>NC_064774.1:25251885-25623552 GCF_011397635.1 Epinephelus fuscoguttatus
CGGAGAGGAGGAAGAAGAGGAGGGTTGAGGAGAGGCGGGATGGGTGGAGGGAAGTAAGAGGGGATGGAGGCAGAGACATGGCTGCTGGAGCCATTTCTGCTGATGCGGCCAGGCCTTCACTGGACTCTACTGAGTTCTAATGGGTCAGCGCAGCGTGGAGTGACGTCCAAATCCTTGAGGTAGACAAAGAAAACCTGTTATTGAACCATTTAGAGAACTACTTCTGTTAGTTAATTGTATTCACTATAAAAAAAACATCTTAAATCAACTCAATGGCTTTTAATTAAAGCATGTAGGAAGTAGTAAAACTTGAGGTTAATAGCGCAGGCTGAGAAAAAGCATCCCCGGTGAGACAAACCCTAAACAACATTCCTCATTTTTAATAGAACTCAATAGAAAGTGGTTGTTAACTGCTTCATGGTGGATTAAGAACAGATAGAACAAAATAAAGAAGCGATAAAAGCAATAATGAAAGGTCATTATATAAAAGAAAGGCTACGAGTAAAGTCTGTAAAAAATGCTCTAAATGATGATACACCTGTAGCCAGCATCTGTAATAAAGGTAAAATAATAAAGTCTATAATAAAGCTTAAGTAGATATAGCTGCCTTGGGTTCTTCCAAAAAAAAAAAAATCAATCACCTCTTGTTTTTAATCTGGATGCTAGAACAGTCAATAGGAGGCTCTTTTTAAGCTGCACCGCAGAGCAGACAGTAGAAGCACATTTGTAATGTGGACTTTAGAACTTTACATTGTTTTTTAATCTAGACTTTCAAAGCACCGCAGGCTATAAATGGGCTCATACAAGGACGGCTTTGTGCCCGGCCTTTCATCCCTTAAATGTGAATGCAGAACTCTTAGAATCACTTGTGATGAAGGATAAACACCGGGCTGATGTAATCTAGGCAAACGTTTGGTTTTATTATTCAGGGACGAGCACATTGAAGCTAACCGGAGTCAGGGCCCCCTCTGCTACACTCATCACTATGAATTTTAGTGGTGATAAGTTTTCACATAAAAGCACTTCCACAGTGCACTAAACTTCTCCGCTCAGCATGTCCAATATATTCATGATTACAACAAAAAGTAGTGAATTTGTTGATTCATGTTTTTACAGATGAACTATACAGTGGATACAGTGTGAATCTGGATGCAGATCTTTTGTACTGACAAATTCACAGATAAATATCCCTGGATAATTATTCCTCTTTGCTGCACAGACTTAACTTGGCCCAACACTTTGCTGTTTTGATTCAGTCCCACCACTCTTGTAAGCATTCCAACTGCATCAGTCTGCTGTTTTTAGTGGAAAAGCTCTAATAAACCAGCACATTCTCATTCCCAACTTGTCAAATACTGCTGCTTTGTGATGCTGCCAGACGGCACCAGTTTGTAACATGGCTGGCAACAATGTAATACAACATTTCCCATGTGAACGTTGAGCCAAACAATGATGTTTTTTTCTAAACCTAACCACGTCCGAAAAAGACTGCATGCGTCTAACAAGTGAAAGGCATTTTGAATAGACATAGCGCTTGTAAGAAGTGTGAATTGACACGCCATCGCAGAACATCAACAACAGATGCAGAGGGCCACTCAGCGTGGCATGCTCAGTTGTAAAAGTCAAGAGTGTTTAAGTGTCTAATAAACAACAAATCCTAATTGCCAGAATAAATGTAGGCATTGCCCGTTCCTGCAAGTGAGACATGTTACATTTGTATATTCCATATGTAGCAGATATGTTGACATTTTCAATATCATGTTGCGAGAACCCTAAGGTTCATCTGTGATAAGGTTTAGGCCCAAAAAAAACACTTAGTAAGGGTTGGGAAAACATCATGCTTTGATGTAAAATGGTTTTGTCACAAACACAGCTGGACATGTCTTAACTTCTGTTGGTCTCAAACTGTGGTCTGATGCTGTCTGCTGCATTTTGCCTACAGTAGATGACATGCCATCCACCATCTCCTCCTCACAGAGATGTAATCTGAACTACACCATACACTTGACATGTACAATATCCATGTTTTGCTGAAAGGTACAATGGCAACATTTTACTCTGGCGACTGGGCTGGTACATCACCTGCCTCATACAAAACAGCAGTCAAAGTTAACGACTAGCTGGTGAACACTGGAGCATTCAGCAGCTAAAGAGCAACATACTTCTCTTAGGAGTTGTTGGAGACCAAAAACAGAGCTAAAAGGAGAGCAAATGCTGGACATTCACCAGGTGGCCAACAACAAGATTTAAAATGAATGCTAACGTTGCTAGGTGTCTGCTGGATGTGTAAATAGGCAACTGCTTGATTACACCTTTCCCAACTTGATAAGGCGTCATTAATGTGTCTGCAGCCCAAAGAAGTGCTCAAAAAAATCAATTCAATTTGGGTGCTAATGTCTTTCAATCTCAAAGCCACAGAGAAAGTGTTGACTGAGAGGTTAAACTCAGGGCAAAAGACTCCCGCAGTCTCTCTGCTACTGCTCATAAATCTTTTGGTGTGAGTGCACTGTGAAGGCCGAATGTTCAGACTTTGATGACTGTTTCAACTCAAGGCATTCTCTCATGTGTACAACATGAACATGCTATTTAGCACAAACTGCAGCATTAAAAGTAGGTGGACAAACTGAATTTCCCTAGAGGAAATAATGGCCTTGAAGAAGTCTTTCATGTGTAAATTTGTACACACAAGCCCTTATAGACCAGAGCATGTGTGTGTGCAGCCGGCTGGAGATGCTGTACTTTGCTGCAGATTTCATGCTGCCCCACAGTGTTTGGCAGTGAACATTAGCTGAGCTGAGAACAAGCAGTCGACAGCAGAGATACAACGGAAATATGTTTCCATGAAGAGGAAGCAGAGTGGCTTTTCAGTTTTGCCACAGTTAATATGTTGAGAGTGAAAACAGACCAAAAAAAAAGGGATGAGACCCATTTGAACTGGCAGTGTAAGGTCAAATCAGTGCAAACATGTACTCAGAGAGGAACAGAAACATGTACACAGAGACAAATACACAAACACAAACTGTGTTAGTCTTGTAGTGCCGAAGTTGCTGACCTTGTACTCATATACTCACACACACATACTCAGGGTTCGTCAGCCTTGGGCGAAAAATTGCTGACCCTGTCTTCGCACAAACACATACGCGCGCTCACACACACCAACACACACACACAACCACCGTTAGTCATCTGTCGTGACATTAGCGGGGAGTTGCTGACCCTGTCTTCATCTATCTTCCAGGGTCTCGCTGCTCTGACAACAACCTGTCACTTCAATACTTGACTCGCTTCTCTCCGCCGCAGTCTATCCTGCTACTGCTCCCCTCCACTCCCTTACTCTCTCTCTTCTTTTTTTTCTTCCGTTTTTTATTTCCAGTCAGAAATTAGACTTCACTCCTGTATGACAGATTGCTGTAAGGTTTTCGCTGCGAGTGTTAGAAGTGGATTTTTTTCCCCTCTTTTTAATAATGAGAGGAAATTGAACTTTCACATCTCAGCTGCAAGTTTAAAAAATCTTCCCCAAATCTCTCAGTATGAAAATGAATTTTTACAACTTCACAGACCTTAACCCTCAGCAGGGGTCCGGGGCAAATACAATCTACAAGTGCATTAGTTTTGATTAGTCATTAACTTGATTAAAGGAACACTTCACCCTCCAAATGACCATTTGTATTTCAATTACTCACCCCGCATTACGCTGAATTTGTGACGAAAACTTTGTTTTTCTCGCATGCCTCTGGTGATTGAAGAATCCAAAAACTGAGAAAGTTCTTTCTGAAGTCATAGGGGTCTGCATTTAACAACAGCACAACTATATCAAACATCTGCTTACAAACTTTCACACACCTTGTGCAGTATAATCCAAGTCTCATTTATCTAGTTGCATGCTCAGTATTTCCCGAACAGTCAGCCCATTATGGCGTGGAACTGAACTGAAGGTGAAAGTTATCTACGTTCTCTTCAAAGCCAGACCCCATTAACAAAAACAATAATTTTGCCTCCCTAACACGGGAGCTGCTGGACTTCTGCTGCCTCGATTGGTTAGTTTGTTTGCGTTATTGTGTGACTTTGGTGATTTTGATCTTACCCTTTCAAACACAATTATTTCAGTTCATCAAGAATTTTTTCAACTTTCCGATTCTTCATTCGCTGGAGGCACACAAGGTAAGATAGTATACGTAATTAATATGCAAATGGTCATGTGGAGGGTGTAGCGTTCCTTTAAGAAGTCACTGGTTGAGAAATATGCACAGTTTAAGTACAAGATGAAATTAAATAATTAAGACTTTAAATTTTTATCTGAATCCCCTACCTATCTGTAGGATGTGGTCACCTCTGACCATATGGGGGCAGATGTTCTTCAAGTAATGAATGGATTCAGCAAAATGAACTCAACTCAGGGTCCATATACTTGCTTGTTCTTGAGCTTTCAACTGTACACACCGTCCTCATCGGCCGTTTGAGTTTGCTCATTTGCTCTCAGATCCATGAAAAGTTTGAACATCTTCAGTTTCATGACAAATTGGCAAACTTAATCTGGTGATTAAGGCTGAGTGGTATGGTTGAGAGCTCTGGAAAAAGCCAGTAAGTGGACCTTGAGTTGAGGTACTCAAGGTTAAGAATTCATTGTCATGTTCATAGTAATATATAGAGTGAAAATTAGTTAGAGCTTGGTGATTTAGAACTTAAAATCAATTATCTACTTTGCTTGAATGTCATCATCATAATCATAACCATAATCATCACTCCACTGTACAAACTCAACAGCGAGACACTGATGATGCTCAAAACTCCCCCCAGATTGCCCCAATTCCCCTATTCTCCACACTCGATTCATCAGTGTCGCTCAACCTTCTGTCTCTCCTCTCTTCGTCGTTTACCTGCTTCATTAAATCTCCCATTCCCCCCCTCAATCTTCCCCATCTTGTCCATCTCCACCTCCCTCTCAGCCACCCTCTTCTGTGAGGCTCCCACCACTTCTTTCCGTCTATCTGCCCAAGTTAATGTCCTGTTGTTCTCTGTCTCTCTCTCCGCCTACACACACACTCACCACGTCTCAAGCACCTCTCCATTTCCACTGTTCCTGCTCACTTTCTGTTTCACACCTCCGATCCATCCAGCATCATTTTTCTTTTTATTGTCACCCTCAGCCCTAAACAAATATGACCTGCTTTTAGTCTACATTGTGTACATTTGCTGACAGAAAAGTACACAATTATAATAAAAAGGGCTGCTCATCAAGGGGGAGTTGTGCATAAATTAATTGACGTTTCATTTTTGTAGTATGTAAATTTAACTGGATATTTACAACAAGTGATAGGGCAGGAGGATGACTGTAAATACACATGCAGCTGTGGCTGAATTTCAGCTTAAGAGCTCAGTTTTGTGTCAAGGTATTTATAATTTCCATAGCTGCATTTGTGCTAAAAAAAAAGAAGCTACTTGTCTTTTCAGTCTTTAATTTTCAGACCTGACTTAAGTGCAGCCCTTTTATTAAAAATGTGCAAGGTTGCATGAATGAAAGAGCAAATCAACACAAAAAGGAAAAGTGGAAAGTTGCAGAATATTAGCTGAAAGGTGCTACTCTGATTCATTAACATGAAGATGAGGGGATTTTTTTCAACACTCGAAAAAGATGGAAAATGCTTTTATCTTGTTAATTTATACATCCTAAGAAAGTTGCACTCTTTGATGTTTGGTAGCAGTGACTTAAGGATTTACTGTAAGACACATTAATGCAGTAAACCTGTGAGACTATAGCAGATGAAAACACATCACAATTGTCTTCGTCTTTTATAAACCCAAATGGTGGCACTAGGCCAGAGCTCGAAATGACTTCCTAATCCTTGTGCATGTATGTGTGTGTTCATTATTTCCCCAAGGCTTCCCCTGGTAGAGCATCATTCACACCAACAGCTCACACACACCATGACCTGTCCTGACTTTTCCCAAGACTGACAGTGACACTCACCCCATGTGGAGCATGTATGTAAATGCTTGTATGCATTTGCATGCACAAACTGTACAAGCCATTGACATACCCAAAAAAACCACACCTGTGCAAATGTGCTTTCAATCAAGCCAGCAGGTGTTCACACTGTGCATGTATGTGTGTAACGAGGCAGGTAATTTGATGATTGGATGATGCGTGTTTACGTTTTTGTAGGTGAAAGGCTGGAAGACGTTGATATAACACAGGGATAATGAGCTAAATGAAGAGAAAACAGGCTTTTACTGTCAGGGCAGGATTGCAAAATGTCTTAAAATAAAAGTCAGGGGGGGAAGACAGGCAATGATATTGTATCCTCTTAAAGTTTTCTGATACCAAATATGGTCAACATTTTATCCTGCAATAGTCACTCGATGTATTTACATCCTGTAATTACCTCTTTACATGGTAGTTTTTAATTGTTGGTGGCGGAGTCCGCCATTCCCATACTGGATTTAAATTGCTGAGACACACACAGGGGATTTACAGGAAAACAACAGATGCAATTTAGCTTTACTGTGTCACTCTCTTAATGGTGTATCTGAGCTGCATTAAGTTACTGCTAATACAAACCAAACATGTGCTGCCGTTTCACATTAAAAGCATTCAGCTGGCTAATCACAGGATGGCTTTTATTGTGAAGTAGACATTGGAAACACCATGTATTTTTCACTGACTCACTCATCAAAAATGCATCCACAAGGCAAGAAAACACATTTTTTTGATAGCAGATCAGCTTGAATATTGCATTATGTTATCATTAAAATATGTTTGTTTGGCAGCACTGTAAACTGATAAACCTGCTGCTCTTCTGTTTCCAATTTGGACAAAGTTTCTGCTTCGACTAGTAAGCACAAGTGTCACCAAATCATCCAGAACTCAAAGGGATTATAACTTAGCAGCCCTGGGAATAAGACAGCAAAAAAATCACAGATATTAATGCAAACCTCTTATCCTCAAGCAATATAAAAGAAAGGACACCACAACAAAAACAGTACTGATCAAACATAATGATCTGTCTGGAGAGGCAGAGGCTGAATAAAGTGGAACAACAATGTCTGCATCAAAAAGTGAATTTGGAAAATGTTAAGTATAGCATGTGCCAGAGGGCCTGGAGGATGAGATGAAGCCAGACAATGCACATATTCACACCCACTGTAGAGCACATCACACATACACACACACACACACACACACACACACACACACACACACACACAAGCTTTGACCCGACCCATTTATTGAAAGCAGTAAGAGCATTGACCATGGTTGTTGATTCATATCACATCAGCTGTGTTTCACTGCTCTGCCTGCTTTGGTGCCTTGAATCACCACACACACACACACACACACACACACACACACACACACACTCTGATACACAATGCAGAGAACTAATGTCTCAGGGTCAAATGAGTTGATTCACCGCATCTTCATGGGCTCAGCTACTTGTATTAGTCCACCCCACCTTTTCCTCTTTTCTCTCCATCCTCCCATCTTTTCACACTGCTAACACTGCCATGACAAGTAATATGACCTAATACTGAGCAACAAGAATAACTGAAGTGAGATCATATCACTGTTTTCAGTGCAAAGCACCTGTGAGCCACAAAGGCGTAGGTAGTGTTTTGGTTTCTTTAATATCTCTTTGCGCTCAAGATAAAGAGATTTTATATAACTACAGCACAATATTGGTTGGACCTGGATTTATATAGTCTGTTAGGACCACAAGTATTCTTTAATTGCTTTTAATTGCTGTCTCTAGTCAGTTTCTTGGTTTTGTAGCACTTTTATGTGCCCCATATTCTTCAGCTTTAAAGACACTGATCTCCCCATCTGATCTCTCATATGCTGCACTACTGGACAACTTCTGAGTCTTGAATCATGGCGAGGACGGCACCAGGCTGTCATTTGGAGGTTCCATTCCCAATGAATGGTAGTGAACAGGGAGTTAGAGTGGATTCAAATGATTGACTTGAAAGCACAAATAGAAGATAAGATAGAACTTTATTTATCTTGAAGGAAATTGTTGTGCAGTTGGCTACCACAATATTTCAGACCATCATGAGCGCACCCTGGTAGATCTTTGTCTTTATTTAAATCAGACCCGTCTGAACTATGCACTTTCTCTCTCCCTGTTTATCACCATCTCCTCCATCTTCCTGTCCCCATCTGTCCCTCTACAGTATCTTCTAACCCCTACTTTCCTTCTCCCGTGACTCCACCTTTTCCTCTCTCCTCCATTTAGCTCTTCCTCCATTTTTCCCTCCATCTCTAATGAAGTTATTATCTCTCCTCCACAGAGAGTGAAGGGGAACAAGATGAAGCCAGCGTGACTGATCTTGGTCATATCTTTTGTGTGCGCACATGTGCGTATGTGTTTCTTGTTCCCTGCAACTTTGCTGGTGTTGTGCTGTGTGTGACGATTTGCTGGGTGCGAGCGTTTGCATGGTTATGTGCATGCGTGACTGATCTTTGGCTGCAGCCGTGGAAGCTCCAGGCTGGGAGTGGAGGGGGAGGGAGGGGGTTGGTCGTGGAAGGGGGGGGGGGGGCAATGAGGCGGCAAGGCGAACCCAGGAGGGAGCAGTTATTGCGGGAGGGGGGGAGCAGTGGCACTGGCTGCCTGAGAGCTCACAGAGCTTGGTTACTTGGGTAGGACAAGATTAGAGGAGAGATGAAGAGAAGAGAATGATGCAACAGAGAGAGAGAAGGGGGGAGGAGGGGGTGGGGAGAAGAGGAGAGAAAGGTAGTGAGAAAAAGAAATGAAAGCACTGAGGAAAAACCCAAGAAAGGCAGGGAGGACATGCACATAGATAAAGAAAGAGGTGGAGAAAGAGAGGCAGTGCGTGAGTGTGTGACTCTGGGATTACAGCTATTGAGCGGGTGAGGAGCTGATGAGATGCGTAATTAGGCAGATTTAAGGGCGATAGCGAACACGCCCCACTGGGCCGTGGATACAGCTGTCCAAGCATGTTAGAGAGTGCTGCGAAGTGCTGCCCATACTCCGGAGCACAGTGCAGATTTAAGGCGAAGGCGAAGGCGAACGCAACCCAGTGGAACGAAAAGGAAGACATCAGGGATGCAGCCTGGCTGTCCCCTCACGAATCTTGCACATGCATCAGTAAACTTTGAGTTTATGAAGTGCGTGTGGGCATGCGCAGGTCTAAGGATGATAGTGGATGCAATCTGCAGACAGACTGACAGCTGTTCACTACAGTCGCTGCGTCTTTACTATGAGATGTTACACATATAGACTGAGCGTTATGACAAAAAAGGCAGATTCCCATGAAAGATTCAGACATTTCAGACAGGTTTAAAGATTTATAGGTGCCAGTAAATGCATCCCACTGAGTCTAGACATTCCTGGAGGAAGCCATTTCGAAGTGTTGCACAAACTGTGGAGCACAGCACAGATTTACAGTGCTTGCAAACGCATCCTGCTGGAGCTTAGAGCAGCCTCTGATGCACCTGTCCCTTACTCTCCTTCATCCTAGGAGGAAAGCCTGATGTAAGGTTGCTACACACTAGTCATGCTAAGTCACAAAAAAGTGCAAAATTTTGGCTCATCATTCCTATGAGTGGGATATAATTGAATATACAGCATTTAAAGGTCCAGCGTGTAAGATGTAGGGCAGTTTAGGGGTTTAGTGGCATCTAACAATGTGGATTGCAGCTTGCAACCAGCGGAAACTTCTCCTGGTTAGAATTCCTTCAGTGTTCATCGCTCAGGAGGTTTTTACCCAGGGCTGAATTATCCACAAACACAAATGGCCCTAACTAGAGCTAATGTTTGGTTTGTCCGCTCCAGGCTACTGTAGAAACATGATGGTGCAACATGGCAATCTGTGTAGCCAAGAACTCACTCTCTATGTAGATATAGACAGCTCATTCTAAAGTAACTACAGCACTACAACTCTTATTTTCAGGTGATTACACACTAAAAGAAATATACTATTGTAGTAATATACTATAGTACTACAATATATCCCCTTAAATCCTACACACTGGGCCTTTAATATTTAGCAAAACTTTATGCAGTTTTTCCCCAAAGTTTATTGAAACTAACCAAAATACTTCAGTGAGTCGCAGGCTGTCAGCAGTGTGTGTATTTGTGTGTGAGTGTGTGGTCAGTACTCTGGTGGTCACTCAATGTTTCTCCCTACAGGACTGTGCTCAACATCGATCTGCCACAGAGCTCATCCATCACTCGGAGGACAAACACACACTCACACAGAGCACACTGCCACAAGATGCTTGCATATAACTGCAAACAAACAAACAAACACAAAACAGATATACAGATATACAATCATGCATTTTTAACAAAACACATAGTCGTATCGAGCCTTCAGCCAAGGCCACAAAGGTTAAACCTGAGAGGAAGACAGTGTAATGTGTATACCGCTTTTTCTTCCAAACTTATTCTGTGCCTTTCCCTCCTCAAAAACCTGTTCATTTAAAAACACTTCCTGTTTTTGTCATGTGGCTGCACAGAAGACAATTCATCTGCCTCAGAATCATTTACAAACAGAAGAAGAGGAGAAGGTGAAGTGAAGTTCATGGGTAGAGAGTAAAAGAGTCTTGCTGTTCTCTGCCCCCCCAGAAGAGTCTGGCTTCTTCAACTACAGCATACAAATTTCACCACAGGGTATTAAGTCAGTGTGGGTTAATATTATCCTGCCTGAAGCAATGAAACTTCTACGCTCTCTTTATTTCCCTTTTATGTCTAATTCTTTCTGTGTTTTAGTGGTTTTGTATCTACTACGAGGAAATCTAACCCTGTGAAATGCTGTTGCGTGTTTTTCATGGCGTATTAAAACTGTATGAGGATATGAGCCTCCAGCCAAAATTCTCACTTCTCTCTCTCTCTCTCTCTGTTCGTGTCCCTTCATCAGCATGCTGCATAAACATGTGAAAGTTTGTGTGGGCGAGGACATCAGCCAAATGGGGTTAAAAGGGTTTTAATGGCCTGTGACATTAAAATAAGAGAAGATGATGCATGATATGATGAGACTGTGTGTGTGTGTGTGTGTGTGTGTGTGTGTGTGTGTGTGTGTGTGTGTGTGTGTGTGTGTGTGTGTGTGTGTGTGTGTGTGTGTGTGTGTGTGTGAGTAAACTAGTGTGGAGGATACTTTTCTGAGGGGTAAGTGCAAGTGGCCAGGGGCATGAAAATCAGAGGACTCTGGAGGTGGAAATTAATTTGCTGGAATACTTATCTAAGGAAGAGTGCATAAATACGCCTGATTTTAGCCAGGATCAGTGGTGGGCAGGCATGTGTGTGTGTATGTGTGTATAGGTGTGAGGAAATGTGTGTGTGTGTGTGTGTGTGTGTGTGTGTGTGTGTGTGTGTGGCTATTCAAGCAACATGCAAAGTCTAATAATACACAGTTGTGTCTCACGAAAACGCATTGTGTGTGTATTTGTATTTTTTTTCCAATAATTTAAATGTGCTTGTTTACACCCATGTTCACATGCTAGCAGTCTTCTTCTTTCCTTGCGCTTGTTAAGTCATTGCTACGCTTGTTGGTTTGTTACTGCCTCAGCCAAATCGACGGGGACTACTCATAAAAACACTGCTCTGTACCACTACTCGTGGTCAAAAACGCCACAGAGTGCCTTTAATTGGCTCTGGGAATGCATGTTAAGGAAGAGCACAATTAAAAGTACTGTAATTATTTAACTTTCAAGCAAAGGCTAGTGGTGGGAAACTCTAAGCACCTCATGATTAAAATCCAATTCAGAAGGCTGTGGCGTTATTACAAAGCAACTATCGATACATATTGATGCATCAAAGTTTTGTATTTTCTTACCCTGTGACTACTTGCTGCTTGTCAAACAGCATTTTTGTAATGATCCATGAATAGATAAATAAAACGATGAATACTATCTTGTAGTGTGGATCTTGTCCAGATCTTGTCCCTTCAATTTCATGGAGGCCAAAATGATTGCAAGAAGTAGCATAGTTTAGAGCACCAGTTACATTTTGCCATCCAAATCTTTTAGCTATGAGGAACGTACAGTCAGGTCTATCAAATTTGTTGGACGCAATCGCAATGACAAGAATTGTTTTTTAAATTTTCAATTATTGACTTTTCTGCAACAATCTTTTATCTTTAAAATGGTAATTGTGACGCTAAGCATTAATTTCTCCCCCACCTCTAACTAAGGTCATTGGAGAGTGAAGAAAGTAAGGAGAAGTGAGTTAACCAGTGCAACACACCCTGTCCATTAGCAGCCTGACCTTTAGAATGATGGATATATTTTTAATAAAACCTAAAAATGACTCAAATAGAAGCTGACAGCTCAGTCACCATGTTGGCATTATCACTGATGTAGCTCTGATTACATGTATATGAGCTGGTTTTGTCATCGGGAGGTGGATGGCGTGACAACTAGACGAGACGGCTGCCAAGCAGCAGACAACTGTTCGAGACCAACAACCAAGAAAACTGGTTGTTTTTTTAGTGAGTCATCAGCAGTATGTCCAGTCTTACTTTTGCTGCCAAAACCAGGCAGTTTAAGCCAAACATGATCTTTCCCTAACCATAACCAAGTGTTTTTTTGTGCTTAACATAACCACACATAACCACAGCATTGCTGAAATGTAAAGAGATTTAGTTTCAACATATCTGCTGAAGAACATGGTTTGCAGAAACGCACAATGCCAACATTTATTCTGACGACTGGGTTAGTGTAGACTGCCATTGACCAAACTGGACACAACAAGGATTCAAGTTACATCTGTGACAAAGGCTGGCCACCATTACACAAATGAGATTATGTGTATGTATATGTGTGTGTCACTGTCTGTGAGTGAAGAGTTTATCACTACAACTGCCTTCACACATACTCCTTCTACCTTCTCCTCTAACTCAGATCTCTCCGTCTCCCAACATCGTCTTGTCTTTCAGAGTCAAACCCCTTCACCCTCTTTCATACTGTCTTTCTGCCTTTTATCCAACCCTCTCTTTCTCCCTCCATCCCTCCCTCCCTCTTGCCCTCTCTCTTGTGTGACAAATAACAGCAATCTTAATAAAAAGGCTAAAGAAAATCCCCTTGTCACTGAGAGCTTAGAGGGAAGAGAAAGGGAGAGACAGTGAGAGAGGCCATTTGCTTATACATGGGAGGAGGGGAATGGAGGGAGGAAAGGAGGAGAGGAAAAGAGAGGGAGGGAAAACAAATGCAAGAACAATAATTGGAAGCTGCATTAATCCCTCCTGATCTCTCTCTTATATCCCTGACTAGTGAAGCACACACACAGCATACCTGTCAAAGTGTACACACTTTATTCCTTCACATGTCACACACACGACTTTCCTCTGTACAAGCACTCTCTGTTCTTTAAACACACACTTTCTTATCTTTATCTTTTAACACACTCACAGCGTCACCCACGCTCTTCATGCTATACAGTGATAATAACTTTGGTATCCCATTAGTCACCGTGGTAACAGCGTAGGGCCAATCATGTTCCTTAAGCCAGCCATTTTCCACACTCTCCTGCTTCCTGCTGTCACTTTCTATATATGGACTGTTTCTATTTTCTCTTTTCCTCTCTGTCCATCTGTCCTTTCACTCCTGTCACCCATGGATGGATTACTGAATGGGCAGAGCAGGCAGGGGCCCAAGGGTGGGCCACCTGGGTATCACATGCAAAACGACAAAATGACCACAAAAAGGTGCAAAACAAACACAAAGAGATGCAAAATAATTAAAGATACAAAATGGCACGTAAAACAACAACAAGGAGATCCAAAATGACCACAAAGAGATACAAAATGACCAGAGGGAGACAGAAACGACAACAAAAAATGCCACCACAAAGAGACAAATTAAGCACAAAGAGATGTAAAACAACCACAAAGAAATGCAAAATGAGCACATAGACTCACAAAGACATAAAACAGCCATAAAAAGAGACACATAATGACAACAAAATGAGAGAAAAACAACAACAAAGAGATGCAAAATGGTCACAAAGACATAGACATGCCACATAGAGATGTAAGACAACAAGGACATGCAAAATGATAACAGAGGGAGACAAAATGACCACAAAGACAGAGAAAACAACAATAAAAAGATGCAAAATGACCACAAAGAGAGAGAAAACAACAACAAAAAGATGCAAAATGGTCACAAAGACAGAGAGACAACAACAAAAAGATGCAAAATGGTCACAAAGACAGAGAAAACAACAATAAAAAGATGCAAAATGACCACAAAGACAGAGAAACAACAGATTCAAATTAATCAAAGAGAGATACAAGTTGACCACAAAGTGAGAGAATATAATAACAAAAAGATGCATAGACAAACAGACAAAGTGACCACAAAGGGACGTAAAACAACAACAAAGAGATGCAGAATGGCCACAAACAGACACAAAATGACCACAAAGAGAGATGTAAAACGACCAGAATCCAAAACAAAAGGACTATAGCAGCAAAATGACCACAGAGAAAGAGAAAGCAACAACACAAAGATGCAAAACCACCACAGAGACAAAATGACCACAAAGAGATGTAAAACAACAACAAAAAGAAGCAAAATGGCCACAAAGAGATTTAAAAAACTGCATCCATAAAAATAGTGTGTTCATATTTGAGGTGGAAACATGTTTTCGTCACTGAAGAAAGAGCTGAAACAAATGGTCGATTAATATATAACTTGACTGACAGAAAATTATTCTGATAATCGGTAGGTAGCCTATGTGACATATAAAGTGAACTGAAAACTCATGAAGCACATTTTCAGCTGCAGTGTGACACAGCGACACATCATTTTAGCACTAATGTTGAACAATGAGTTGGCCTGCACTTATCTCAAGTGCAGTGTAAAAGGAGCAAACCTGTCACGCAGTGTTACATTCAAATCAAAAAAGGGATGATTAGACAGGGAAAAAAAACAGAATGAGAGTGGGGAGCAGAGAGTGAAGAGGCCCTGTGCTGTTGTGGCGTTACCACAGTGATTAATGGGATGGGAAAGTTATTATCATTATCATTAGGAGTATGAATAGAGTGGATGATGCACTCAGTGCGTGTGTGTGTATGTGTGTGTGTGTGTGTCGGCCAGATGGGAGAAACCAGAGAGTAAGATTATTCATAGGGATTATTCATTAACTAAATCAATTAGATAAGAGGGTTTTCCTCATAAATTAGACTGTTAAGTGGAGATTACAATAACAAGCTCATGCAAACAGCCATGCACACACTGATGCACTGGATTCAGTGATATAAAGGGTGTTAGCGTGTCTGAAGTGTGTGTTTGATCATTTAGTCTGTAGATGGTCAAAATGGTTCAGGACATGCAATTCCTATTTTAAATTTGACTTGTGGGATAAAGATAAGGGGTTCAAGTCGCAAAAAAGTCTGGATCAGGGAATCTAAGGGAAACACTCTTTGCAGAAAACACTGCTGTACCCACTTTCTCTATTATCACTCCCCGAAAACCCTCCCAAATACCAAGATCCAAAACATGCATCTGCGCTCACAATCTGCCCAAACCCGCTAATAAAACCAGTGAAAGCGCCCGTGCTGTAATTGTGAGTGGGAGGGTAGCTCTATTCATGTATGCGAGTGTGTGAGTGGGTGGGCATATGAGCTGTGGGAGTGAGAGTGAGAGGAGAGGGAGTTGTGCTATTTTGCTGTTGCATAGACAATTAAAACACTCACACACACACTAGTTGTACACAGTGTGAAGTAGTTGGAATGAACCTTTTACTGCCATTATGATGACGAGAATAGTCATTGTTCCTGCCAGGCTGAATAGCTGCTGGTTGGCTGTAACAGGTACACACACACACACACACACACACACACACACACACACGATCAGTTTATATCTACTTCACATGCACAGATGCAAACAATGACTGCATAATGCAAATGGATGTGGATGGACCTTTACTGTCAGTGTTGTAATGACTAGAACAGTTAAGCAATGAGGTTGGCAAGACTTTTAACAGGTACAATTAGCGCAGTTACACACACACACACACACACACACACACACACATACTGTAGCACAGGCTTAGCCACAGATGATTGAGGCTGGCGGTTAAATCCAGCTGGAGGACAGACTGCAAGGCTGGGAAGAAAGGGACAAAGATGGAGAGAGGGAGGGGAGGCGGCAGCGGCGAAAGAAAGAGGGGACAGAAAAGCAAGAGGGAGAGGAGAGAGATTTAGATTAGGAGGGGGAAATTTTTGTGGCTTGGCAGCGAATCAATTCACGGCATTACCAGCAGCGACGCCAGGGAGGCCTGGCAATCAACAGCTGAATGGACCTCGTTACCTCAAGGTCACACACCTACCTAGATACACACACACACACAAATGGAACTAGACAGCAGTGTGAAAGATCGAGGACGTGGCACTATTTCACATGAATTCACTCAGAGTCATACTCAAATGTTCATATTTAAATGATGTCAACAGTCTCCTCTTTGGTATCACCACAATTTAAGTGGTATACTCTGCACTGTATCTTTATTGACTACTTGGAGAGCTCAGTGGAAGGATTAGCTGGCAACTTGTGTGAGCATTGATTAGAGAAGAGTGCAGGACTTAAATGAGACTCCTGTGCCCAAATACTGCTTTAAATCCCTGTGAGCTCTGAAATAGACACTTTAAAGATGCATCTAGATGTTCCTAATCCCAATTTACACATAGCGGTTAACTTGATTGCAAATCTGACTGTATCCATCTTGCACATCCAACATGATTCAAATCTGTGTAGACCATGGATGTGTTAAAAGACCTGGATGTTGTGTTCCAAGATGGCGCTCAGTCACCCCCCCCAAGCTCCCCAAAAAACAAAACAATTTGTGTTTTTCTCTCTTTTCTGGCTGAGCCGACTGACCTCCTGCTGACTTTTTAATTTCCCTCAAACCTGAAGGTTCAATTTGGTATGGTAAAAAAGTATAATTTCACAGCATTTGTAACAGTCAGAACAAATACATTTTCCAGGCAGGATCAAAACAACCTTATCCCAGGACACTGCAGAATCCTCCTGTTGGTCACTTGGACTCATGTAATTAACAATGTAAATAAAGGATGCCCTTTGTTTTTATAAGCCATTTTGAGCCAGGGAGTCATGTGACGTGCAATCTCCAAACCTATCAGCCATTAGTCTGACAAGGCTAAAGCTTCTGGGGGCAAGGGTCAATATTTTGGGCTGATCTGGTCTAGCCAGCAGATATCAAAGCCAATCATTTCATCCAATCTCTAAAAGCAGATATCTGCATATGAATGCAGATCAATTCAGAAATAAAGCTAATATAAATCTTACTCCTCTTAGGATGATGGGTTTAAGATTACATTTCAGCCAATGTGTCCCTCTTCGCTGTGTGACTGCTGCTCAAACAGAATTAGTCAATACTGCTCAGCAGAGGTCGGAGTAAGTCATATGTGCAAGTCACAAGCAAGTCTGAAGTCTTAACTTCAGACTTGTCAAAGTCTCCAGCAAATCCCAAGTGACTGTGATGAGAATCAAGCAAGACAAGCGCAGTCCCTGCTTTAAGTCAAGAAAGACAAGTCAAGTTATTGTTCAGGTCAAGCAAGTCACAAGTCATATGAAATTCTGATGATCTGGTCAAACGAAAGCTCTCTAGCCAGCTGTCTAACTAACACTTGACTAGCCAATGAACTAAAAAGACACAGTCATGTACCTTTCTTTGTAGGTTTTGTAGAGACATACATTGGCAGCTTCATGTGCATTGCACTAGAAATCACCCAAATATGTTTCAAAAACAAAACCTAACTTCTCAATATCTAGAAAAGCAAATATTAAACAAAAAAAAGTCAAGTCCTTAAGTCGTCTGTTTTAACTCTAACTCAAGTCTCAGGTCATGTTGTCAAAGTCAAGTTAAGTCTTTTATCAGTGTCAAGCAAGTCTCATGTCCCCAGATTTGCGACTCAAGTCTGACTTAGATCCAGTCATTTGACTCAAAGCCTAGAAATGGAAACCAGAACACTTCCAGTACCAAAATCTTGTCTCGTCGCCTACATACATTTGCAGATATCTATGAAGAGAGATTACATAACAATTCCAACTATGGCCACTTCACCAAATCACTTCTGCAAAATCACCTTACAACCCAGTGCTGACCTCCTGTCTCCTACATTAAAGTCAGACATACTACGTGGACACATGCCTGTGGTCACACTACTTCCTACATTGGCACGAGTTGGCATGAGATGCGGTGTAATTTGTTGAGATACTGTGACAGGAGATCTCATTTCAGTGTAATTTCAGAGTCATTTCAGCCGCTATAACTGACATAGTCACACTTGAAAGGAGTACAAAATGCCATATTGGAGAGACAGATGCATTTACACCTTTTCAACATCTGGCTAGAATGCGTTTCAGATCGCTATCCATGTCTAATGCTTCTAACACTTATTTTTTATATATTGGGGAAGCTGTCCAAGACACATAAAAAGTCAATGGTGTGCTAAAGAAATGTGAGATAGAAGACACAGCTCTCCTCTGTGATGTGCTGAAGCTTGAGCCAGCTGACTGTTGCATCACTGTATAAACAGCAGGAGGCTCCCTGTTCTGACACCAGCACACACATACAAATGTATCCTTTCTCCTCTAGTAAAACCTTCTTTAAAAGACATTTCTGAAACATAAGCTCCATATTCTCAACTCACCCCCTGATACACCTTTGTCTGAAGGTAAAGGTTGGCAGAAGATCTGGCTATTTCCAAGACGCTTGGTGCAAAACCTCTTGGGGCTCCAACTTTAGCTATGATTTACCTCAAAGCGACTGTATTGCAATGAGGAGGCACTGTGGTCTGAGTACAGTCTGATTATTCTGACCTTGTGTTTGAACGTCTGTCTGAAGCATCGCAAGAGGTTGTTTCTGCGACTAGAACAAGCTAATCAGTGTTTGGCTTGTTAGAAATAAATTCTGTTAATTAACAGCAGCCGCGATCGATAGAGGACGAGGCTGCGAGAGTGGAGGAAGGCAGAGGAGATCAGAAAACAACAGTTTATATTTATGATGTGGCTGACAACAAAAGGAAGGAGAAAGCATCAAATGGAGAAGTGAGCAGAGGGAATGCTGTGAAAAAGGAGAAGTCGTAAGGCGCTAAAGGAGATATATAGCCTGACTAATATAACTGGTGTGGATTTCCATTTTAACCTTGAGGAGGTATAAAAATCCTATAAACACACAACCATAGTGGCAGTCTCTCTCTCACACACACACACACACACACACACACACACACACACACACACAGTCTTGACTCATCTATAAGCCTCTGGTAAGATGCTACATCCTGCACAAAATCCGTAAAAACCCCCCAGTCATCTAAGGAGTGACAAAATGCAGCACGTAATACCACATTATAGTCCAGTTGTTCTATGAATTACTGTGATATTGTCTGACTTTTCATATATCAAACAATATAAGATGGGGAAAGAAAAAAAAGAGAAAGTAAGAGAGACATGTTTTACAGCAAGTATAATCTGTGAAGTGGACTGGTGTTCAGAGAGGGATCAATTTCAGCAGCAGTAGCCATGCAGGGCGGTTTGGCCATGGCCTTCGTAGTGGCTCCATTAGCTCAGACTGGAGTAGTGGGGGGACAATTTCACCCAATTTGTCTGGCCACTAATGCATTCATCTCTGGATAGCAGACACACTCAGGATGTTTAATTTTAAAATGCACTCCATCTAAGATTACCCATTACACAGTGACAAAGTGGAATCAATCCCGTAATCACAAGAGATTAAAGTGAATCAGGTAAAAAGTCAAATCAGATCACCTCAAGTTACTTTGGAAAAACTTTGCCTCTGAAACCAACTCAACAAGCAGAGACTGAAATGTAAATATATCTAATTATGATGTACCGCAATGCATCATTTGGTTTGTTACTAACTTAAAAACTAGTTTGTAGCCATGCTAGCATTGTAAGACATTTGGTTGGTCCACTACTTTGGTCCAAACTAAATTACAAACAAGTATTCAATAGAACCCCATGAGCTTTGATTTTGACATTCATATTTCCCTCAGGATAAGTTGTAGTAATTTACCTAATGAAATACAGATATAGAATAAAGGTAAGACGTATGGTTGAGCTGAGAACTTGCATGAAAAAAGTATCCATCACAAACGATGTACTTTTTACAAGAACAATATCATCCGATTAAAAGGTTTCAGTACTGTATAAAATATTGGACATAGTCACTGTGACTTCACCCACTGATTTGTGGACTCCATCTTGGTTTTTAAGAGCCAGAAGTGACCATATTTGGTCAAGAGGGTAAAGCTGTGGAGGAGGGAGGAGTGGATCTTGCTAAGAAGCTGAGGACACTGTCCACAGACGGCCTGTCGCTCAAAGCTTCCACGGCCTTTATAATGCATACTTTAAGCTTTAATGAATGTAGTTGTCATGAATGTTGAAATGAGCTATAGAGACCAAAACTGTTTTTTGTACCAGGCTCTAAACATGTTTATTTCTGCTGTGAAGTTGGGCATTTCAATATGGACCACTCTGAGGATTGACTCGCTTCTGGGGCCAGCCTCAAGTGGCGATTCAAGTAACTGTAGTTTTTGGCACTTCCACGTTGGCTTCATTTATCAGCCCCGGAGGTTGCTGCTTGGCACAGTAGTTAAAACAACTTGAGTAATGTTAAAGTATCTGTTATCACACTGATCAAAACAAGCCTCTAACAAGTATTCAATATGCTTGTAAAAGACAAAAAAATCAAAATAATGTTGGAAATGTGTGGGAAAACAGACTGCTAAAAGTTCAGCTTCTGAGACACTGCCAGTGGTCATCTGAACCATTACAGAGACAAATCAGAGTAACATGATGCAGCATGTGGGATCAGTAAAGAACAGATTTTTCCTGAAATCCATTACATCACTTTTCAGAGAACCGAGAAACAGATCAAAATTTGTTTTTTTTATACCATCACCTGACAACACACCTTATATGTGATGTTATGTTCTTCTGACAAAACTGCAATTGGCTGTTTCATTGAAAGAAAGCGTTTCATGAGCCTTGGCTCGGCCAAATCATCTTGTGATATGCCACAAGTGTTTGGAAGAAAGAGAATTCCGAGTGAAACCTATTTTGTGTAGCAAATTATAACAATGAATCTTATCAATAATACCCATTACCGTTTCCAGCATCAGAAAAGGCCTCAGTGTATCCTGTGAGAAATGTCAGTGCAAAACCAGTCGATTCCATTCCTGAAAAGAGCCGAGACTTTTCTGCTGGACGCATGACGATGCAGAGACTAATTGTCCATTATGTAGGTAGGAGCGTCTGATCCCACCTCGTTCCTGTAATGGTAATGGCTTCTCGCAGTTAGTTGTTAATTACTGCTGCTGCCCGCATGCATCTGAGTGTGTGTGTGTGTGTGTGTGTGTGTGTGTGTGTGTGTGTGTGTGCGTGCGCGCGTTCATTATGCCGAGCACGCTCAACGAGTGTGTGCAGCCATGGGTGAAAGCACCCCACTGCTGCAATGAGACAAAGAGACAGAAAGAGAAAAGGAGAGAGGCAAAGTTAGATTCTAACTCTAGCCTAACAAACAGGTGAGTCCCTGAGTCACCCTGACCTTATGATCGGTCCGCCAATACACACACACACACACACACACACACACACACACACACACATAATTATGCACATGCACATCCAGAGTGAGTCTGCAGCCCGGTGTGGCTAGGTGATGTCAGAGCAGTTGATTTCAGTGGTCTGTACTTGACACCACCATCTGGCCTAGCTGCAGGGAACTACACACACACACACACACACACACACACACACACACACACACACACACACACACACACACACACACACACACAGTTGTTACTATTAATGTTAGAAGAACACAAAACAACCCATTCAAACACAACTTCTGACACTAACAGCACAGATTGAGAATAAGCACCTTCATAGACGCACGGTCTCTATAGAAACACGGAAGAAACATTTACAGTAATTACAATATCTGAAACAGACACCATGCACACCAACTATTAATACATACGCACATTCCTACGCATGAATAATTTATTTATGTTCACATAAATTTAAAAATATATATATATGAGTCTCTGGAGTTCTCCACCGAGCCCTGCATTAAATTACTCGCACTGAAATTTTAAATGCAGGCATTTGAGAGAGCGTAAACATCCAGCTATGTGGCTGTGGTGACTGTGGAGGACCTGCTGTTGTTGTGTCTGTGCACTGCACTTCCTAAAATCACTTTTCAATTAATTAACCAGTGTGGGTGGGACTCTGACAGCCTTTCCTTTTGATTTGTTTGTAGGTTGCACTCATATTAACTGCACGCTTCCTTCCAGTCTGACTACTATTACAGGTGCAAGGGAGGAAAAACACATCACTTCCTGTTCAGCAGAGCATTTTTCCCAAGAGAAACCAAATCTGTTTCCCAATTCCACACAACCTTACACTCACTTTTTGAATATGCTATCAATGTCCACTTTTGTTCTGCAATCAAATGCATAAAGGAAATGGGGGAGCCACTCACAGCCTTACAGTAAATTAAAATAAACTGTGAATGGTGGTGTGACAGCTCAGAGGCGATCTTGGAGAACAAACAAGTATTAAATCTTTGAAAAGCATCTTTGCTTGCTCAGTCCCGCCAGAAAGCTGGCATTCCACCCACTATTTGTGTGAGGATTACAATACGCATGACCCAACTGCTGTATCTCACTGACAACCAACATATCAATAGTTCTCTTCTAATGAGCAAAATGAGCTATCATTTTTGGCTGTAGCCCCTCCCTGTGTGTTGCTATGGTGACTTAAAGGAATACTTTGCCCCCAAAATGATCATTTCATTAGTTACTCACCGCGATACACTGAATTTCCTGATGAAAACTTTGTTGTTCTTGCATGTCTCTACAGTGAACGAGGAATCCAAAAACAGAGAAAAATCTTGATGAATTGAAGTCAATGGGGTCCGTGTTAAACAACAGCAAAATATCAAAATATCCGTTTACAAACTCACATGCAGTATAATCCATGTCTCATTTATTCAGACATATGGTCTATAATTCCCAAATAGACCGCCCTTTATGACAGGGAACTGAACTAAAAGAGAATCGTTCCTATGATCTTGTAAAAGCCAGACTCCATTAACAAAAACAGTGATTTTACCTCGCTGAACAGCAGGACTGCTTGTCTGCTGCTGCATCGATCATTTAGTTTGTCCGTGTTATTGTGTGACTTTGGCAATTTAAAGGGTTAGTTCAGATTCACCTAAGTCACACAATAACACAAACAAACTTCCAGTAGAGGCCGTGGTAGTCCAGCAGCTCCTGTGTTCTGTGAGGTAAAATTACTGTTTTTGTCAATGGACCCTGGCTTTGAATAGAGCATAGAGAAAGTTCACTTTTAGGTCAGTTCCCCATCAAAAAGAGCAGTCTGTTTGTGAGGTACTGAGCACCACTGGATAAATGAGACTTGGATTTTACCGCACTAGTTGTGTGAAAATTTGTAAACAGATGTTTGATATAGTTTTGCTGTTTTTCATTGAGAATTTTCTACATTTTGATTCTCCGTTCAACGTGGGGGCATGCAAGAAAAACACTTTCTTCAAATATTCACCTTAAGACAGGGTGAGTAATTGATATACAAATTATCCTTTGGGGGGGTGAAGTATTCCTTTAAGCAACATGCACACATCACATTTGGTTGTGTGCCAATCTCCTGAAATTTTAAGTTTGGACACATGTGAAGCTATAAATGTGAACCAGTTGGTTCACTCACTTTTGTACTTCATCAGTCAGCATTGGGCTACAAAATGGACAACTACATAAAAATGTCACAGCTTATTACTTTAACCTTCATCCACAGGAGGTTGATCACATTCACAGTTCTGCATTGCCGAGTTCAGTTAGGACTTTAGTGTCTTGTTCAAGGGCTGCAGAGGGAGGGCAAAGTGTGTGTCTCTACCTATCCAGACACTTAAGACTCTCCCAGGATTCAAACTGACAACTTTGCGGTCATGGCCTCACCTTATTAAACATTAGGCCCCGGTTGACCCTGCTGGAATGACTTTGGTGCAGCCACATTGCAGGTCTGGGGATAAATGTTGTATTAAAAGTTAATTTACAAGCTACTTCAGATTCACCTCCATTAGATTACAATATTCCACTGGCGTAAAGGTAAATGGCACTCGTACATTTCTATGCATGACTGTACACGTTGGAGACGAAAGCATTTACTGGACTGTCAGATATGAAGCACTGTAGTGTGTGCACAGCAGTTAGCACCCATGAGAATATGCATGAGAGTGACTGGAGGTGCTTTAAGCTCCCTCTGCTTTATTCAGCCGTGAATGTCTATTAAAGGAGCACTTACCTGGACACATACACACACACACACACACACACACATACACACAGTATAAATGTACCCTAAAGGTAGTTAAAACTATGTAAGAGACCTCTACTTTAGCCCTTCATGTACATCTTTCTTCAGTGTCACATTAGATAAGACAGAATGTCTCTGATTTCTACATGGTGCTGACGTACAGGGCAGAGCAAGGTCAAAGCATACTAAGGGCAAGGACTGAGATGCTGATTGCCAACCACACACAAGATGTAAGGAATACAAAATAAAACATACCCTGTCAAGGATCACCATCATCCATCATTCACATATACATAGACTGATTTAAGTAAAGCCATGTTTTTGTTTTGTTTTGGGGTTAAGTGCTCATTGCTATGCTGTTTCAGCCCTACACTCTCTACAGACCACCAGTCAGTCAAACTCTGGACAGTACTGTGATGTATATTATCCAGATGGAGTCTTTAAAGATTCAGAGTCTAGGATTTAGGGGCATCTACTGGCAGAAATGGTATATGATATTCATAACTATGTTTTCGTAAGTGTATAATCACTTAAAAATAAGAATCTTTGTATTTTTGTTACCTTAGAATGAGCCGTTTATATCTACATGCAGAATGGCTGCTCTTCCATGGGGTCGGACATGTTGTTTTACAGTAGCCCAGAACAGACAAACAAAACATTGGCTCTAGAGATAAGAAGGGCCTTGAGCTTTTTTTGTATCGGCCACTGTAGTTCTCCTACATGTTTGGCACATGGCAGAAGTTTCAGTTTTGCATCTTCAATGCCAAGAACAACTACATCCTACACATTAGACCGTTAAAGTAGTACATGTTTGTCTGCTCAGCCTGTATGACAATCACTGCTCATGCTAACTACCAAATATTTTTCTATTTGTCCAGCTCCGAGTCATTGTTCCGATGGCACAGAATTCCGAAGCCCCATTAGTCTAAAAAACGTTCCATTGGACCGAAAGCCTATGTCTTAAACAGCTTGTTATCCAAAAACAATGCCCATTGCTCTGAAGGTCCATTTGCCAAAAAATACACGCTCCCTGCAGTTAGTTTTAGTTTCTCAGTGGCATTTGAGCCACTGATCCTGGGTGTTTTACAGACCCTTCGCAGCATCTCCCAGCGGTGTTTGAGCCATTGAACATGGGTGTTTTAGGCTAAAACATGATCTTTTCCAAACCATAACCATGTCATTTTTGTGCCTTAACCTAACTTCACATTCACCACAGTGTTTTTGACAAATGTAAGGTATCCATGGTTTACAGAAACATCTAAAGTGAACATTTTATCTGGCGATTGTGTTGTCTAATTGCAGAGAGTGTTTATTTTCAGGCAATGGCGTTTTTGAGCAATGGGCCTCTCTCTCATTTTTACTCACTTTTGCGGGTTTCACCATTTTTTACTCACTCCTGTCTTCCTCCACCTCCTTACACTGCACTGCTCCTCTCATAACTTGTTTTGTCTGCCATATTGATATACAGCTTTATTTCCTCCATTTGTTTCTCTGTTCAAGCCTCACCTAATCCATTTCAACCTTACACAGGGTTTTCCGAAAAATGACCCTGCTTAGAATCAGTGTTATTCTTCATTAAAGAGCGGCCCTCTTCCATTCTTTATCTCCAGCATAATGGTTTCCATCTATTCGTTACACCTTACAAAGTCATTATAATGTTCTAATTAGGTTTAATCTTGTCCCACACTCCATCTCCATAGCAATCATCCATCCATTCTCCACCTCCTGCAGCTTTCCTGTACTCCACTGTGCATCAGCCTCCCATCTCTGTTAATCTCCACTGCTATTTTCTCTTTTTTTTTTACCACTCACTCCACCTCTTTACCTCTATCTGTCATCTGGATTTTCTTCTCCACACTCTCACTCTGTCAGTCACATCAGTCTGTAGTCCGTCAGCCTATTTTTGCAACATTGACCTCACTTCATCACTCCTTTCCTTTATTTTCCTCCATCTTTGTGCCTCTGTTTCATCAGTTTCTTTTTTGTCATTCATCCTTCCATCCCTCAGCCTTGCAACTTCTCCATCTTTCAATTTTTCTGTCATCTTCAACTGCTCACTTGTCTTTCTTTCTATTTTTCATTTTCTCTCACTCTGACTTGTCTGTCCTCCATTTCCCTTTTTCTGGCTCTATTGATTTGTACATCCACCAATGCAAAAAAACAATACCATCTGCACACACAAACATCTTTGGAACATGGCTACAAATTAGGCAGTGGGTAAGTTGACTTCAGCAAAACTAATTATGTCAACACTGGAAATAGTTGGCATGCAAAATGATTTCAAACTGAGGAACTAACTCCTCATTAAAAATTATTAAATATGCAAATTTTAATGGAATGTTTTCATCCAGGAGACAGAAAGGAAGTATCAAATAACTGATGAAAGTACCAAAGAATCAAAGAGCCAACTAGCCCAAGAATTAAAGAGCCAAAGACAGAAAGGTACTGACGGAGGAATCAAAAAATCAACAAGTCAAAAAGCCAAAGAACCACAGACTGAACCAAAGAAAGAATCAAAGGACCAAAGAGCCAAAGAACAAACCAAAAATCTGAAGCAAGGACAAAAGAAAGAACCAAAAAAATCAACGAGCCAAAGAACCAAGAAATGAACTAAAGCAAAAGAAAAGAGAAAGAAAAAGAAAAGAAAGAACTTAAGAATCAAAGGAGAAACCAAAGCTAAGAATATCAAAGACGTAACTGAATAAATAATCAAACAACAAGCCAATAAATCAAAAACAAACTAGAAAATGAACTTATGAACCAACCGAGGAACCAAAGGAAAAAACACAAAGAAACAAAGAAAGACTCAAAGGGACCTAAGTACAAACCAAAAATCCAAAAGAAACAACTTAAGAATCAATGGAGGAACCAAAGATCCAAAAAAATATTCAAAAAGAAAATAATCAACAAGCCAAAGAGCCAGGGAATGAACCAAAGAAATAATCAAAGGGCCAAAGAACAAACCAAAAATCTGAGACAAGAACAGAAGAAAGAAATTTAAAGTTAAAGGAGGAACCAAATAATGAACCAAATTACAAAAGAAGAAATTAAAGAACCAGAGACAGAATCAAAGAACGAACCAAAGTAACAATCAAACAACAAACCAAATAACCGAAGGACACAAAAAAAACAAGGAAAAAACAATTAATCAAAGAAAGAGAGATAGAAAACACATCATCATCCATATTGCAGTTGGTTAGCAGCTAATGAAAACAACATTTTTAATTATTCTGTCCTAATCATGTTAGCAGGACTTCATTTGGATCCAGCTCACCTCTCACCCCCTTAGGGAATGCATTTCAATTACCTGCTCATGTATTCATTATTGATCCTGTGGCAAACCAATGTGAGGATTCAGATAACGATCAGAGCTATGATCCATGGCCCAAACCATCACACACATGCAACAACTATTAGAAAGCACTTAAAGGGTTATTTTATTGAACCTGTGAGGGTTTAAATGATCTTTGACCTGCAGGCAATGAGCGGGCTGGCTGGACAGACATTTCTATCTCTGTTCGTCTTTCTGTTTTTATAATTGTCTCTCTGTGTCTTTGTCCCTCTGACTCTATTCCTTAATTCAGTTCATGACATTGGTATAAATTATGCATTCATAATATCAAAATTGTTGAAATTCCTCCAGACGACTCTGAAATTAAACATTAATGTCATTTCTTCCACTCTCTTCTTTTTCTGTCTTTCTCTCAGGGTCTACACACACACAAACACACACACACACACACACACACACACACACATACACACACGGAAAGGGAAGTATGGATCTATAGTGAGGCAGCGGTGTGCGGCGGACCGAGGGAATTCCAAAGGTCAAACAGAAACATGGAGCTCACTTTCAAATACTGTCACACACCAATGCATGCCCGCACACACACACACACACACACACACACACACACACACACACATACATACACACATAGCCTTCACACACATTGTACTGTTTGACAACACAGAGACACATAGCTTAGTCAACACAAACACAGAGATGCAAAAAAAGACCAAGAAAAAACACATGGCTGAAGTGTGAAATGCAAGCCCACATACATAAGACAAGTGCACACACTCACGCTCGCCCCTCTGAGTGTGTTGCGGTCTTGTCTAAATGGCGCTCTATTGAGTCGAGGGTGACTGAGTGACTCACTGTTGCAGCTGGCTGCCTATTTGGCTGTCTGCATTGCCAATAGACACACAAACACAGAGAGTCAATAACCTCTGCGTGCTCACACACACACAAACACACACACACACACACACGGAATGACTGAGCACCAAACGTTTTCATCGGTGTGTAAGTCAGCTGAGGGGATGACTCATACCTGTCTTCAGACACTGTTCACAACTGGGGTTTGACCTGGCTGTCTGACTTGTTCTGTGTGCTCTCTGGAGGAGGACATCTCACAGTAAGGTTGACATGAACAATCTGAAAACTCAACATTTGCTACATGCGTAAAAAGTTCAAGTGAGCAACAAAAAAACATTCATGAATGCTCCTATGATGTAGCTCAAGGTCCTCATGGAGTTATTTTGAGATAAGATATCCCAGCTTTATGGCATACCCACTTACTCATTTTACCATAGTAGTTAAAGGAATCGTTCAGCATTTTGGGAAACACATTTATTCCCTTTCTTGCCAAGGCTCAGATGATCAATACCACTCTCATGTTTAATGTCTGAGTATTTTTGCTGCAGCCAGAAAGCGATTAGCTTCGCATAAAGACCAGAGGCAGGGGCAAACAGCAAACTGAAGACCACTGATTGACAAGAAATAGTTAGAGCACTTAGCGGCCCACCAACCAAACTTGATGTTTACACTTTGGTTTTTGTATGGATTAAACAGAAATGTTGGCAAGTTCCTTTTTTGACTTGTCAGGCCAGCTGTTACCCTCTGCTGCAAGTCTTCATGCTAAGCTAGGCTAAAAAGGAACACATGAATGCAGCATTGATGTACAGACATGAGAGTGGTTTTGATCCTCTAACCAAAGTGCTGGCAAGAAAGTGCAAATATGTCTTTTCTAAAACGTTGAAACACAGATCAGAAACATTTTAGCTGTATGTATATTAAAATATTACTTAGTATATTAAATGTCGCCAGCAATGCAAATGAAAGCTGGTACCACTCAGCACCTCCTCCTTCCATCTGGCCTCTTGTGCCCGCAGGAGTACTCAATATCAGCAGCCAGGCGGGTCGGCAGATGACAGGTCTGACTGCAAGTCATCCAGTGTTTATGTCTTTGCTTCGGCAAGACCAGAAGGCTTTGCTGCCTGACACCAGCCTGCTCAATTTCTGATCACACAGGCGTGTGTGTTTTCTACTGAATCACTTCTGTTTGCCTAAAGTGGAACTAAACTGCGTTCTTTATTACAGCCATCATGGTACAGTGGAAACTCTTACACTGATCACATGTGTCTGGGTCAAACTGATCACTTAGAACAGGTGATTATTATAACCCAATTTATTTCTTTTTCTTTATTTCTCATGCAGATTAGCATTTAAATGACATTTGTATATTAATAACATTACCGTTTCTCTGAAGACCGCAAAGGATGTCAGCCCCTTACAAACAGGAATGGGAATTGATCATATTTTTTTATACCAGTGCCATTATCAATTCTGATTATCTGTTGGATTCTTTATCAATTCTCTCACTGATTCCCGATCAGTTTTCTGCATGAAAGGGCGAGCTGCTGGGCAGGACAAGCAACAGCCTGTCAGTCACCTTCTTAAACGGCTGAAATGAGAGAATATTTGTACAGCATTTGTGTTCATTTATATTGTCTTAGTTGAAGAAAAATCTGCTAAGTGTGCCTGCATGGTGCGACTGTTATTATAACAGGATATTTACCCTCGCTAACAGATGTGCTGCTCAGTTTGAAAGCAGTGCCGCTTGTGTGTAGAGTGTCAAATACATGGAATTTAAGCCTATGTTGCGTAAAAAAGATGATTCAGCGATAATGATTTTACAGACATTACAAGCAGAACTGTTTTAATCTTAAGCATTAAGCAATGCTTTGGATCATTTGTTCCTCTTCGTCATGACTCTTGTTATGAGTTTGCAGCAGTGTAAATGCATGAATTTGACTACCAAAAAAGCATGCTGGCACTGATAAAAGAAATTAACCAAAGCAGTTCTCGATTCCAGTCCCTACTTATGAGTCATGCTTATTGCACATGTTGCTTTGTGAAAGGTCATTTAAGGAGACTGGGTGCTAGTGATCTTGCCTTTGGCACCAAACAGGCCAACACTGTCACAGTCAACAGCAGAGCCAGAAACAAAAGCTTCACATCACAGCTTTCATCACTCCAAACACAACATGTCCGTGCAGTCTGTCAGAGGAGAGGAAGAAAATACAAAACCAAACAACGCAGTGGGCCCAGGAATTGCAGAGCAAATCACCAACGGGCGTTTAATATCACATTTCACAAAAAAAAAAAAACAATCTCACAAAAAGATGCACCCAAGTGTCAGTACACTGGGTTATATTTCTTTACCAAAGGTCACGTCCAAAAGCTTATTCCAACTTGCAAGTTGAAAAACATGATTGATATTCCACCACAACAACAACCACTCTGGAGTTGTTATGGATTTTGTCCAAGTCTCAAATCCCCATCCCTGCTGAGAGCAATATCCCCCCTGCCCAGCACCTTCAGGAGTACTTTGATTTAATGGCTTTCAGTCTGGTGCAGCGGGAGAGTATCTCAACCATTTTTCAACCAGGGAACATGAGCTCAAGACTCACTGATAGACAGGGTCCAAGAATCAACACTGAGTCCCTGCAGCACAGGGGGAAGAGTGAACTGAGAATGAACCCATTGAAAGAAAAGCCACCGAAAAATGACAAAATTAACAAGCTACGTTGGCGCGACTTGGCTCCAACTTGGGTCTTGTAATGTTAAATTGGACCCAAGTGCAGAACACACACGACAACTTTGACTCAGCTGATAAAACAAAAAAGACAAAGAAGAAAGACTACCGCCAGCAGGGAAAGTAACTTCAAGTGGCCAACAACACTTGGCAACTGCAACTATCTAAAACACAAATCACTCTCTTGACTCTCTTGGGGTGGCAGGAACGACTGAACAAGAGGTTTCTTGGCAAAAACAAAAGGCTGTGATTTGGTTTAAAGCAATGTGCACCCAGATTTGTCCTCACACATTTAAAAGTTGCTGTGCTTTCTGGTCCAAGATGACACAATTTAGTTTTACAATAAGAGCAGCTCAGAAATGTTTAACATAATAGAAATGAAGGAGGAAAATGCACGTTTGCTGCTGATTATGTCTCAGAGTAATAGCAAACTATACATATTTTTAAGAGCGATGCATTTCTGCCTTTTAAAAAGGACAATGTGTAAGATTTAGAAGGATGAAGTGGTATCTAGCAGTGACGACTGCAGCTTGCAACCAGCCGAAACTTCTCCCGGTTAGAATTCTTCCCTCAGTGTTCATCGTTCAGGAGGTTTTCACCAGGAGCCAAATTATCTATAGAGGTCTTCTCCTCTCCAAAACAGACAGGTTATTAAAATCTACAAAAATACTTAATAAAGGTGGCTCATGTTACAAATCAGTGTCTCTCTGCTGTTTGGCAAATCACAGATGGGCTGCTAGCCCTGCACCTGCTAATGTGTGCTCACCTGTGTTCTCTGATTACTTAGGATACTTATCTGGAGCCAGAGATTAACAACTCATTCTAAGGTAACAAATACACTAAAGACACTAAAGAAAACACACTTATTATATTCAATTGCTATCAATATATGCCCCTAAATCCTACACACTGGACCTTTAAAGAAACCAAGCTGTTTAACGAAAACCCAGAGGAGGAGTGAGGTTAATGGTCAAATTTTAATGAGTCTCTGAATGAATTATTTCTACGGCTGGAGCGTTCATTAAATCTTCTACAAAGAGTTTGGACTTCACTCTGTAAGCTCATCACTGCCTATTGGCCAAGAGGTGTTTAAAGCTGACACTAAAATTACATTAGCCTCAATCTACAGCCTTACTCAAAGTGGCTGATTTATAAAATCATGCTTACTGCAGCTTTGAGGTCAGATTAAAGGGTTTGGATGCAAAGCAACCAGCTCTGCCTGGCTCCCTCTCTATCAGTGAATACTAAAGGACAGAGTAATTCCTTAAATAATGATGCAGCGTTGTGCTCATCTCACATCCCTTGCTGTGTTGTGCTTTGGCTGGTACGAAATTGTGTTTGTATAACCCCCCCAGGGTGACAACTGCACATACATTCATACACAATCAGCCGCGGGAACACACACACTATAAATGAATCATGTCGTGTACGCTCCAATAACATTTGAGTTCCCATCTGCTCTCGCTTAAAGACATCTTGAAATGTTCTCACCTGCTTTGCAGTGGAGAGAAACACACATACACTTAGGCTCTGCATTTGCACAGCCTACACAAGCAATCCATATTACCCAGTAATGTGGATGCCCCTGGAGCACATACACAGATGTACCACCACTCTGTTAACCATGTTACTCTGCCCTTAGGGGGTTACACACCTGCCACAGCTTCCAGCAGACACCCACACGCTCACTACAGCTTTTTCTTTCCTACACAGGAACACACATGGCCATACAATCACTCAGAATCCAGCAGCACATACTGCAGCAACCAAATCTAAGCAACAGTAAGTGTGCATCAGCAGTATGTCACATCCAATAATATCCAATGCAGGACTGAATATAGATGGCTGTATAGTGGAGGAGAATGGAAACATAATCTCCCCGTGTGTGTGTGTGTGTGTGTGTGTGTGTGTGTGTGTGTGTGTGTGTGTGTGTGTGTGTGTTAGTTCCCTTCTTAACAAAATATGATAAAATATTTCATGAAAAAGAGACTGAAATATAATTTATCATCCATTATTGAGCAGCAATGTTGGGAGTAACATGTCACAAAGGAACATGATACAGTGCTTTTGTCAGTAACTAGACATGTAACTAATTACTTTTTCAAATAAATAACACAATTAGTTAGGATCTAACATCACCAGTAGTGATGCTCAGCTCACGTGAGCAGCACTTCCCTCTGTTGTGTGTATGTGTGTTTGAGAAAGACAGAGGTAGGGGAAGATTACTAATAAACACAATGTTTCTGTAAGTTATTAATAACTTAAAGTTACTAAAGATGCTGTGGGACCTGCCCATCAACCAGCACATCACTAGTCCCCCCACCTTACAGCAGCACTATAAATGGCCTGAATCAATCAATCAATAAGTGTCACTGCACACAATGGCATAAAGAGTTCAGGCAATTTGAGCTCGCTTTCCTGGAAATAAGGACGTTAGTTTTCCCTCCTCGAAATCAATGACTAATTAGGCCTATTGTTGTGAGCTGAAGTTTGCGTGCAGGATTTGAATTACTGTTAACGTTAAAGTATAAACTTCAGTGTGTTTATGCTTTTAAAAATTACTTCCCTCTTTTATTTCATCAGGTCTATTGTGATAAGAGTTATCAACAAATGTCTGAGAAACAGTTGTTACCTCTTTTAACTCTGCCAAAAGAGTATTTAAAGCTGACTCGTGTTGCTTGATTTGAGAGCCTGTCAAGACAAACAGGACAATCAAAATATATTGTGTTTTATTGTTTCACCAGCCTACTTATTTTTCATCACAGTGATAACAGGCACAATCAAAGATAAAATGTGACAGTTCTCTTGTCCAACATTGTTTCACAGCAACACTAAAATAGCTACGTGTGCCTTCATAGGAGAATTGAAACAAACATTTAAAAGTACCACAAAAGCAACTGTAACTAATTACTTTTATATGCAGTAATTGGTAATGTAATTCAATAACTTTTGACAGAAGTAACTGTAACTAACTTCACTGCTGAGCAGGTTATATTATCATAAAACCACACTGTCATAAAATCATTTTGACCATTCATGGCCCTTTGAACTCTAGAATCCGCCCACACGCTGGCAAATGCACCAAAAAGAGGAACTGACTTGCACATTTTGTCTTGTTTGTCTTCTTCTCTTATATGTTGACAACTTTGTCTCTCCTAACACATTGAGTCCAGTGGCATTACTTCACACTGTCCTTGCTGCAGAACCAAACATGTAAAGTCGTTATGGACAATACTGTCAAACTTCCTGGATAAAACTTCTAACAGTTCAAACAAAGGTTCAACCCTTTTACCTTATAAAATAACAATCTGAAGAAAAGTTTCTAGTATTTTCTGGAGACAGCTGGGTTGATTTTGCCACAAAAACAGAGACTATGTTCACATGCACAGTACTATTCCACTACTATTCAAAATATGATAATATCCTGAATTTGATAGGGGTCATGTAAACAGCATAGTCCCTTTGGATATTCTGAGTTAGGGCTTTTGATGAAATGAATGAATCATTTTCTAACTAGGTCATATGGGATAGGTTGTTATCATTTGGGTTTTAGGAGCATTTTTTGGACATGTATACAGCGCATTCAGAATCCACATCTCAACTGGGGTTTTTATGGCAGTTTGCAACACACGGTCTCTTGTCTGTTCACGGTCAGCTCTGTGCGTTGTACAAAAACCAACCAGCCAACAGTTTGCAGGACTGTGGGGTAAAGATGCATGCCCAGAAAAAGTCTGCATTTCTGGTCAGAAGGAGGAACACGCGAACAAGACTTGGATAACAACAGGTTTTTGGATCCTTCACCTACCTTTTCAAAAAGGTAGCTGAAGGAATGAAAGAGGGAGGCTGTGATCACACGGACGAACAAGTCCGCCAGCGACAGAAAACTTTGAAAAAAAAATCCCTTTTTGATGCAAAGAAATGTGATTTGATGTGATAAATGACATGTTAGGCCATGTGAATCACAGTATGCACGGCTGCCTGTCAATGGGAGTATTAATGGAATATTCATTTTTATTAGCCATCTAAACAGCTTAGTAAGAATACAGTCTTTCTCAGAATAAGGACGAAAACCAGACAATTTTGTGCATGTAAAATAGCCAGTTACAGGTAAAGCCCTGTGGAAAGTCCTCCACTGAGGATTACCTCATCCCTTATAAAAAATTAATTTAAAAAAAATCCATATTGGTGTGACATATTTTCCAACATTTAATTTGTCTCTCCACACTGTATCATGTTTACCATTCATTTTCATTTTGTTAGAGGCCTTTACACACACACACATCTATATATCATAGTGATATGAAGGGGGTGGGGGGGTGGGGGGTGGGGGGGGCAGTTAAACAATGACGGAGAAGGAGAGTGTATAAAGTAGGTCCAATACTGTTGCCATGGTGATTAATGAGATACAAAAGTCTTCAACGTTATCATTATGGGTATGAGAGGAGTGGGTGATTGTGTGTGTGTGTGTGTGTGTGTGTGTGTAGAGGGAGAGACAAGAGAGATGAGAAATCCTCTGCAAAACGAGTTTAGTCCAAGCCCCCTGGCGGCTTTTCTATCTTTGGATCAATAATGTTTTCTCACATCTAACTGGGACGCCGTTTGACAGGGAGGGTGTGGGGGGGTCAATAAAAACACACCCATGTATACAGACGCTTTCAGGAGTAAATCTTAGCGAAATCAACTTTCTGCCTGCTTGTCGTTTCTCATCTAAAATATGAATTAAACTGCTGTTTCTGAGCAGCAGCTCCAGGCAGCGCACCTCTGAAGGCAGAGAGGGATTCAGCAGGGGACAGAGGTAGCAGCGGGGTGAGAGGACTATGTGTGGGCTTGTGACTGGAAGGTTGCCAGCTTAACTCTAATGACTGACTTGATAGAATGCGAATTGAGTTGTGGTGCCTTCGAGCAAGGAATCTAATGCTCTAGAGGACTGCAGGTTTACTCGTTGGCTCTCATTTGAACTGTGAGAAACACACTCAGAATCAACTCCCCTCATATAAAAACTGGATACAGAACCACAGTGAGGATGCCGGTGTTTGTCTGTGTCATCCATCCTGAGGCATCCATTGTTTTTCTATTAATCATAGCACAAGCAATGAAAATGAGATAGGTATCAATAAGTGAACATTTGGTAACCTTTTAGTCATTATGTTTTGTTGGATTCAAGTGCTAGTCAACTTTTAAGATTTAAGTGGACTAGACAGCTGAAAAGTGTGTCCTTGAACACACCAACGAGCAGCTTTTGAAAGCAGTCACTGTTCACAACTGCAGTTCCAATAATGTATCTTTGAAGACAAGCACAGAGCTGCCAAAATGTTCACTTTCAGCCCTGTCTCCTGGAAATAATGTTCATTAACAACTAATCTGACACAGCAAATACATTCTTGAGAAAAATGTAATGTCGGGCAAATTAAGTTTTCTATTGACGTAATGAGGAAATGTTATTAACATCATTAACGTGCCTGGCAAGTCGCAAAAAGGTTATTAACATACATTTAAAATGTTTACTGACAACGTATTTCATTTGTTTCCCACCAAAATAGGCAATTTTGCAGTACACTATCCAGTCATAGTGACAACAGCATTAAAATTTTAGTATTACATTTTTTCATATTCAAATGAAATCCTGATCTTTCCCTCACTGAAGTGTCTTTGTTGCTTAAAGCTAAGACAGGAGTCTGGACACAGCCCTGGGATTCTGCACCTTGTACAGTACGCCCACCATCCACCCCGATCACCTGACATGAACTGTAACTAATGGCTCTCCAAAAGCTATCGATCTTAAACCTTAAAGCTGCAGTGAATGCTTTGATATGAACAATGGGTCAAATCTCCGTATGTAATATGAGAGGTGTTGCTCATAGTGATGAGCTGCAATTGTGCTGTTTTTCACTCTTACCGTCCTCAGCAGTGTAGTTTCCAGTTGCAGCAGGCAGCTGTTTTCATCTGATAAATCAACTGTACACTACCAAATGCCAGACAGACAAACTTAGCATTTAGCTGGTTAAGATTGTGGAGCATTTAGCCAAATAGGCCCTAGTTCCCCTGGGAAGTTGGTGGAGACCAAAACAGAGCTAAAAGGAGAGTGACTTTTAGCTTCAGACTTATCGGATAGCCAGAAACATGATCCCAAATAAATGCTAAGGTCGTCTGTGCCTGCTGTTTGTGTAAATACAAGGGCAACTGTTTGCCATACCAACTTGAGAAGGCGATATCAGATGATTGTTTGCAGTTTATTCAACTGCCCCCAAGTTGGCAAAAAAAGTAAATTAATGCAACTTTAGAGGGGCTCTATGGGAAATTCAGTGCTCATGAGTTGTCTGCAACATGGAGGTGGCTGAGCCGGCGCCTTGCAGCTAACTGTGCTAATCCTATGAACAGGACTAAACACAGCAACAGTGCTGATAGAGCTAATGGTGTTAGCCAGGGGGGAACCAGAGGGTAGGGGTGACACTACTGCAATGACACCATCCCAATCAATATCAGTGGTAACCGTCGTATGAGCACAGTGCAAAGCTAGCCAGCGTGCACTTACACGCACATGCAGCCGGACCAGCTTATCACAACAAACTACAGAGAAGCTCAGATTACAATACACACCGAGGTAGCTTGACTTCATTCTCTGCTCAGGACACCATTACTCCACTATATCTTCACATTGCATACAGTGGCTTGCTGCTATATTAAAGCTCTAAATGTTGCATGCAAAACATTTGATAAGCTAAAAGAAAAACTGGTTGTATTTCTACTTGAATTTTGAAAAAATACATTTCACGTTAAAAACAACCACAGCTCCAGCATGGATCGTCAAAGTCACAAACAAAAAAGATAAAAACAGGTGTTATTGATAATTGGATCAGCATTCACACTGGTAAAAAGCCTGTTCACTGCTATTTCTCACATCCTTGAAACATAGGCGTGCGCGCGCATTCCCGTGTTCGATTAGGGAGCTCTGGCTTTCCCCAAATGAGTCAAATTAAGGCTGGTCAATCGATCCGCACATCCAGAGGTCGATGTGACCCAACTGAGGCAGGCATGAAAGAGCTTTTGAAGTGTTCGACCCTCGCCCGACATCCTTCTTAACCAGCAGATCTGAGAATAACAAGCATTCACTACACAGGCAATCACACACTCAACTGCACACACACTTTTATGTTCTCTCACGCACAGAGAACCACACACGGGTTTGTTCTAATGTCCCTACTTTCACATTCATACGTAATTTATGTATATGCATTAGTTGTGCATACTCGTATGTGTGTCATCTCGAGTGTGGGGGTGCGCATGTGAACTTGAAGTGAATGAGACATCACACTGCACAGCATTTACTCAGTCTTTGAAGCCAGTAATTGGCAACAGGCTGATTGTGAGGGTGTGGAGATGCATGCATGTGATGCCCCTGTGTGTGTGTGTGCGCCTGCGTATGTGTGTATTAGTGCTTAATATCTACTTTGATCTGTGTAAAAGCATGTTTGAAGCCGCGAGTGAGATCCAAGCAAGCAACACATCGTCATGCTGGTAATGGCAGAGGAGAGGAGCAGGGCAATGAAGAGGGAGAGGAGGATGTTAGGAGAAAGGAAAGGAAAGGAAAGGAAAGGAAAGGAAAGGAAAGGAAAGGAAAGGAAAGGAACGGAACGGAGCAACGATGAGAGAAAAGAGTAATGGCAATACAATACAGAGGAGGAAATGAGAAAAGTGTCAGTGGGCCCTTTAGGCTGTAGAGGCCAGAGAGGTTTGGTGGATTATCAGCAGACAGATGAATGGTGAAGTGTGTATGAATGTTTCATTCTACCTCTAGATTAGGCCTACATTAGAGAATGGATGTAATGAACGTGGCCCTGGGGCTGGGGGTTAATAACGGCTCTGCCTTTATAAAGACATGATCAGGGATCAGAGGGGAAACATAACTGAATGGATCCAGCCAGTGGAAAAGGACTCTCTGTATTAGTATTAATGATCATCCCAGAGCAGTAACAACATTAAAACTGGCTTTAAGAAGTATTAACCAAAGTCAGACTAAGATTAAATTTGATGCACACCTACATACACTCTTGAGAGGTGTTTGAAATATCAATATATATGATATGATAATTGTGTGAACAATATATTGGAAACATCTTTCAGCACTGAAACATTGATTTGGCTTTTTGTAGCATCAGGGTCCTAGATGAATACAATGTTTTCTGCCAGAGTTGGATTCATTTGGATTTTTCACATGAGGGATTTTTCTATTTGTGTTTCTTTCTGTGTTATTTTCACTGGTTTGAAGTGGGCAGGGCTCTGTTGGGCAAATGTATCATACATTTCATGATAAGTGATGACTGTGGATGTTTTTCTAAACTGACTGACATTTTTCTAAAAGGACTTTTCAAGCAATTTCACTGTCATCGACAAATGTGTGGCAAGTAAAATTTGAGTTTTAACTCAGTTGGTGTGCTCCTGTGATGTCAATCATTTGATGCAAGGCGCATAAAACTCAGTCCAAGCTGCTTTTCTCATCTGATGTTACAACAAAATTATGCATGTTAAACATTTTTGTAAGTTTTCGTTCCAGCTCATGAAAGAACTGAAAAATAGCTGCACTCTCTCCAGCACCAAATAAGAAGCAGCAAACTGGGTAGACAGTGAACATGAAGGGGACGCCGGGGAGGCACAAGAATGTAAACAAGTCTCAGTTTTCTTGTACTGAAGGAGAAATTGGTGGAGTTGTAAAGTGTTAAGGAATTAGCCTTATTTTGCCATGTATCTGTATCTGCAAGAAAATTTAATTTTTGAAAAGGTATGCCTCTCATTCCCACGGTCTCCTCACACTAAAATAATGCAGCTAACCCACTGGCTGGTAGATAGTTCAGGCAACAAAACCCAAAATGTAAAGTTTTTACAAAATTACATCTTATCTTCATGGATTGTACTGATGCCAAATTGACAAGGATGCTGTCGACACAGGACGCCTCTCATCTTGTGTTTCTTAAGTTATGTGTTGTTGTGGGAATGTATGGAATTGTTCATGTGTCATATTTCGTAAAGGGAGTTTGGCGTAATGGTTTCCACCAACAGCAGCGTGGGAAATAATCTCAAAAGGAATCCAGTGATCCAAAATCCGCAGTCTTTGCAGAATCAGATAGTGTGCGACTCAAAATTCACATTGTCTTTAGATGTGAGAGGTTGTCAGATTTTAGTCTTAAAAAGTTTTTCAGAGGTGTAGTTGTAGGAATATTCAATATTGTTGTAAAGACACTTTTCAGGGACTTTAATCCGAGGGATTTTCTACACTCAGCGTGTGTGGGATATTCATTACATCGCATTTCATTTGTTTAGCCGACACTTTTATCCAAAGCAACTTATAAGTGCATTCATGCATGTGGGTACAACCCCAAAAGTGCAATAATCAAGGAATTACATCAGTTTCATCAAATACGCTGATCTTCAAGTGCCATTTAGAGACAAGAAGAGATTGTTTTTTGTTTTGCTTTATTATGGGCCGAGGTGCAGTCTGAAATGATGAGTTTTCAGTTTGTAATGGTAGATGTGTAGTTTCTGCTGTTCTAATGTCAACAGGGAGTTTGTTCCACCATTGAGGAGCCAGGACAGCAAACAATCAGGACTTAGTAGAGTGGTAGCTGGGCCGCCTTCATAGTGAGGGGGTAGCAAGCTGATTGACAGTAGCAGAGCGTTGTGGATGCTCCTAATTTCAATACCTCATGAGGCTGGTAAGATGGTTGGTAAGTAGCTTTTGAATAAATGCTGTGGAAATTAAAAGGAGGCACCAAACAGCATATACAGCACCAAAAACTTGGTAGCTTGCCTAACCAATTTCTCTGAATAGCAAGAGTGAGTGGGGCACTTGGGATACGCTTGTTAGCATATTCAAAATGACCATTACGTCTGTAAATCAGTTTCAACAAGAACTGACATTATCACTATCCTAAAAATGGCTGTTACATTAAAATGCATGGCCTGTCGCACCAAAGCAGTTCAATCACCAGAAGAAAACGTTGTCATTGTGCGTTTCTGCAAACTATTCAAACATTACATTATATTGTATGTTTCATACCTGTCATGGGATAGTGGATGGTGTGACACCTAGGTGGGATGGCTCGTTCAGCCAAGATTATGCCATTGAAACCTGTTTGTTCCATCAACCATAACCAAGTGGTTTTTGTGCCTAAACATAACCATACATTAAAGTTTCAATGGATCCACGACACCATAATGTACAAGTGTTATACATCTGTGGTTTGCAGAAATGTACAATAACATTCATTCAGATTTAGATTTATAATTTCACATATTATAGGTTAATAATTCTTTAGATTTTGACACGATATGCGTGTTTCCAAGCTTCAGGCAGACTGTCACATCAATGGCAGTTCAAAGTCAAAATGCTGGTTAGGTTGTTTTAATGAAATGTCTGTTCCTCCGCCATGTATTCATACTTTAGTATAAAATCTGTCATAATCTGGCTGAGCTTTGGTGTCACCACCTGGCCCCAGTCTTCATGAGATCTATATTTTTAATATATCCAGCATCAATTGCTACTGCTACCGCAATGTGATGGCATTACAATTAGTGTTATGCAATGTCATGTATACAAGCAGAAGGAGTTTGATCACTCATCTAAACGAAAGTCCTATTTATTTAATCATGAACTGTCATGCGATGTCGTGTGCTCTCTCCATGCATGCCTACAGTAATAATGTAACACAGTGTCCAGGTGTTTTGTGATTCCTAATGAGCTACAAGCAAAATAGAAACTGCATAATAGCGCCCATGCAGCTGGGGACTGCACGCTGCGATAGTGTAAGCCTTCCTCTAACTGACACTGGCAGTTTGACAGGTCTCGAACTGTGGCTTTGGTTAATCCCCATAATGTAATGTATGCAATCTCATAATGCATATTATACGTATGCTATTACGCAACACACAATCGGCATAATCTTCCCCCCAGCTTTCGATGGATAGGAAGTAATGGATATGTTTTGTTGACGTTCGTGAACACGCACACACTCTGCTCTCCCGGAGCGGGAGTCATATTGCAGATGTTCATATCCAGTATCTGCCAGCCTCCGTTTGTTTGTTTTTTGTCTGTATGTGTGTGTGTGTGTGTGTGTGTGTGTTTATGTGTGCATGATGTTGAGAGGTACTGGCAGCATGGTGCTCAGACTTCCGTCCCTTGCTAATGTCACACTCAGAGAGGATAGCAGAGAGCCTGAGGGAGCTAGCAAGCTAAAGCACACATACATACACACACACACACACACACACAGTTATAATGCATAAATAAATGAATATGAACATTGAGAACGAACATTTAAACTCACAGCAAGGCACCATGCTTCCATTCAGGCTGTTCTACAGTTTTCCTTCACACGTATGGATTAATTTTTGCTGCACTGACTCTTGACACACACTCACACACACACTTACATTCTTGACACACACTCACAGACACACTTACTGTACACAGTAGGTACTTTCCTGCATCTGTTGTTGACGTGCTGGGATGTCAATTTACGCTTGTTACGTGCATTGTGTCCTTTCAAAATACACTTACGTTTTCACAGGAAATGTACAGTCTCTGCTCATTAGATGCATGCAGTCTTTTTCAAAAACGTACAACGTAAGAAAAACACCATGTATTTACATTTAAAGTATGTGGTTTAGAAACTCAACATTCACACTGGAAGCAAACAGCATGCTCCTGGGGGAAAGTCCAGGGTTTGTTGGACACATCGACCTCCCCTCCCTCCTGCCTGCCTATAGGGACTTTCCAGCCTCATCAAAGTCAAAGTCAACTTTATTGTCAGTTCTGCCATATGCACAGTACACAGTGAGAGGCTTTAGTGATTGCATATATTTTGTTACGCCAATGCTCCTCATAACGCTGCAATTGGTATCTTACGCAGGCGTCCACTGACGTAGCACCGGTATTTCACGACTTCTGTTTGTGTCCACTGCATCAACATCTGCTGCTGCCCAGTGTGTATTATACCGCCACAAAAGGTGCCTTTGTTCGTGGGCATCTAACGCACATATTACTGAAAAAGAGGCAGTATTTGACAAGTTTGGAATGAGAATCGTCTGTGTATTCCCCAGTCCCTTATCCTACCTTTAACCATTACAACTAAATGACTAACCCCAACCCTTACCCTAACCTTAACCAAAACCTAATTGTAGCCTGAACCTTAAAACCAAATCTTCACCCTAAAACAGGTCTTTGAGGAATGAGCACTGCCCTCACTCTGTGGCAAAAAATATGTTTTTGGTCTTCACTATGTAGCAAGTACAAGAACACACACACACACATACACACACACACACACACACACACACACACACACACACACACACACACACACACACACACATTTGTGCAAGCTGTTCATTTAAGTGTTATTTTCCTGCTGCTGGGCCCTGGTGATACATGCAGTCACATGGAGTTCACAACTAAAAGTCGTCAGACCATTTAAATGCACAAGTGACGTTCCATCACATACACCTATACATAGAAGCACTTTCTGGCCCTCGAACACACACACAGAGAGTGAACACCAGGCATCCTGAGGGAACGTCAGTCTTTGAGTGTTTGCACTACGCTCACCCTGGTCGCCTTTACACCTCCACCCAAAGCTTCTCTCCATTTTTATGTCACGGCCACTTGCAGTCGCTGAGGCGTTTATTCCAAGTGACTTGCAGTTGTAAGTACAAACCATACAAGAAATTTGAGGGGACCAGCTATCACTTTATGAATAAAGCTTCACAAACAGGGGATTCAGCCAACTTGACTTGCTTATGAATCAGCATGTCGGCAACATCTTAGGACAACAGCATAGAAAGAAGGAGGCATTTGGACAAAATGCTACCACTATACTGCAAGGGAGAAGATGTGTGAGGACGTTATATTCAGTTCAATTAATCTCCTCAAGCCATATTTCATAAGGAGTTGGCACTCGCCTCCACTATTTCTCCTCCATTTCTTTAATTTCAAAAGTAAATACCCCTGTGGTGATAAGAAATCACTGCCTCTACGAACGAATGCCAAAAAGAGGCGTGTCAAACTGTGTGAGTGTGTGTGTGTGTGTGTGTGTGTGTGTGTGTGTGTGTTCGTGTGTGTGTGTGTGTGTGGGCCTGTGAGCGCTGCCAAGAAGCAGTACAGTTTGATAACAGAGCAGATGGATAACACGAGCACGTTTGATTTGTTTGTGTTCAGGAAATGGGAGCAACAGAGCTGTGGTAAAACTAATGAAGTTAAATGGAACTGAGTCTTTCATTAGCACAAAGCTTTCCCGTATGATTAAAAAAAAAAACCATGGTGCCCTTTCTTTATTTCACAGGAGCAGCACAGAGAGGCAGTGAAAAACACTCCATGTGCGAAATGTATTTTCAATAAAGGGCATTATTTTCAGGTACCAAAATAAAAGATTAAAATGGCTTTATTTTCAGATTCATGCTGACACCCGTGCCCTTTTAAAAATGGGTCACACTGAGGTCTGAGGGGCTTGGAGAGGACATGAAACCTCCACAAGCACAGGCACAAACTCACTGGAAAAGCATGTGCAAAGAGAAATTGTGCATTTGCACAGCAGTGGCGTGTGTTTGAAAAAGCTGGAGATGTACAGTGTGTGTGTGAAAGAGAAAAACAGAGAAGCAGAGAGACCGCAATAGCATGACAGCAGAGTGGATTATGGTTATTTAGGAGCGCCTGTCGTCCTCTCCGGCATCATTATATTTTTCATTGTTTTCCCCGTCTATCGCTCTATCGCTCCTGATCCTCATCCCTTCTTGAAACCAATCAGAAAACCACCGGACTTGACAATCCTTCCTCCACACACACACACACACACACACACACACATACAAAATACAAAACCACCCGCTCCGTCATGGCCGACACTTACAAGATTTCAGAACCACACATGAATGCACTTGTGAGCACACCGTCACACACACACACACACACACACACATCGCATGCGGAAACACCCTGCAGTCATGCATGCAACGTGGCTGGACAGCTTGTATGTGTGTGGACTCTTATCAGATTATATAAGATAGGTTTGGGGTTATGGTGTTGGGACAGATTACTGGGCATGAGAAGGATAGAAACAGCCAGGACAGAAATGACTAGAACGAAACAGATGAGTAAATTAGGAAATATCATGTAAGTTTAAGCATTACAGGGCAGGACAGGGTAGGATCTGTAATGACTGAAACGATGCGGAGCTGGGCAGAAAGAGACAGTAATAAGTGGAGTGATGGTGGAAATTGGACAGAGAGGAGACAGAAGAAGGGTGAAGCAGAGGGGACAAAGGTAGTAAACAACTCATGAGTGGAGTGACAGACAGAAGAGGGCACCAGGTGAAGAGGCCAGAAAGAGTAATGGGGTGAACCAGGAAACAGAGGTGAAAGAGAGGAGAGGAAGCAAGACAGGGAGGGGGATTTAGAGATGTGAGAGGACAGAACGAGAGAGACATTGATAGAGAAAGACAGGCAGGAGTGAGAGTAAAAAGACAAGAGTGGAGGTGATCAGAAAAAAAAGATGTGGAAGTGGGAGCGCCTGTATAGGAGGAGAACACAAGAGCAAAGGGGAAAGAGGTGGAAGGAAACGAAAGTGACAGTAAAACGGAGGGGGGGGACAAAGAAATCTAAAAAATACATTCTAGTTCTACTGTCATAATAAATCACAGACCAACGCTGGGAGTATTTTCACCAGGAAAAACTGGACTTCTCAGCATATATGAAGAATATATGAAATATATGAAATTTTTAAAACTGCAATAATCAACATTTTTCAATTAAGTTGTAAGTAAGTTAAGTAAGAAGTTGCTCATAGTAACATAAAGAGGTGTGCACCTGAACCACATGACTTGGACTTGAGTCAGACTCAAGCCACAAATCAGACAACTTCAGAATGGACTTGACATAATCAAAGGTGACTTCCAGCTTAACTTGGACTATAACAGCAGTGACTCGTGACTTCACCTGGACTTGAGCCTTTTGATTTGTTAATACTTGATACCTTCCCCCAAGCCAATCTGGGAAGAAAAGGTTATTGACATTTTTCCAATATGAGATGCGTTAAATACAATCAAAAAGGACAGAAACATACAAAATCTATTCTGTTGCTGCACCGGTTAATAGAGCTATATGCTATAAAAGTACAATGTCAGCACTACTTTAAGATTCAGTCACGCTTGTTTTAATAAATAAATACATTTTTTGAAAGCATTCATGATTTTTTAGAATTTAATATACCAAACAAAAATGTAAATGCAACACCAGTTTCCACAGGTTTAAATTGACAATCTAAGACCTTTTTAATTCACTCGATATATTTCACTCAAAATTTTTGTTGCATATTATTAATCTGTTGCTAAAATGGCCTTACATTTGGCAAATAGCACATCATGATTTAAAGGACTCAAAACTTAAAGTTTAGGATTTGGGACTTGACTTGGGACTTGAATTGTGACATACAAAACAGTGACTTGGTCCCACCCATGGTGACGAACTGCAGAGAAATATCACTAACTCTGCAATACCGCTCAGCTCTACTGAGCGCTTTAGCATCTGTCAGCTCGTTATTTTGGTACTAAGTCCCACAGTGTTAATGCTTCACTCACACTGCTCTCATCAACAATGTTGCGAGCTGCAACTCGCGTCTGTTTTCAGTGGGTAAAAAAAGGAGATAAACCCACTGTACGCTACTTGGCCAGCACCAAACAGCAGGCACAAAGTTAGCAACTAGCTGTTGAACACACTGGAACATTTAGCAGCTAGAGACAAAAGCAGAGCTAAAGGAGAGTGGCTATTTGATTTATGTTCATCAGGTGGCCAAAGGCACAACTCCAAATAAATGCTAATGGCAGTCTGTGACCGCTGGATGTGTAAATAGGTAATTGTTTGCTAACAGGTACAATATATCAAGTTAATATAATGTTTACAGCTCATTCCGCTGCCCCTAAGTGGCAAAAAAAAGAATCATCGTATCATTCTTTTTCAGCATCTCCTCTTACCAGTTTAAGTATGTGCGAGTGGTTATATGGGAGTGTATGACCATCTTTTAGTGCTGACCTGAGGTTATTACTGCATGCAGTGGAGCAGAAGGAAATACACATCATAATGCCATTCCAGCTTGTTTCAGTGGTTTGGGGCACAGGGGCAGTGTGGATGTATAGCTGTAATGTTAGGGCCATCTCACTGGATCTGCACTTGAGGCTCCACCTGGCTAAATCTGCTCTACACTCTAATTTGTGGATGAGGGCCGTACTCTAAAAGACATTTACCACACTGCTGGGCTGCTGATGTAAATTCTGGTAACATATAGACTATAGTTAGCAGTAATGAAGACTGGCTCAGTGTGTATGTTATGGCACTTAATTATGAACAGGGCATTAAACAGTATATCCCTGTAAAATCCAACATGGACTTTTATTCTGAAGGGTACAGGGTAGCACTTGTTGCTAAGATATTTTTCTGGATGTAAACACTTACATTAGGTAAGTTAAGCCTTTTGTAAAGTTTACATACTGCATGTACTCAATGGTATTTATTGCAGGAAGTGTGGTACTCTACTCTACTTTACTGCCAGTATACACAGAAATATAGAGACAGACACAGGAGAGTTAAACTACAGGGAGGACAGAGAGTGAGACAGACACGGAGACAGGAGAGACAGAGAAAATTAAAGAGTGAAAGCTGTACAAACAGGGTGGAGAGGGAAGGAGGCAGAAAAATAACAGGGCAGAGAAGGGAGGTTAAGAGGTAGAGGGAGACACAAACTAAATGGAAAAATAAATCTGCGCTTTAGAAACAAGTGCTTCATCTGTTAGACCACCAGCAGCCTCTCCGAAGAGTGGCTCTCCTCAATTTTACTTTAACGCTCCAGAATCCTCCTTGAAAAACTGGGACACAATACTTTCTGCAAAGTGTTTTCTCTACATGAAACCCTTACCATTCAGAAAAGCTTAAAGGTCAATGTATTCTTCATCAGTGCCCATTTTCACAGTTGATTGGATAAGTGTGATTGTCCGTTTCACATCAGGCATCCCATTCATGAATCTAAAGGAGCAGATTGTGCCGAATCTGGCCTCTGAGAGCAACAATGACAAAAGCGTTTTTTTTCTCACTGTCTCTTCCTCTGTCTCTCAGAAATCATAACCACCTTAGTCATTTTTCTCAACTTAGCACAGTCTCATGCTGCCAAGCATCAAGCCATCCCTGAAATGTAATTTAAGGCAACAACAACATTGCTGACAACAATAACAGCATCTCCGGGACAGTCTGCCCTGTGAATCATTGCATACAGCTCACACACACACACACACAGGGAGATACAGACAGGCAGACAGTTACTATCTCTCACACACTGTCGGTAGTTCAGGTGTGTGTAGGCTTCGCTTATTCATAAAACAAATGGCTCCGCACCACCTTGGAGCTTTCTATTCTTAGCAGCAGCAGGGCGAGCCGCTCTGCATATCAATGCCCAGCTCATCTTTAAACATCATCTGGTCGGGGTGACGGTAATGCCGGTGCCATCAAGTGTGTTTGTGTCTGTTTGCAAAACATCTTTCAGTTTTAGGTGTTTATGTGTTAACTTATAACATTTTGGGATTTTGGAGGATGTCTGTCTTGGTGTGTTGACTGTAACTGCATGTAAAGCCAAGGACTCAAGCACACTGAGATGACTGAGTGCAGTAGCAGCAGCAGTAGCAGCAGCAGCAGTCATGTGGGATTGTAGCTACTCTTTAAAGATGAATGAGATAACCCGGTCGAGGTGTCCTGACAAATGGTCATTCATGCCTGATTCTGCAGAGAAATCCTCAGCCAGTCACGCATAACGGCTCCTTTTTCCATTAAAGCTTTAATTAAAATGCATTTAACAGTATGAAAACTGTTTTGAAAAATATAGGAATACTGATTACTGTTTAAATGTTTTAATGCAAATAAAGCATCAGGACTGAGCCCAGTGTACGCTTTGAAGTGAGACGATGCAACTTTAGAAGTGTTACAAATTAAAAGTTTTCTAAGCTATAAACCTCACCATTGCTCATTTTAATATATTGAGGGTTTTTGCTGCTACAGCCCCACTTGGTCTGGAATAACCAATAGCTTTAGGTGGCTAATATTAGCAAACTTAAGTTACATTGCTGAATCACTGACATTACTGATTCAGTTTGTTGACTTAAAGGGGAACATCATGTAAATTAAGGATTCCAGTATCCTACTTCCATGGCCTAGAACAGCTCAATCAATATTTGTGAACATGAGCTACTCTCTCTCCAAGTCAGAAACCAGTACAATAAGTCTCAAACTTGTGATGTCATCAAGTATAAAGTCAGGAGACTGATTCTGTGGACCCACAGAATGTTTGTTTCCTTTTTAAACCCAAATGAGCTTTATTCTGTCGTAGTGTTCTCAGCTCTGAAACAGAAAATGTACCCATCAAAGTGACCTCACAAATACTAATCAGTTAATTATTGAGTCCAGGTGGATGTTTGTGCCAAAATTTAGGAAATTCCCTCAAGGCCTTCTTGAGATATCTCGTTCAAAACAATGAGACAGATACAAGGTCATACTGACCCTGACCCGTTGTCCACTAAAATCTAATCAGTTTATCAGTGAGTCCAAGTGGACGTTTGTGCCAAATTTGAAGAAATTCCCTCTTGGGATATCACACTCAAAAGACTGGGAGGGACAGCCCAAAAACATGCCATCGGCCATAATGCCATTGGCCACGGCTATCGCTGGCACGGAGGCATAAAATCCCACATTCATAAAAGTACCATGAAGACCCATGGATAGTTTGCTCCTTTTCATTTTTCTATGGGCCACAAGCACTTCACTACACAAGGTACTGTGATTCAGTGTTGCACTTTTCTTTTAGGTGCAGTTCTTCTTCCTCCAAATACATCGTGTACCTCAGTGATGTCTGCTTGAGAAAGTCCCTTTAAACCCACACAAGCCTTGCTTCTGTCTTGCACCCTAATCTATTGAGGCAAATGTACATGGAGGGCCTGCTATGCCTGACTGTGATGGATCGTTGTTTGATTGATGAGCATTGGTTGAACTGATCCATCTGGAAACAAAGATATCTACATTTGCCACTTACCTTGGGGGATAAGTAAAATACAGCATGACATAACAAAACTAGCTTAGGAATGCAAGGTATACTGCTACTGTAATAAATATATTAAAGTGCATTTCCCCTTTGGCACTCCTCTCTCAGCAGCCACATTTATCATAAACGCTCATTCATAAACATATATGTGTATATATATATATATATATATATATATATAATCTGGAGCTTTATGATTTTCACAATCCAAGAAGGTGTTAGTAACAAACAGTTTTTATGGCTGTGCTTTATAGAGAAAATAACTCCACTCTCTGTTGAATATGTTTAAATAAACTTTGCGAGAGGTTTGCTTTATGAGCTTGTGATTTAACACAAACAAATACTGAGCAACCCAGTCGCCAGAAGATATTGTGGCATTGTACATTTCTGCAAACCACAGATATGTAACATTTGTATATTTTATACATACATCAAAGTTTCTAAAGTGATGTAGTTCTGATTACATATATCTGAGCTGACTTCTAGAGATGGAGAGGATGGTGGATGCCGTGACACCTAGCTGACAGACCACTGTAATACTGCAAGATCCCGACTGTCCTCTCTGATTTGGTCAATATGAAGACTATGCAAAAATGGAGCATGCCGCATTCAGTGCTACAGGCTATTAACAAATCAGTTCATCATGTGCCGCTTTACCTCTGAAGGGCTAAGTGAGGTACACCAGAGCAGGGGCCAAATCAGTCTGCTGTGCAAGTGAGATCACTGTTGGTACATCAGAAACTGCCGCCCAGCTTGGAAATCACACCATTTGGCAATAAACGTGTCAAATGAATCCCTGAATTGATGCTCTGGGAGTGATTGGAAACTGAGTGGGATGAATGATGTGAGAGACCCGGCCAACGTGTTTGGCCCCACGAGAGAAATCAGGGTGATATTAGGTCAGCACTACTCATCTTTATTGGTTTTTTAAACTCGGGGGTTTTACATTCAGGATAAATCTGAAACTTATTGTGTTGCAGTTCTCTGTGTAAGTGATTATTGATTTTTTTAAGCAGAGTATTGATACTTGATTGAGGTGCATTTTGGGGCTCTAGATCAGATTGTGTTAATCAGATTTTCAACTCTTCCCTTATATCAAGTGTTCCCTAACAGTTTCTTGCTATATCAAGCTTTAAGTCATTCTATATATTCCAGTTTTATGGCTGAATTTAACGAATTCCTGCACTGACTGTAAAGTTTTGGGTTTAATAGACTAGTTTGATGGTATAAGCACAACCCTTTGGCCTTCATTCACAGCAGACTCCAGTCCAGCAAGTGTTGAGGTGCCAATATGTGATGTGGCATTTGGGCAGAGCCGGCAGCATTTTGGGCACTTTCCATGAATGTCAAACACTGCATAAAACAAAACAGGATAGGCCAACGACTTTGTGCCACAGCCAGAGAAGAGATGAACACTATGATCTATCACTGTCCTCACATTCTATTGTTATAGGGACTTAATTAATCAACCTGTAGGCAGGACGCAGTGCTTTTTAATGTCTCGAGGGGGGACTCACTGTTAGGTCGCAGTAAGATTAAAACGCCTCTCAAAATCATCCTGATTAAAGTGGCAGTCTAAACTGATGAAGGAGATGGAGTGGAGTTTTTAAAATTTAGATTCAGGCCACTTTTCCTAACAAAACTAAATTAAAATGTAGTTGGCGAATGAGGTAGAAAGCTTAAGAGGAGAACTGAAAGTTTAATGATCCCTCTGGGAGAAAATGCTTAAGAAAACAGGCTGTACTGCACTGCATGCACCATATGGAGCAATGTGTTCAGTATTAAATGATTTTTTTAAAAAAATCATAATAACTCTAATAAATGTGTAAACTATACAAATGAACTCATATTTTATGAAATTATTTAAAAGTCATTGAAAGTAAACTCATTATAAGATTTAGTTGGAGTTTTATTGGACTTATAAATTTTATTTTCTAAAATGCCTTCTTTCAAAAGTCTGTTTTTATTTCATAATTGCACTTTTACTCCATGTTGCATCTTATTTCAATGACATATGAGCATGGATGCAAAACAATAACGAGATACCACATGCCTAGACGGTGCCTGTTCATTCTAATGGATTTGCCCTCCTGGTGCATACAACAAAAAAAGTTTTCTAGCTTCTAGGTTCACTTCCGCTGTATGCAGCCCATTGAATATGCGCAGTAATGTTCCCGCTCTGCTGACAGACTTTACATTATGATGATGTCACAGATTTTTAAATTGCTTTTCTTGACTCCAGGTAAGTTTAACAAAGAGAGACACTATTACATTTACTATAGATATGACTGACTAAAATTACCATAATATCAGCAGCCCACCCTATCAATCAATCAATCAATCAATTTTATTTATAAAGCCCAATATCACAAATCACAATTTGCCTCACAGGGCTTTACAGCATACGACATCTCTCTGTCCTTAAGACCCTCACAGCGGATAAGGAAAAACTCCCCAAAAAAAACCCTTTAACGGGGGAAAAAAAAACGGTAGAAACCAAACCCTAGAGGCAGAAACATTATGATGTAATAGACTAGCATGTTTTAGTGAGCTTAATGCAAATTTTTGAAACAGTATATCAGCGCTATCATTACTCAAAGCCATTAGCCTATGTTTTGATGATGTACTATAACATTATCATGCAGGGATCTGCAGCCTCAAGAACTACAGGTCCTTAGAGGCTCACAACTTTTCTACCAGTGGTTAAGCAGTTAACACCATCTTGATAAAGCATTATATCCTTTTTGTTTAACCAGAAACAGCCCCAAAATCGCCATCACCAAACCCACCAGACTCCATTTAAATAATAGTTTTATCAAATATGGAGCCAGCATATTTTTCCACATGTATAGCGCCTTTCTAGTAATCATCTCACCTCATCTTTTAACACTACATGTCACCTTCACCCATTCACACACATTAACACACTGGTGGCCGAGGCTACCAGTCAGGATTCCACCTGCTACTGGTGCTTGGTTTAAATGCACTCACACACTGATGGAACAGCCATCAGGAGCAATTTGGGGTTCAGTATCTTGCCCGAGGATACTTCGACACGCGGACTGGAGGAGCTGAGGATTGATGGACGACCCTCTCTACTACCCCCTAAGCCACAGCCATCCAAACTAAGAATCTAACTGGATGAATTAAGGGTTTATTTCAACCAAACCAGAGTTGGTGATTCTTGGAAAGACGAACCAAGACGGGTTCTGCGAGTTTTATTTTGTTTCTGTCAACTTTGAATAAGTGAGTTTTACAATGAATATGACTGTTTATTTAAATGGAGTCTGGTGGGTTTGATGATAGCGATTTGGGGGCTGTTTCTGGTTGAAAAAAGGATCTTACTCTTCAACAAAAAGGTATATCTTTGAAGGAATCCTTTCCGTAATGTTTTCAGACACTTAAAATAATAATCTGAGTGTGTCAGTTGCAAAAACAAGCACTTTCAGTGGGTATAAATTGACAGTACAAACATGCCTTGAGTGTTTACATTGCAGCCTGGCCGCGGCTCTCGCTCAAAACTAAACCAATTTCAAAAATTGTTCTCATTAATCATGTAGACACAGTTTCAGGTTGGGGGAAAATAACATTATGAGGACTAGTTTTAATGATTTCTTCAACCATTTTTCAGTGATTTGATTTATTTATTTATTTAGTTTATACAAATTACTCCATTTTATTTCAAATATCTATTGAACACTTTGGGGTCCATGCTAGTAATGGTCAATAGCTGAAAATTATGACTTCTGAAATCAATAAAGTCACCTCCATCAGGGTCTGTTTAAGGCCTGGAGGCCAGAAGGGGACCATGAAAAGTAATTGGTTAGTGTTTAAAGATTTGAATTTTATGTCTCTCTTAATTAAAAACCTGAAACAATCATATAAATTATTGTCAACTGCCATTTCTCCTCTGATAACTTTTACAGAAGCCTCTTGGCTACATGATGCATTCTTCTTCCTCTTCTGTATTTCTTCTTTTTCTACTTCCCAGTCATTGTGAACATCATCTTCCTCCTGACACCATTCAGAATACAAGTCATCTATCTCCGGGGCCAACAACCCCCCTGCTGACAGCACTAACAGCATGTAACACACACACAAACACACACAGGAGAGAAGCAGATTATGACCACAGGGACTTTCCTGTCCCTCCCAGCCATTGGTCAGACACGCTATGCTGACAGTAGGGGGATCCCAGGGGTCAGTAATCGGTAACAACAAAAGGAACCAGAGACCAGTGCCAGCGATACACATAACCAGATTAACATGGACAAGAATAGAGGCCAAGATGTGGGGAACCACCTTCTCCAGCAGGGAAGGCAATGTGTTGTTTAAGTCATTAATGGATTAGTGGAGGATACAGTCACAGGAAGGGAAGCGACAGACAGAAAGAGAGTAAGTCGAGGATATTTTTGGCACCTGCACTAACACACAGAGCCTTAGCAGGTACAGAGGCAGCATGCATTATGTGCATACACAAAGCACACAGTTGCAAACTATAAATGTGACAGCCTGACCAAATCAATGTCAATATTGACATTTCTAGGATTAGGCCTCTGACAAAATAATGAATAAATGCATGTGGTTTTACTTCCAAACACCTGGTTTCTCTGGACCTGCAGTCATTTACAGACACAGCTCACCCAGGATGAATAACTGGATGGAACAAAATCAACACAGATGGCAGGGAAGCCCAAAACATACTGCTGCTGCGTCTGTGTTAGCTGGGAGCACAAACATATACACAAAATGAGTGGGTTGTCTATTTCTTTTAATAAATTCAAACTCTAATGCCTACGGAAATTTACTCACAAAGTTCCACCTCGTCTCAGAAAGCTGTTTCTGTGTCATGGCCTATAAACCAAGACTTAACTTTAAAAAAAAAAGTGACCTTTTATTTTCCTTTAATCATTAAATCATGCAATCTTGCTGCCAGGAATACATTTTTGACCCTTCGCTTGTTGCTGAAAACAGCTTTGCACGTCTCTGAATTGTCCAAAAATGTTGCTTCATGTATCACCACCCTGCAGACGTGGCCCACATTGGCTCTTGCAGTCAGTAAATGCCCACTGGATAGTGGCAGCCAGCTAGACGGCATCAAAGCTGCTTAACACAAAGACTTATAGTTGCTGACAGAAGCTGAAAAAAAGATATGAAAATTTATCTATAGCCTACATTATTTCTCAGACAGCTTGGGTGTTTGAATTATTGAGAGGGCGACATATCTTTATGTTAATTATTTATCTTTCATGAAAAAAGTCCTCATTATTATGATCATGCTGCCATTAGCTCAGCTATTAGAAAATTACCGCCATCATCACCATCCTGGTGCTGCCATTAGCTCAGCTGTCATAGAAAAACTACCACCACAGTCATCATCATCATCATCATCATCATCATCATCTACCATCCCCAATTTTAGTGGCACTATTTCCATCTTCATCATGCTGCCCTTGACTGTAGCTATCATCATCATCATCATCATCATCATAAGAACTTCCATCACAACCATTTTAATCATCATCATCACTAGCGCCATCATCATTCTGCTCCCCCCTAATCATCATCAACACCACCAGCAACATCATCACCACCACCACCAGGACTATCATCATCCCCGGTACCTGCTCTTCCTCTCATCATCACCAGTATTATCAATCAATCAACCAATCAATCAAACTCTATTTGTTTCCTACAGGTTAGTGTGACTCAGAGTGCTTTGCAGATGATTGACAAGTTGATAATAAGACCATATAGCAGTAATCAATTTGAGAATCATTCGCACGAGAAGTAAAAATGTGATGAAAATGTTATAATAATACCATTAAGAAAATACATCAACTAATACCACCACCATCTTCATCATCATCACCACCACCATCATGACCAGCACCAACATCATCATCATCATCACTCTCAGCACTAAAATAAAGATCTTAAACAAGCCTTTAAACAGATCATCACTGCCTTAAAGATAATACTGTAATCTGTTTGAAATAACTCAACCATCAGCGGCATCATCATCATCATCATCATCATCGTTAATCCCGCCTCACTGTTACTAACATCACATTCTTATATACATACTCTACTAGGCTGCAATTCCCCCCACTGCCTTTCCATTCCTCTCTCGTGCACCCTGACCCGGTGCGCAGTGCCTCCAGACCCGGACGCGTTCATCATCCCTGACCCTGATCTCATCCTCCCTCACCGGCCACCGGCATCGCAGCCTGCGCGGTCCACCACCCCGCTCTGCCGGGTTATACCCCCTCAGCAGCTTAGTGGAAATGTCACTCACCGTTTTCCAGCAAGGCTCTCGAGTGCAGACCGCGCGCTGTGTCAATGCTTAATTGGAGCGGTACTAAAGCTGAAGGCGTCTCCTGGACAGGGCAGGGCTCTGCGGTGTCTCACACACCTGAGAGAGACGCCCGGTCAGTGCACGGCTGCCCGGTACATTCCCCTGAGATCTCTCCCTGAGCTATAGGATCACTTTCCGTTCGCCCTCCGCCTGATCTCACCCTGACAGGTTCCGTGCTCCTTAGTTACGCACGCATGCACCGACCTGTGTAAATTCCACCACCCGCTGCAATTAACGGGACTGTAAAAGTCCTCGCGCCTCACATATGTACACACTTCTTACACACACCGATTGTCTCCTGTCTGTCACACACACAGCTTACATATGGCAATAATGAAACAATCCTAATACATGGATGATAAATTAATACCATAACAATAGTTATACACACGTTGTTTGCGTCTTCTCACCGGATCGGTACTCTGGAAGAAGCCCTGGTCGGGATCCGTTCATTCATTCATTCACTCATCCCTCTATCTGTTCATCCTTGCCTCCGTTCCGTCTCTCATTCAGCAGCTGAATAAACGGGTCCTCTCCTCTGAAGCGGCGACGGCGGTGACAGAGCACGCGCACTTCACCCGTTGGCTCGCTCGCGCGCTCTTGCGCCCTCCCCAGTCTCTCTCTCTCTCTCTCTGGCTAGGAGCATCTCCCCCCTCTCTTTCCCTCTCTCTGGCTTTCTAGTGCAGAGCAACAAGGCAGAGAGAGAGAGGGGGAGACGTGGAGCTGAGACAGAAAGAAGAGAGAGAGATGGAGACTGAGGGAGGATGAGCTGATGTGAGCAGGAGTGGAGGGATAAGACAGAGAGCTCGACAGCGGCTATTACTGTGTGTGTTTGTGCCTGTGTGTGAGTGTGTGTTGGCCGGTGCAGGATGAATGTGAACCAAAGGAGCATGCACTCCCAGCAGCATCACCCCAGCACTGATAAAGGCAGATCATTGGAGGGAGAGAGGAGACAAGAGGAGAGCAAAGAACAGTCATGAGAAAAACTGTAGAAGTTCAGGGCTGCAACAGCAATTGTTTATCAATTATTTTATCAAAGAATCAATTAACTGTTTACTGTGTGAAATGTAAAAAAAAAAAAAGAAAACATCTTTCACTCTGCTCATTTCCTGCCCAGTTATCTAATAAAGGCATAACAAGCTTAGTCAAGTATCTGATAAGGTTGTTGATTAATTTTCTGTTGATGGACTAAACAGGTTTCAAATAAAGATATGCCATGTTGGAAAAACTTGGCAACAAGTTGTTCCTCACAACCCAGTCACCAGTAAAATTATTAGCATTGTACATTTCTGTAAACCATGTATATATTTCTATGTTATTCTGTAGCAGATACATTGAAACTTTACATTTCAATATCACTGTGGTTAATTTGTGGGTTTAGACGCAACCACTTGATTATGGGTAAGGAAAGCTCATGTTGTCTGTAAAAATAAAGCCCTTTCATGCCACTATCCCAACAGGAAACACAGTGGTGTCTCTGTTTGAAAAAAAACAACAACAACAAAAAAAAAACGCTTTTTGTGTCACTATCCCAGCAGGAAATGCAGCAATGCCTCAGTGATAAACAATCACCTTTTGTGGCACTATCTGGGCAGGAAACACAGCAATGTCTTGGTAAAAAACAGCCATCTTTCATGCTACAATCCCAGCAGGGGACACAGCAATATTTCTGTAAAATGCACTCTTGTGCCACTATCCCTGCAGGAAACACAGTGATGTGTCTGTAAAAAAACAATTGCTTTTTGTGCCATTATCCCACCGGAAAAAAACAGCAACAGGTTGCTACAAAACACCCACATTTGGTGACTGAAAAGTTGCTGGTAAAACAGCAATGGGTTGCTAAATAGCAGCTGGCTTTGTTGTTTGTAGGTCTTGACCAGTGGTCTGCAGCTTAGCAGGTGTCACACTCTGGCGACTGGACTGGAAATGAAACATCCCCTGTTTGCATTCAGCCAAGGGCTTTTTCTTTCATGTCAGACCTCATCTTTCTGTCCTTTTATTTCCTGTCACTTCTTTACTTTATGCCTAATAAAGGCATTAAACTATTAATTGATTATTGAATTAAGTTGCTCATTCATTTTCTCTCCATGGACTAATATTTTCATACAAGTTTAGAATAAAGGTTTACTACTGTGAAAAGGTTGACAAAACCTTCACTAGAAGGAAGGTCAAAGATCAGTACGAACATCATATTTCTTGAATTGTGAGTGAGTTTCACTGGAGACCTAAAAGATGTTGTTTGGATGGGAATTTATTTGTGGATTGGATAAGTGCTGTTCCGCCTTGCCTCTCTACAGAGGAGGAGGCAAAGAAGAATAGCCTGTGCTGAGATGAGATAGGGGGGTGAGAGATAGATGAGGGAGAGAAGGGCAGTGAGAACATTAGAAAAGTGGACAGGGAGAGGAGGAGAGGAAAGGATGAAGGCTAGAGAGGAGAAATTAGAAAAGGAGGAGACTGGAGGGAGACTGGAGGGAGATGAGGCGGGAGAGGGCGGGAGGGATGAAGATGGGAAAGGAAGCGAGGAGAGAGAGGAGGGAGTGCCGGAATGGATGTAAATAATGAGAGAGGGGAGAGGAGTAGTTTTACATTATCCGTCTTTTCGACACACTTGATCAGAGTTCTGTCTCAGCGTGAAGCATGGCCTTTACACCGCAAGCTAATTCACACCCCAAGGGGACATCTCACACATACACACACAAACACACACTAACACTGAGCAATTCCAGCCAAACTCTTATGCTGAGAGAACTAACACACACACACACACACACACACACACCCATCCATGTCCAAATATATTCCAGCCTAATGCATAACTGCAGATTCATAGTTGGACAAACAGGCACATTTGCACACATATGCGCACACAACGGTACAAAATATGCATGAAAGAACAATACACATAAGCACGCGTGCAGACATACAGATGCCAACACATCCTCGGCGCCCACATACGGATTTCTACTCTAACTCCTGCTGTGAGTAAAGTCTGGAAGTGAATAGAACAGAGGATTCTGTGAATGGTGGTGCATATTAAGCGCTTTATTAATGAATAACACAGAGGCCTGCATATTCTTCTTCAGAATTATTATGAAGGCAAAGATACTATATTCCCTTTCATCTTTGGTGATATTTTTAAAGGATGGAGTTGGTAATATTCTGTATATTTATTGTCAAGAAATCCCATGAAAAGTTTCTGAGTTTGTCTCTTGACACTCTATCTGTGGCACTCAGCTCCAAACACAGTACAGCAGTAGCACAATATCTGTGGAATCAACTCATGATAAAATACAGTGCCCTTGTACATGAAGGGACATGTCACCCCCTACAACAGCTTGGCTCCCTAATGTGTTTTTAATAGTTTTTGGACAATGACGGAGCTCTGTGGCACAGAGGAATGAGCTATATCATGCTGTGACTACACAGACAATACTCGTCCACAGAGGGAGGAAGTCGATGTGGATGGATGGGTCAAGAAAACGTTAAACATTAACATGGGAGGCTGCTGTTTTTTTCCTGTTTTCTACTGACAGTCAACATTGGCCGCAGTCGTTCCCTTACCATAACCATGTCTTTACTGTTGTAACTATGACAACAGGGGTCCCCTAACCTTAACAATATAGGAATTTTTACCCCAAAACAATTTGTTTCTCTAATTTTTACTAAGTTGTTTTTGTGCCCAAACCTAATCAAAGCTTAAATACAAATTTTTTCTCTTACCTGTAGTGCTTCTTAACAATCTATGTTTTGGTGTGAGTTGCCGAGTGATGGAGATATTGACCGTAGGGATGTCTGCCTTCTCTCCAATATAATGGAACTAGATGGCACTCAGCTTGTGATGCTCAAAGAGCCAAAAATAAATTTGAAAACTCAACAGCAATGTCTCTTTCCAGACATCATGACCTGGTTACTCAAGATAATCCTTTTTGTGAGCCGTTACATGTAGGAACTATTTTCTTTCTACCGAACTACACCCACAAACTGTATCACCACACAGAAGGGAGCATGCAACTACTGCTAGCTCACCTAGCACCACAGAGCTAGCTAATGATACAGCTCAGCCAAGGAGGACATCATTAATAATTACATCTCGCACTGTCATGAGCACGAGCCTCTCGTCCATGAGTGGATGTATGCTTCCTTTTCTTCTGTGATACGGTTGGCAGATGTAGTTTGGAAGGAAGAAAATAGTTCCTACATGAAACTGCTCACAACAAGGTCCGTGGATTACCTTGAGTAACCGGGTCATGATTTCTGGAATGAGACATTGCTGTTGAGTTTTTCAAATGTATTTTTTGGGTGCTTTCAGCACCACAAACAGAGTGCCATCTGCTGTCATGGAGGGCATGGACCAGCAACTCATTTTGTATTTTGAGATTTCTCCCTGTATGTCTGTTGAAGAAAATGGTACAAAATGTAAAGGAAGAAGTGTTCACTCTGAGAAAGGTCACTCCAGAAGATTTATGTGGTGGTTTTTGGAGAAAAGTTTCAAGCAACTTGTTCCCAAAGTTAAATACAGGCTTTAATTATCATGGCTTGAACTACTGTTCTTGCCAGAGGGAAAAAAAAAACAGTAAAATTGACACAAAAACATGCAAGAACAAGAACAGTTTAAAAAAAAAGCGGTGCATGCTTGTATTTTGGGTTTCTGCTAGAACATGTTTATATGCTTCACTGTTAAAAAACACATTATTTTTCTCATATTGTCTGCATAAATATATACCAGTATATAAACGCTCCATTTTAGCGCCTTTCTCTGTAAGCCCCCCTCCCAAAAAAGCCCATTCTGCTCTGATTGGTCAGCAGTTCCACGTTATCCACATCTGCGTCTCTGCGCCATAATTACAGCCGGGGAATTCAATTCAATTTAATGACTGTAATGGGACTTCAGCGGCACTTTGTGTCTTTTTAGACTGTTTCCTTGGAATTGGATTGCTAGGCAACAGCTTGGATCAATTTTTACTTCCTGTCAGCTGATGTCATTCACATACACTGCAAAAGAGTCTGTTTACACCTGGTATTAACATGTGTCTTGGGTGATTTGATCACAAGTGGACAGTTTAATTATAAGTGTAAACAACCACCAAGATGTATTGTGATCCAATCACTCAAACCACATTCAGAGGTGGTCTGGGCCATATATGGCCTCATTCTTTCAGCAGTGTGGACACTAATGTGTCCTGGGCCACATTAAACAACCGCCTCTCCTGCTGATGTCCTATCTGACGCTCCACCGGATAAGAAAACTCTTGTTGGTGCAGTTGCTCAGATGCAGAGCTGAAAGACCATTTCTGGAGTCACTCTACTCCCGGAGAACGGTCAGTTCAACGTCTCCCTGGTTGGCTGAGCTAACAGCAGCAGCAGCTTTTAAACAGCCCCAAGAAATTAACGCCGACAGCAAAATGGTGCAAGAGGGAAAGAGAGAAAGAGGGGGCACAGAGGGGCTGTCAATGTGCTGCGTGCCCTACAGTTAAATAAGATTTTACTCATTTTAAATTGTACATGCCATTACTTTGTGTATAGAACTACAAACCTACCGCTGGTTAAAAACAACAACAACACTTCCGTCAGGACCACTTTTGTCAAAGAAAACTTGGTTTCCATTTGCAGTGTTATATTTGGTGGCATGGCTCTGTTCTGGGGCCTCTCTGCCTTTCCTAGGCCTACACAGAAAGCCTCTTCCATACACCTACATGGAAAGCCTAAGGCAGAAAGAGTACACCTCTCTGCCCTTCTACATGCCTATGTGGAAAGCCTTAAGGCAAAGAGAGTGCACCTCTCTGCCCTTCCACACGCAAACAAGGAAAGCCTGAGGCAGAGAGAGCAAACCTCCCTGCCCTTCAATGCACGTACTTGGACAGTCTAAGGCAGGGAGAGCAAAGACCCCCTGGAAACAGAACAGAGAGTGGAGGCGGGTTGCAAAGTGGCTTGCGGAGGAAGCAGCAACAATAGACAGGCCAAAGCAGTTTAAATAGGGTGTCCTGAATGAGATTTGCCAATTGGCTGCATAGAGAGAAATTATGTAATCAGCTGACTCCGTTCCATCAATCACCTGATCCATCAGTTGATTGGGCTGTTTGAGATCAGCTGATGTACCTGGGATGTGAGCTGAGCTTGACATTGTGTCCTGCCTGAACTAATGCTATGCTCAATATTTGTTTTTGGCATATGGGAATTATTCATGTATGTATTTGAAGAGCGGGGAAGTGTGATCACAAGTGGTCACTCGAGATGCATGTGGTTATGTATTCTAATGCCAGGTGTGAACAAACAGACATAAAACTGTCCACTTATGATTGGATCACTCGAGATACATGGCAACTCCGGATATAAAAAGACTTAAAGGGACCCAATTAGAATTTTAATGTTTAAATTTGAAACGGTCTGTATAGTTGTGACATCACAAATAAACTGAAGTCCTGACCCCTTGTTTAAAGGCACAGTTTCTGAATACGGAAAATGTGCATTTCTCTTTGGATTTAACCTTTTCATACTTTCACAGTATTTATACGGCACCTATACCTGCTTTACAATAAAAAAAGAAATCTGGCTTTTTACAATATGGGACCGTTAATGCTACAAGTCACTGATTAACTGCCCTGAGCTAAAGCACTGAGACAACTCATATCATTCAACTGGCAATGCCAATTTGCGAACTGCCGTAGGGTGAGTCTAAATTGATTGGAAAGTAAAGGTGATACATCACTAAAAACCAGCATCTAACACAATGCTGACACGAGGGCTTCAAACACTCTTGTCCAATTCTAAAAATGTTAGTTAATGAATTCAACTCAGTGTCAGTTATTTGAGGTATATTAACATAATCCAAATACTTTTAAAAAGTGAAAAGCAACTTAAAGTTTTCAGTCACTGTACCAGCTCAGAAATCTAGAACTCCACCACTTACCATCCTCCTCTCAGCACAGCATCAAAACATTACACATTCAGTGCCTATTAACCCTCCCCCATCACCTCATCATGTGTGTCTGCCTGCCTCACTACTACATTGCCAAACAAACCACAATGATATCTTGAAAGCTACATTTCTCCCCGGTTTCTATGGCAATGACAGAGTAAGCGTAGCCTTCTGTCTTACAACTGTGATATAGCTCAAAACAATGAGTATACTACAGTGCATAGGCATCTTTGAAAACAGCAGTGAGAGCATTTCTGCCTGGAGGATAATTGCTGCTTTCCATGAAATATTAAGGTGGTTCTTTAGCTTGAGACTTGTGAAAACCGTGGCACACTGGGTGTCGTTCTGTTCATCACATCACAGGATGATTCACACTTATGTTTAATGTGATCATATGGTTTACTAATGTGAAAAAATACACAAATTTTGGTTCTGCAAAAAAATACCAATGCTCTCTCCACTTTATTTCACATTCAAGAGACCATATTTCATTATAATATTTCTGCTACATTACCCACTTTGTTACTCTGCATTGGCAAACTAGCTCTAATTGGAGATGCATTCAACGTGAACAATGTGACAGTGCTTTGCCCTCTTCACTCTCGTGCTGCCAGTGCTCACAGTTCAGCTTTGCATTTCAGTAACAAGTAAAAACAACCATTTATCTAATCAAACCAAATGGTGGAGTGCACTACATGCATACAATAACCAACTTGTAAATTAGACTGTTGCTCTTGGCCTCAGGTTCAAGGCTTTTTCTAGGTATTTGAGAAAATGTACATAAATTACTTTTTATGTTGTTAACCTTTCTTGAGCAATTCCTTTTTCTGGACAAATAATGAAAGTGTCCACATGTGCAATACAGATATCACTTCTATATTTTAATTTGCTGAGGTCAGACTAATTTTGAGGTGTTGCCTATTAGTTGGAGCCAAGATGACAGCAGTCTTCCAATTGTCCATGCAGACATACACACTCAAATCCAATTTTTAAATTTAGTTAGCTCAGCCCCAGTGGGAAAATCAAAGGTTAGTAAAATAAAAGTAGGAAATTAAGGTTTCCTTTGGTGCCAAGGCTGCATGCTGTGACACCTGTACAAACGCTTCTTAAAAGCCAGAGTTTTCAAGCTGCCTTTGAACTGACTCCCAGGATGAGCTGCTCTCTGTCATGTGCTCCTCATACTCTGGCAGACAAGTAGTTGGCGCAGCACAAAAGCCATTTAAAAACTAGGCTGGTTCTTCTTCATACTGATTTGGTCCCTGTTGTTGTTCCTACATCTGCCCCCTTTGTAGTCAACATAAGCTGGGCTGCATTCAGTGCATACCGAACACTAAAACAAATGCAACATGCTTTCTATTGTATTCTGTGTATAAATTTAAAATGTGTTTTCTACCCAACATGCATTTATTGTGAGGAGGATTATCTAGAACATGACAGCGGTAACAAAATGTGCCAGGAGAGCAGAAAAGTGCAGCTGAACAATGCAGCAAAATGTGCTTTGAGAAACTGTTTGACATTTTGAGAAGTAGTTTATTAGTAGTAGTACATTCGCTGAGGAGACTGACAGCACTCTCATGCCTGTATGCTAAATATGAGGCTACTGCCAGCAGCTTAGCTTAGCTAGAAGACTGGGAGCAGGGGGAACAGCTAACCTGGCTCTGTCCATGGGTAATTACAATTACCACCTCCACATATGCCTCCACAAACCAGTCAAGTTGCACTTACAGTTTATATTCATGTCTTTGAAAACAGGGATGCTTCACACACATTTTCCCCCTGGCAGTACAGAAGATCTACACAATCAGCACAGTTTCAAGGTGGATGCACAAAATTAGTGTCACCAATTCAGTATCTGACTGATGGCCAGAAAAGTGTCTTTGCAGAACATGATCAAGTGAGTCCAAGTGAACGTTTGTGCCAAATTTGAAGAAATTCCCTCAAGGCATTCTTGAGATATTGCTTTCAGAATGGGACAGACGGACAAACCGAAAACATAATACAAACCTACAAGCACCTTTCAATCAGTAGCAATCCTAGACTCAGAAGGAGGGTTGACAGGCAAAGCAGCCCACTGAGGCACCCCAACACCCCCTGATGTTGTTTTTCCTCCTCTTCTCAATCTTTTTTTCTCTTCCTTTATGGTGACCCGAAAGATATGCTAGTTCCATTGTGCTGGCGGTTACACCTGATGTATGTATGTCATTTACAAGTGGCAAGCTGATTCTCCATCTAGCAGTATCAAGCTGTCATAGGGTAGACAGAAGTGGCACCGCTAAGGGTTTTTGGGGCAGCGGTGGTGCACTGTATAGTGCCTTTATGGGAGGTTTAAGAAAGTTTATAGTTATCACTGCAAATTTTTCTAACATGAGTGACCATCAGGCCCCTTTCCTAAAATGTTTTGCCTGCTTTGTCTAGTATTGCATCCCGCCTGCATATTTCACTAATTAATAGGCTATAATTAGTTTGTTTAAGTTGTACAAAAAACCAAGGTGTAAAGATAAGAAGCTAGGAAGTTGTGCAGAGGTTACATGTAAGAGGACATGGACAAACTTCCCAAAACAATGATCAGTTCCTTTAATGCCAAGATGAAAAATAACCTTTTGACCTAACAGCTCATTTTTCATGTCTCAGCAAAGATCAATTTAATGACAAGTGAAACTAACATTCTAGTTTTTTACTGCATTCACGTCATTTTCACTTCTTGGAATAGCGTAACCTAGTGCTTTCCTAAAAGTATCATAGGGCATCGAGACAGAATTGAAACTAGTACTAGCACAGGGTAAAATGAGTTTGTGGCAAGGTGTTGGTGGAAAGTGGCTTGTGTCATTAGAGAAACTACCTTCGGTAAATAAAGGCTAATAGAGGCCAAAGTCCCCAAATCCCATTTCAGAATTCTCTCATGCACTGGTGAAGACAGCTCAAATATTGGACATGATTACACAGTAGCCCACTAATCAAGCCATTCTGCTTTATCTCTAATCTTATAAAGCATTGTTGGCTCCTGATTATTCATGAGCCGCCACAGACTCATTGTGTCGGGCCACCGAAGCAATTGTAAGTCATGCTGAGTACAGTCCATAGGGGAGCTGTGAAACACAACTAAGTGATGATGATGAGGACTGCCAGCAAATGAGCCTTGATAATTTGAAAGGGAAAAGATGATAGCCATAGCCGCACTACACTGTTTCTCTCTCACACCAGCTGAAATATGCAGGATGAAACATTCTCTCCCTCTTGTACGTACAGCCGCAGTCATGTCACATGAAAACCACACACATGGATTCCGAAACACAGAAACACACATGCTCCAGCGCTCACTGCGTGATTGTTTTCTGTCCACTCGAGGTTATTACAGCACTAACAGCCATACAAGCGCATCGAAGCATCTGTCGCTGTGGTGTCCTGGCATGTCATCAATCACGACCAAAGTCGATTGCTAAGTGCTTATGTAGCTCTGTGGCCGGGTGTTATGTGCACAAACACGCACACACACACTCTGTACTGTAGCCACTGTGGCTGTGTCCATCCACTCAAACAAACACCTACATTTTTTAGCAGATAGTGGCATGCCCTGATGCTCCAAAATACACAGACACACTCAAACACACACACCTAAGATCAGATGAGATGTAAACCATCTCCTTCAGCCTTCTGGATTATTGATCAGTGTTGAAATGGAGCTGCTGATCAATTAGGAGGCTGAAACTAATCAGATCTACATCAGACACGCTCGCAAACATCCCTGCATGTATCCCTTCTGATCTCATTGTAACTCGTGAACATGTTAAGTGCACTCTGGGGGACAGACGATGCCTGCGTTACCAAAGATGGCACTGAGCTGTCATCTGACACAAAAGGCAGCAGCAAAACGAGAAGCATTTTCTTATAATCAGTCATTTATCTGTGGCGTACATCTGTACCACAACCTTGATGAGAATATTTCTTGTCTAACCACTCTGAGCTTCTTCTGCCCCTTATTGCTGTTGCGTAATTCAACAAAAAAATGTATAAAGGAGAAGTTGTTACAAGTGAAACAAGTCAGAGGGGAGAGGTCCACTCCGCAGTTATCACTATGAATGTGAATAACGTGCATTTCTACAAATCCATCCCAGAAATTCTCAATTTAAACACAATAGTTTATGTGTCTGTATTTCATGGTACACGTGTGTGCACTCAGCTTCCCATTGTGAGCTAAAGTGCACACGATTTTCATTTAAGCTGCACAAATAAACAAGAAAAACGAATATGAAATTTGCATATACATTATTATTTAATTTTTTGTTTTTTTATCAGTACTGTTTGTTAGTTTAGTTGTGTTTTTTGTGTGTGTTAATTTCTAATTAGCTTTTGTTATTGTTTATAATAAATACAATAATTATTTTTTGGGGGGGTCAGGTCAAGCTCGCTCAGGACACCGAATGTGCCAGTTCCAGAACTACATACAGGTGCAAAATATCTTATTCACATGCACGCACCTGCACTCTGTGTCTCACATTCACACAGTTCAATATAACCTGGGGTGTTGCAAGAAAAATGGTTCCAAAGTGCAATTCATCACTTCTGTCTCTTCTGTTTCTTCCCCCCTAAAGCAATACTGACCTTTCCCTATGATTCATACACACAAGCACACATGAACACATGTACGGACACACACATCTTGCCTTTTTACATGCACGTCTTAAATTAACATCGCAATTTGGACATTTGTGCCTTATGATTTAGTAAAGCTGAGATGCACGCCTCATTGGAGACATGGTGAGCTGATGGAAAAGTCCGACAGCCTGCAGCAGGGACCGGACCCACAAGGATATAGTTGAATAATATAATGTGCTTTAAGGAGCAGAAGTAGGATGAAAAATACTTTGTGTTATTGGCAAATGTATTCCAATTCCTTTCCTTATAATGACGGCCATCTATCACAGCCTTTATTTTATTATTTTTATGCAGATTTGTGTTGTTATGCTAATGTTACTGTTACTTATCCCATTCCTGTTCTGCTGACTGGGACTTGCCGGAGCCAGCAGTCAGTGTAAGTTCTCATTAGCGTTCCACGGTTTGTTAATGTAATTGTGCTGCTCCCCCAGCAGTGTTTTACAACACTTTTCTAACTTTGCAAAGAAAAGTGCTATTAGGTTAAAGCAAAAGTTGTGCACAGTGTGTGACTGTGAGATGTGATGACTAATTAATTGTATCATTTCATGTCTCCAAACACCTGATGTGACGGAAGGCTTTTATCTCCAAACAACAAATGTGAAATCACAGTCACTCCAAAAAAAAGTTTTAGTTGCCTCTTGATTTTTAGCTTGTTCTTGTTTCTGGTCAGGCTCTTAAGATTTTGTTCCCACCTGACTGAGTCCAACAAACAGCTTGTTTCTATCAAAACACATCAATTAAACAGAGGCAATGACGCCATCAGCGAGCAAGCTCAACATGAACTAGTTCAGTCAGCAACCCAGATACACAAGGGGGGAGGAAAGAATGGGGGAGAGAGAGAAGGGAGGCAGAACTAAAACGGCAAGAAAGGGAGGCAGAGAGAGCGAGAGAACACGGGGCAGGAGATAAAATAGGGAAAGGCACTGATGGACAAAAATGCATAAGGGCAGAGAAATGGAAGAAGAGGCACAATGAATAAAAGAAGGGAAACGCTGAGAGTCTGCGTGTAGGTGAAATGAGAAAGATGGGGGAGAGGATTAAGGCAATGAGGAAGACGGATCTACTAATGCAGATACCATGTATTCTCATCTGGGCTGAAAACGCGGCTTGTTTTGTATCATGTTGCGCCGCTCCATCCAATTTCCTGCCTCTCATCACTGTCAAAACAAAACAAATAAAATCTTTAAGGAGGATGGATTACCTACTCCTCTTGTGAAAGATGGGAAGAAAAGCAGAGGCTCGGAGCAGAGCTACTAGAAGTGTCACTAAAAGTTTTGGTCAAATCAAAGATTTTCATTAACGGATTTGAACAAACCATAAAATTTATAACGTTCTGCCAGCAATGCAATTCAGAACAATGAAAAAAATATATCATTCTTGTACCCTTATCCTAATTTCTGCTGCTGCTTTTCTCTCCTTGTTCTATTTTTGGTATTCCTACATAATCAAATTCTGGCCTCCAGTGCTGCCATGTCTAAAGTCACTTGAGTTGAGACATTAACTCTTGCTCACAAACGGTAGAATGAGCTGCAAAACAAAACTCTGCAAGCTAGCTGTCTATAATGCTTGCAAATAAAAACCCTTTTCACCAAGTTCATACAAGATAATAAACCCTCACAACTTAGTTTCTTCAACAACATTATTAATTTAAGATTCCAAAGCTTGTGATTGCACAGTATTTCACGATCTTTTCAGCTCCTTTAACCCCAGTCACAGAGCAAGGAGGTGACAAAGTGAAGCAGCTGGACTCCTGTATTCAGTCCTAGCACTGGGGAACTTCAGTAGTTCTGACTTGTCCACAGTAAAAGGTGTATTCAATTTTCGGCTTTTTTTTACACATAGAGAAATGTTACATCTTTAAAGAGAATATTTAATTTAAAGGAATACTTCACAGTGACACATCTCCACATGTCAGCGTGGCTTCTCTCCAGATACTCCTGAGAACGTGAGTGTGAGTGTGAATGGTTGCCTGTCTCTATGTGTCAGCCCTGTGAGAGTCTGATGACCTGTCCAGGTTGTACCCCGCCTCTCACCCAATGTCAGCTGGGATAGTCTGCAGCATAGCTGTGACAAAAATGATTGTGGGAAATGAATGATTTGTATAATAAAATTGTAATAAAAGATTTCTGCGTCACAGTAAATTATTATTTCCTTGGCCACGAGCATTGGAAATGGCTGTGCTGTATGGCACTGTACTGTATGGTGGCTCTACCATGATAATTAAGTGAAGCATGAAAATATGTTTGGCCACAGGCACAGCTTTACATATGGTATACATAAACTGATTAGCCAACAAAAGCTACATTAACTGCAGACAATTAAAGCAGCATTGTGATAATGACTATATTGTGATAAACACTAATGCTTACTTAATGATCTATTATTTAGTTACAGCAAACTGTGAATAATTAAAACCCTGAACATGTGCACATTGTATTGAATTGAAGATGAGGTGAAAACTAGGACATATCACATCCAAATCACGACCTTGTTTCCACAGCCCGAGCCAGTCAAAGACTACAACTATTCATTAGCTATCATTAGAGACCTTAATGACAGGCATGCAACAGCGTGCACTCAAAGTTAACATATGGCGTGCATATGTTTCAGACCAGCACATATTCATAGCCTCTGTACATTAGCTCTCTGAGCACACACACCGCTCCAACCACATGAAAACAGCCCAACTATAACTGGTGATATTAAAGAGCTGAAAAAGGGGCTGGATGAGAGTGTGTGGCTTGACAAGATAGAGAACAGGCATGGCGGTGAGTGTGTGTGTGTGTGTGTCCACTAAAGTCAAGGCAGAGCTTAATCACAATTTTTAACCTGTTTATTAACCTTTAGCCAAGCCAGGACTTGGATGTCAGACTATTCAAAATATACCTATACGGTTGGTTCTTACAGGGGAAGTTATTTTGTCTGTTTCTGCCTTACAATTTTATATATACTGGAGGAATGGGACTAGCTAGACATTTTGGAAATATGCTTACTTGCTTTCTTGTCAAGAGATAGGTGAGAAGATTAATACTGCTTAGCTTATAAGGGGAAACAATTAACTTCAGCCCAAAGCAGGGCCGTAATCACCTATGTCACAATGAGGAGAGGGGGCCTTTTCAATCTACACCTTCTGTGAACTAAAGGTAACAAAATCCATCTACCAGCACCTCTCAAACACACTAGTAACACCTCAGATCTCATTTATTTATTACATATGAAACCATAGTGTAAAAATGTTGAATTGTGGTTTTACAGATGGCTACGTGCTAAACTATTTCTTGGCCAGGATCAGTGACTTTACGGAAAATTGCACAATTTTACTCTAAACAAAGATATAATATGTTAATTACATTTACCATATTTAGCTACTGCTAAAGAGACAAAAAAAGTTTTTGTACCAGGCTGTAAACATGTTTTGTTTCTGCTGTAAAGTTGGGCATTTAACATGGGGGATTTACTCTGTTTTGGAGCCAGCCTCAAGTGGCCATTAGAGGGACTGTTTTTGGCACTTCCACATTGGCCTCATTTTTCAGGATCGATGATCTGTTTGGTAGACTACATTTTCAAAACAATGGGTAATTGGGCTTTTGGTCCAGTGGGACATTTTTCGGACTACTGGTGTTTGGAATAATGAGCCATTGAAACAATGGGCAGTCCCCTAAGAAGGGCGCATATCCCAAAATGTCAGACAACTCTGTTAACGTTTGGGCATATTGAAGAGACAAGAGCTTCTTGAAGCACAACTCTATTTGCACTGGGGGAAAGAAAAGTTTCCTCAACCCTGACAGACTTCTCACTTGTCACAAGAAGAGAAAGATTTCAACATCAGCCCTAGATCAAATGTCTTGTTGAGCTGGGCATTTTTTGTATTCTTATCCACTGGAGAAAAAGTTCGATATCCATTTTTAGTCCAGAATTTTAGCATACGGAGTGCTGGGTTATAAGACCGGCAGGCTGCACAAGGGTGGGGTGGATTAAATTAGAAAGCTGCCATATGTCGGCCTTGTGATCACAGAGTGACTTAGTTATACAGCGAGGGAGCGGCCCAAAGATAATGAGCATGTACTGAGAGAAATGACAAAAGGGCTGAAGTTGAACGAGTGGGCATTCACTCTGATGTAGGTTAAGTCTGCTCTTTCCATGTTCCTGTCTCTTACCTCTGATTTCTCTCTCAGACTTTTCTTTATTCGATGGCAGTCTTCCAAAGCTCTTAACATTTACTGCCACCTTTTCTGCTCCTCTATTAGCTTAAGTCTCTCTCTGCACTCTCAGACACTTCTTTCATCTCTTGGTCTGCCTTTACTTTTGATCCTTCATCTGTTGCTTTTGGAGTTACTTTGTGTCTCTCCCTCTCTCCATGTCTGGTACACACTGTCTGTATTTCGGGTGTGCGTCTCATCTTTTTTAGAATTGGGAAATCCACTTTCTCCCCGAGCCCTCCTACTTCAAATAATTCAAAACCTACTCTACATCATCATCAGCTCCCGCACAGACTGAAGTGGGGTCTGCAGAGAAGAGGAAAATGTTTGAAAGGACAGTGAGTGAAGCTGTGGCAGCGGCAGCAGACAGACAGGCAGTGTCCTGGCATTAAATTGAAGGGAACATTTTGGGAACCACTTGGAAACGCTACTGCATTTGCTCTCAAACAGCCACAAACACACATACACAGGCACAGTCACACACTGAGTGGTGGTTTAGAGACAGTGTGGGTGTGCATACGCCTCCGTTTCCCAAAATAACCGCCAGATGAGGGGCAGGGAGGCAGGGCGAGGTTGGTACAGGAAGATATAAATGGATGCTAATTGTATGGCTCCGTCAGATTACACTGAAATCCAGCAGACTTAAACACAAACACACACTCTCTTCCCCTGTGTCCATGTAAGTGTGTGAACACGGTGTACGAGAAACCGTGAGAAATCAGTTTTTCTCACTCACACACTCTTATGGATGGTAGTTTTATGGTTCTTAAATACTGCAAACGCAGTGCACATGGCTTCACTCACACACACTCATACACATACAGATTAAAATGGATAATATGGTTCTCAAATGGCAACCGAATCCAACCAAAAAGAGAACTCTCATGTATTATTTCTATAATCCCTCCGAAAATAGAGTTCAAAAGAGGCGAGTCTCTACAGTCATTTTCTAGAGCTGCTCCATCCTTACACCAAGAGCTGACTGTGCGGACTCTGTTTGTCTAAGCTTAGAAACTCACATTAGTTCTATTTGGATACACTGAATTAGAAGAAGCTGCATGGCATCGCCTTGAATTCCATCACACTTTCCACCAAAATAGTCCAGCTCCTCCTCCTCGAGTGTCACTTACTGACTTTGCAAAATAGACTAATTTTGTTTCTCACCTCACAAGAGGTTCTTAATGCCAGAGGGTTGAGAGAGAAGAATGATGTAGAGGAGGAACAGAAGCAGATATAAATGGTAGATAATTACATGGTTGACTCTCCTGCGCTGATGTGAGGAAAGCGCAAGTAGAGAGACAATCAGAGGAGGGTGCACAGTGCCATGCACACCCCATATGCAGTATTGCTCTACTGAAATGATCCTGAACAAACAATACGAGACAGAGGACATGTTTCTTTGTAAGCAGCACGCTGGAAAAAAACATTATTTCTGCAGCATCAGCTTTTTTTGGAAATGAGAAACACAGTATTTTTCCCGTTGACGTAGATTTTATAATGAAATTTGCACGTGCTACTTCAACCCTGACATCATGAAACCTTTTCCACATGTTGCAAAATGTGTTATTACATCAGTCCGACGCAATTAAACATGGAACTAAACATACGGGATTTTTTCCCGTAAACCACAAAACCTGTGACAGGACATGAGGCAGTGTGACCAAAGAGGAACACAGCTCAGCAAAACTCAGAGCAGAGCAGTTTGCTGTCCTGCCTCTCCACCTGCTGCTCACACAAGATATGACAGCTAACTGATCAGGGTCTATCCTCTTCGCCTCAGGAAGGAAGAGGAGAAAAGACAGGGAAAAAGAACATATGACATGATTTAACAGTGTTAAAGCCCATCATCCTTCTTGTTATCAGTTTAGTGGATGTTTAACATGTCTTACCACAAATATGAATTAATTAAAATGACTTTACAGGATGATTATATGGCTACGTCATGCTAAGTGAGAGACCGTATAATCTGTGTTTACATCCACATGCATATTGGCTCCTGCCCCACCCTCTCCTTATCAGCCTCAACATCTGACGAAAGCAAAACTCACATAACTGTTGTGTAACATGGGTTCTGCCCTCCCTGTCTGTTCCCTTCAATTCACCTTTAGCCTCAGTTTTTTTTTGTTTTTTTGTTTTTTTTTTGCTGTCTGCAAATTCCTTTCAGAGAGAAAGAAAGGGCAAGTCTATAGGACGAACCTTTAATGACCCAAGGCCAAACAAGTATTTTCAAGATTGTCTGTATGTATTTTTTTTGTCAGCTTCTTTTTCCAAGATCAAAAATACAGAATGAAGCTCAGCGTTAAAGCTAGCACAAACAAGTCTTTTATTCAATCTGCTGAGGACGATCATGTGATATGATCAGGAATACAAGAACAAGAAGCCTACAGTTTAGTATTTTCATTTTGTGTTATCTTTTACTTCTACTCCACTACATTTATGAGGCAACTTTTGAATCCACTACATTTACTGGGCAGCTAAAACTGCTAGTAAATTAGCAGATTCAGATTTTAAAATTCTTATATACTGAATCACCCAGCAAAAACTAGGTACCATTAGATCTACCTCAACTAGGCCTAGCTACAACACTAAAATGCTGGTTACACATTAAAGGGGAACTACACCCATTTTCAAAATTCATACATGTTTTTCCAGTGGTCTTAAAAAGTCTGGAAATATTAGTGAAAATGAACAACTCCCAAATCCAAAAACTAGAGTGCTAAAAGTCAAATCTGTGGTGTTATAGGGTATAAAGTCTGGAGCTGCTCCATAGACAATGAATTGGGAAAGATGTTATAGATGACAGTGAGAGCACCCAGGGGAATGATCTGAGTATATGGGTACATTTTCTCTTTCAGAACTGAGAACACTACAATAGAATAAAGCAGCTCTGGTTATAATAAGAAAATAAACATTGTGTGGTTCACAAAATCAGGCTCCCATTTATTGTGGCGACATATTGTATATGCATGCAACCTCCACCACTTTACGTAGTCTTGATTCAGTCTAACACGCATCTCTACGTTTTATTACAAATAGTAAATCACTTACTCATCACTGCATTCTTTATGATTTGGTGGGTTGGACGTCATTGACCAATCACAGACAACAGCACTGGTATATTTTTATCTATAAAGCAATACTGGGCAAACTTCCAGTCTACCTCTGCACCATTATGTGTGTCAGCTCTGGTAGTTACCAGCTACGCTCCTCCAGGTGTTTTAACAGATCTGGGGAAAACTGTGTTTTCCTACTGTTCACCGTGGACATGGAACAATCTCCATAAGATCTAAAATTAGAAACACTTATATCCATTAATGAATTTAAGGGCATCATAAAGAATGTGGTGACAGAGACATGTGCTTGTTTTTTCTTGAGAGGCCACTGTGTTTGAAGAGTTGTTGTTTTATTGTGGATTTTTGTTTTATATGTTGTATTTGTTGCATTTTAAATGTGTTTTGATTGGCTGCTACTTTGGCCAGGTTTCTCTTGTAAAACAGATTTTCAATCTCAATGGGACTTCCTTGTTAAATAAAGGTTAAATAGAATTTTTTAAAAAAAAAAAACGGTCTGAGCAGCTCCAGACTTTGTACTCTGTTTGTACACCACTGATTGAAATGTAAACAGATGGGTTTGGCCTGACTTCTGGCCACATGAAATACAGCTGCGCCTCTACACTGCACATTACGGTAAGCCGGTGAGACAAACAAAACCCCAGCCCAGTCCTAGCTCGCAACAGTGACGTCAGCGCGCAGCGGCGGTGCATTGACGCGCGGCGATTGGGTGAGCGAGCAGCTAAACTGTATTGTACAGTAAAAAGACCAAGACGCCGATAACAAAAACAACAGCTGCGGCCGCACGAGGCCAACTAAGGACATACTCGCACTTTCCGGGCTCACGCTATAAACATTTCGGGTAAGGATACATATTCATTTTTTTGCGCGTACTTCGTTAGCTAAGTTAGCTTCCGAGCAGCTTCCGCCCTCTAGGAAGTTTCTTTTGTCCTCTTCAGTCAACAACAACAAAACAAGCGAGTCAGTGTGTTGACCGGAGAGGAAGGTGTGTTGTCCTGTTTTACTGACAGAGTAACAGCAAGGCGTTAATTGCATCAAATGTGGGTCCGTGCTGTCAAAACAAGTCGGTTATCTCGCCGGTTACACTGTGAATACCTTTGGACTGGCTAATAGCAGGGACAGCAAAGAGAAACAGATAGCCTGCTGGGTGTGTTAGATAGGGGCAGCATCAGCGATACAATGGATGATGCCATTTTATGATTCTTGAATAATTAGCCAACGTGTTGTTTGACAGTAAAATTTTATCACGATGGCCTTACAGGCACTTTTTTTGCACCTTGCTGTTCTTTTTAGCCTCATGGGAACAAGTGTTGTTTTGATCAAGTCATTTGAATGGATAATATGTGTTTCTAGTTCTGCAGGGCAACACTAATATTAGCCAACTGTGGTCTTAATTACACTGACACCTATTACCAATGCTTTGTGTACAGTATCTACTTATGGACATTTTCCTGTCTGCAATATACAGTGATTTGGGGGTTTACTGCATCCTTGTGTCTAATTTTTCGTGAACCCTACTTCCCCAGATGTCACGATGGCTGCACACTTCACTATATCAGACAGCGATTCAGACCCATCTGAGGAGGTAGAAGAAGGAGAAAATAATCAACTATCCACCAAGCAAGAGCAGCAGCTTGGCCAACGCCACTCCCTCACCATGCCTGAGCTCAGAACACCAGGTAGGAAACCTCACAGAATTGTAGGAATGCAGAGTAGAACATTTGGCAACAAGGCTACTGGGATTACCTCAGCATTGTTATACTTTACCTGCCAGTGTTTGAGCATCCTTAACCACAACCTGCTCCAGATGGGACTCAAAGTGTATTTTTTTTTTTTTTTTTTTTACTACATTTACCCTTCTGCCTGTTACTGGGAGCATTCACTTTTAGACAAACGTGCCCCATCTGTCAACACCCTTTCTCATAAAAGGAGATTGGCACAGACAGAAGTCTCTGTCAGACAGAAAAAAAAAAAAACAGTTTGATGTATTTCTGCCCCAGTTATCAGCAGTATATGTGCTCAACAGCATTAGTTTGTGATTTAAGATCCCCAAGTACTCCAACTTCACGTACAGTGTGTGTCAGCATATCATGACAATATGATAAAATTCATCAGGGCATAGATGTATAGTTAAACCCACAACTTCTCGTTTGCCTGTTATTAAAAATATTTGCAGTTTTTTGATGTCTGCGGTTCCTATTCCTTGACAAAAAAAGAGAAAAAACATTTGATGTCAGTGCTTCTGTCCACTTAGTCATTGCTTTCTCCAACATCAGTCTGTTTATACCCCCATTTTGTCCTGCCATGTCTTGGCCTTATCTACCTAGGCTTCATTTTGCACTAATCACATCTGCTGCTTATCGACTGTGATGTACTTTGGGACATTAAAATGTATGCTAACCTATTTTGCATAAGAGTTCTATCTCTATTCAAAGTAGTAAAGAGAGATGTTATGCATTTTATCCACATAGTTTTATGCTTTTGAAGTTCTTCCAGTAATAACCAGTGATTACTTTTCCTCTATTTTATTTCCTCATCATTCTCCTTCCCCCACCTTCAGTTGATCCAATCATGTTCTTGTGAGGCATTGTAAACCCCTCTCACCTTTGTCTCCCGTAGCAACTGGTCGAATCAGGCTGAACTCAGAGTCCCATGCTTCCACTGTCTCCAGAGATGAGGAGCTTCAGGCTAGGGGGGAAGACGAGGCGGGTACGCCCACTGACGGCTTTCCATTCAGGGGGCGGTCCAAGTCAGCTCCACCTGCTTTGTGGGCAGCCAAGAAATATGGACGGCAGCTCCGAAGGATGAGCGACGAGTTTGACAGCCTGCTAGATAAAGGGGTGAGAATGAGGGGATGAAAGAATGGAAGAGAGGTTAAAAGGGGGTAGAAAAAGAGAGATGGGGAAAAGGGGAAACAATGGTATGATAAGAGTGATTTAAAGGTGGTGATAGTACATCAAACCGGCACATATGGGTACTTCACAAAGCGCCCTTTATGCATTTATTTCTTGTTAAACAAACATTTGTTTTAGCAACATGTCTAATAACCTGAGCGTTAGATCAAAGATTACTCTAGATGACGTATTGCCGGTCTGATGTTTAGATGTCTTTGTGGTCAAGGAAAAGGATCAGGCCATAGCCCCTTTTACACTGCCTATTCCTTGCAGTTATTCAGTCTCAGCGTTCTCTACAAAAGGTACAGAGGAGACAAGAGTTGTGTCAACTAAAAAGCCAGAAACTGAGTTAGTAACAGCGCCAGAATAGATGTCTGTGTAAAAGGTACAGCCAGCAGGACAGGAAAATGGATAGGACAGGTGTGACCATTTGACGTCGTGTCACGTGTGCGACCTGCTTACAGAAGATTTCAAAAGCAGTTAGCAGCTAACTCAAAAAAGTACAGCAACTAATTATGTCCGCAAATTGGGAAAACAACAAGGTCCGGGAGCTTACCCTCCAAGCAGAGATTAACTTCCTCATAACAGGGACAATAAATGATGCTACTGCCATGTTATTGTTAAGAAAGTGCTGCTGATGTGTATGTTATTTGTCATACTGACGCCAGCGCTGTTGTGTTACACGTCATTCCTTTCATGTCTCTTTTGCTTCTGGAACGTAAGCATGCTTTCCAAAATCGCACACTGGAGCGGCATAATACCACCACTGTTTGGTTATGCGTGAAAAAAGCAAAGGCGGCATAATGATGGGACTTCATAGCCACCCTGTCATGGGTCCTAAAACAAAGTTAGCTTTTTCCACCAAAATAGACTTGGGAAAACCTGTTAAAAATAGGCGTTAGACTCCTTTCACATTGCCAATAGACTTGAGCCGTGTACACAACTCTGCAGCAGATGAGCTTGCCTTCCTGTGTTTTTTTTTGTTTTTGTTTTTTTTTTAATTACTATTGGTGTGTCATGTTCAATGTCACATCTAGTCAGAGAACAGGTTAGTGAACAGTACAAAGCAAAGGTGAAGACTAATTTGGAATGATGTTTGAGTGCTGCTTGGACGAAGACGGATGGTCTATGGTAGCACGTCATTGTATCTTGCCAGTAAAGGGTGTGTGTTATATTGAGTAGGAGCCAATAAATACCCATGACTATTGCAGAGTCATTTGACCCAGGTGTCAGTGCTGACTGGAACCTTTCCAGTTGCATACAAAAACCAGATGGTAGCGTAGGTTTTTTGCACCGTGGGAGAGGGGCTTAAGAGAACTGATTTGTTTATATTTAACTTAACACTGTGTCTGTTTCATGCAGGAAATGAGGAAGGTGAAGAGTGCTGGGACGGCCAAACAGATGCACCACTCCAAGAGCTGGTGGAGCTACCTCTTCAGTCACCAGGAGATGGAGGGCGAGAGCAACCACCATGATAACCACACTCACCGCACTGAATAGACACTGAGAGAGGACACAAGCTTTGCTGAACGGAGGAATCGATAAAATTGAGAGAAAAGCAACGGGGAAGCCAAGAGAACAAAAAAGACCTGCTCTGGGAAGGACCAGAAGAAAGGCTGGGTTGAACAAGAGCGAGAGAGATCCAAACACGAAGGCATGGCTAAGTGGATGGCTAAGTGTCCCATCGTAGTCGTGTCATTTTTATACGTCATTGGTAACCACATTTAAATGAATTTTTTTTATTGTGTTGGTTGTGATGTTAACGATATTTCTGGGCAGCCCACTGTGACATGGTAAAAGTAAGTCAGGCGTGAGGATAAACTGTTAGCTATCTGAATCCCATAGAATGGATAAAATGGCAGGCTGAGAGAGGAGAGATGATCTCTTGAGGACACAAAGAAAGACTAGCAAATAAGTGGATTGAAGCAGTGACCACTCAGTTAAAAGTTATCTCTCACATCGACACTATGCAATATGCTGTAGATGGAGAGATCACTGAAATCAAAACACCCGACTGTTTGAGGCCTCCTTGAATGCTGTTAGAATTTCCTTCCTCATTTTCGTGAGGAAACCAATGTCAGTGTGTTATTAATGCTTGTTTTGCTCCAAATGTTTGTGCATGACAAACACAAAGCTCATGGAGACCACTGTAAATGTGTGCCAAATATCTACAAGCATCAGAGGAAAGAGTGTAAAAGGGAAGGATTTTTTTAAAGTATTCAGCTCGGCCCTTCATCCAGCTTCCTGTTTTACTACCTGTAAACCAGTACCATTCAAACAACTGTACTTGACTATCATTAACTGCTTTATATCTCAAATTTATCAAAAGAAGAACAATCTTGTACAAAGACAATCTCTGATGATGCAGAAATACTATCTTTTGTAAAACTTCAGGGTTAGATTATATCTGAAGACATTAAACATACATATAAAAGCACAAACCAATATGAATCTATCTTTTTAAAGCCTTGGGTGAGCAAAAAAAAAAACAGACTTTGGAGCTTTTATGTGTAAATATTTTGTTAATATTTTATCAAATTGCAGGGGTGGGGTTATTGACTACGTGGTTTAGCCAGAATTTTATTTTACAAGTTCCTATTTTACAAGGTTACCATGCTATTTAATAAGTTTGGCCAACCTAGCAATAGGCAGTGTACAATCCATGGCTGTTGTGATAAATGTTATGTGCATATTTAAAGATGTGGGTAGGGATGAATTAACTGCTGTACAAGGAGCCAACACGAGCCTTTTTTACGGAAGTATATGAGAGACATTTTGATTTCAACAGCCACTGAATACTTGATATTGAAATTTGAACACAGCTGAATTCATATCATTGCAATATTTTACTTTAAAAACTATGTATCTAAATGTATTGGTTCTGAATTAACCCCTTTGAAATTTAATACGAAATTTCGTGATTTGTAATTTCAAAAGCTGAATTTGAATATATTTTGGGGGTTTTAAAAATATGTTATGTTCACAAATTCAGATCCAAACATTTGAATTTCAGAATTTCAAAAGAAAGACAGAAAAAAACAGATTCAGGTTGCTCAAACTCGACTGGTCAAATTCAGATCTGAAAAGTCAAGTTGAAAAAAATTCAAATAGAACATCAGTCATATGTAATTGGTCAAAACATCCAAGCTTTATAGCCTATCCTGTCATGGTTTTTTTTTTTTATATATATATATAAATTCAGAGTTTCAGATCTGAATTGGACCAATCCAATTTGAGCAACCTGAATCTATTTTATTTTTAAATTCTGAAACTTAAATGTGGGATCTAAATTTGTTGGGGGGAAAAATTCCAATTCACCTTTTGAAATTGCAAATCAAAAAATATATATATATTTCAATGCTATGAAATGAGTGGCGTTTAAGTTTCAACATTAAGTATTCAGTGGCAGTTAAGATTCAAATACTTATGTCTGTTAATTGCTTCCATACTTTTTGCACCATTTATTTACATCCCAATGCATTTCTAAGATGGATTTAGTGAGCCTAGTCAGATTTAAACACAACTAGAAGGGATTCAGACTTCACTTTTCCAAACTATTTGTGGAGTTTGTTTTGGAAAATCACTTATTCAGACTGCGCTATGGAGGGCAACATGAAGAACAACAGTTTGTGGACAGATGCCGAAATAAATTGGTACCACTGTTTGGAGGGCAAAATGATAGACCTCCATTTCTCATGCTTCTATGTAGGAAAGCGGCATCACCAGTGTACCTATGTGGTTACTGACTCCTGTGTTGTTAATACAACAGCCCATGCTGATAGGTTAGTGATGTCAGGACACACAAATCTGATCCGATCACTTGCAAATAACAGTTCAGACAGTATGTTTGAATGATTTGATCGGATTTGCCTGCAGTCTGAACACAGCCTTAGTTCAAATGTGGGCTGTTTACTTTGATCTGCACTGGGATGTGAATAAAAGGGGATCGTAATCTGTCAAGTCTTAGGTCTAGGAGTGCTGATCTGATGCAGGACTTGCTTTTGATGTATTATATTCAGGCTTTTAAGGACTACTTGGCACATATGGGATTTATTATTTATTCATATTATTAATTATAAACTAAGATCAGCACTTCTACACTTGGTATATATGATAAGGCTATTAGTGACTTGTTTATCGATATGTGATTATTGAAAATGGGTGTTGTGTCTTACTCTCTTCCTCTCGACTTGTAGGGTTGAGTTGTGAAGTGTTTGGGTGTGCAGGCTAATTGGATGCATTTGTATCGTCTTTAAAACTTTTTTATGGCTTTTAAACTCGGTTACGGACCACTTAAAATCTGAGAATTATAGACAATCTGAATGGCACCACCTTTTTTAAGATTCATCCAAGTCTACCATATGTTTGGTAACATATGCATCACCCCGACTGTGTAAGACTAATTTGCGCAAACATTTTGCCAACCCTTTAAATTGAATAAGTATCTGGTGTAAAGCTCCCAAATAATAAATACAGTTAGACTTTTATGATATTGGATTTCTCACACACATCAACAGGGAAATCAGGAATGAGTGTTTTAAGTAATCGTGCTGTCATAGCAACATAGCTGTCACCCCCGGTAGTCCTGTATCTGTACTTTAACACAAATAGTACAGTTGAATCAGCTGGCAGAGAACATGTACATGGTGTTGAGAGCTTGAGGCCACATATGAGTATGGAATTCAAAAGAGTATATCATTAAACTGCCTTGAACATGCTGTAACCTGAAATGTGACACCACATAACCAGCCTTTGTCTGTTTACCCAATTACCGCCTTAAACTTCACAGCTCGCTGTCAAATATTACGCGCAAGGAAAAAAAGCACAATAGTGTGGTGGTGTGTTCACTGTCACAACTGTGAAAATACATTATAATGGCTAATGCTGGAAAACCCATTTCAGAGGAAGTCATGTTGTGGTTTTGCCTTTTTTTTTTTTTAACATTTATGACAGTGAACACATCCCAGAAGAAAAACCTGCCTGGGCACCTGGAGTTTTGCAACCATACCTTGGTATTACTTGAATCTGGAGATGTGTGTGGAGAAAATTGAATTCTAATATATCTGTCTTTTTTGTTGGATTCCTTTTCACTTTTTAATGATTTTTGTAAATTTTCTCTACAGCTGTGAAACTTCTGGTATATGCTGTTTCTGAATAAATAATTTTAAGAGTGGTTTTGAAGTGAGTTTCTTATGTCATTCTTAAAAGACACTTTGAAAATGTCAGAATTCATAGCCAATTTAAATGGAAAAGCTAGAACACAAAAGACATAATATTACTTTCAATATGGAACTAGAATAAGGAACATTGTCAGATGTGTTAACAACAGCAAACACTGTTTTGGTCAGTAGGCACTAACCTATAGGTGTGATGCCTGAGGGCTCTTGGTATTAATGGCACATGTGTCACAATAGACAAGACAATGTATTGGCAAATGTTACTTGGATTCTAAAATACTGATTAACATACATTTATCGAAAACATTTATCTAAACTCCAAATTCCCACGTTTTCTGGTGGTGTTTTACCACCGCTGCATCACTGCCAGTCAGAGATAAAGAACAGCAGCATTAAAGAGGCATCATGGAAGACAACTTGTGGTCTATCAAACCACGTTTGATGCATCCCGGCAGTACTTTCGCCCACAGTCCAAAGCTGACAGTCTGTCCATGTCTGTGTCACTCAGTGTGAAGTCAAAAAGCCTGGCATTGTCCTTTATTCTGTCTGGATTGGACGACTTGGGCAGCACTGGGACACTCTGCTGCACAGCCCAGCGCAACAGGACCTGGAGGGTAAAAAAGAAATTAAATCTTTTCCAAGTGTTTCTGATTTTAAAACAATGTTTACTGAACACTGAGCAGGAGAGGCTGGTAAAGAAAGATGCTAAGATACTTTGTGCGTGTGATAACCTGTGCAGGTGTGCAATCACAGTTCTTTGCCACCTCCATGACCACAGGGTCAGTGACCAGGTCTCCTTTCCCTAAGGAAGAGTACGCTTGGAAACACACTCCATACTCCTTACACACACTCCTCAGCTCTGTCTGGCACAGCCTTGGGTGAAACTCCGCCTGGACAAATGACAGCAACAAAAACACCTCATTGGCGCTTTTGAAAACTGAGTGCATTAAACTTTTATCTCTTTCATTTGTGTCCTTTTTATGTATAATATGTAATCCGCCCTTCACTGTGATGCATTATACCTGGAGCACTGCAGGAGGGATTTTGCAGCTCTCTATCAGTTCTTTCATGTGTGCTGGTGTGTAGTTGGACACTCCTATTGCCTTCAGCTTCCCCTGAGCATGCAGCTCCTCCAGTGTGACCCAACTCTGAGCTCGATTGCCTGGAATCAAATGTTTATTAGGACCTCACCATCAGTGTTGCTCAAGTGCAACTACAAAATGGAGGAGGAAAGTTAGAGCACAGCTTGAATCTTAGTGGAGCATTTATTTCTAAAACACTACATACATATGGCTAAAGCAAAGACTTACTCCAAATGCTTTGCATCTACTTTTAACATAAATGTACATACAGGCATACACAGTTGTGACGTTTTGGTACATGACGGAAAACAATGACTCAATCTGAACTCTTTACTTTGGTTGCGTTGGTCAGCCACATCCAGACCTCGTGTGCCAGGCCAGTGGATCAGGTAGAGGTCAATGTAACCCAAGTCCAGCTGAGACAGGCTGTGAAGGGCTCCTTCCATGGCTCTGTCACCTTGATCCATTGAGCCCAGTTTACTGCAGGGAGAAAGAGATTCTGAGAACTATACACTGTGTATCATAATACATCAAAGGTCACGTTTATAAAGACTTGCCATGCTCTTTAGGAAGCCGTATGAGCTTAAATACGTCACCTGGTGATAAACACATCCTCTCTGGTTAAGCCATGTTTGGGCAGGAGCTCCTTCAGGGCCCGGCCCAGGTCAGCTTCATTCTCATAAATGGCTGCACTGTCAAAGGCCCGATAACCAGCAACCAGCGCTGCATCCACAGCCCGGCAGACGTCTTCAGGACCCACTAACTTGTAGGTCCCCAAACCCAGGATGGGCATCTGAACCCCCGTATTTAGGAGGACAGAAGGGGTAGTGGGGGACGAAGACATCATCTATTTTCTTCACACCCTGTATTTAGACTGTTTGTTCTACTGAAGACTGTGTGGAGGGAGAGAGAGTTTAGTGAGGGGTAAATGGAAGATTTTAGTATATATCACTAACAGGTTTGTATTGGACTGCACTAGGTGAAGACAGGTTTTCTATTTCCACTGAGTCCAATGTGGTAGTGTGTGTGAGACAGTGAGTACTAACATTGTATGATACGTAGTTTTTAAACGCTGGGACGTCACAGTATATCTCACCTCTTGGGCCCTTTCAGATGAATTCTCTTTAAGGACAAGTTAATAAATAGACGATAAAGAGCAGTAAAAGTAACTATCACTTTACTTTTAACTTCAACCTTTGAACAGGCAGCAATGTTTACAACTAGCGTACTATTTCCGCTGCACGCGGTAAGATGAGTCATGTGACGCCTGTATGTCGCCGCTGATTGGACGAACATCGAAAAGAAGGCAAAGAAACAGGAAGGCGGAAACTTGCATTGGCCAATCAGGAGAAGAAGAAAGAAAACAGACAGAGAGCGGGAGAGAAAACCAACAATTTCTGATTGTTATTAGATATGTAAATGTTGCGTTTACTCATATCAGGCACTTCGTTGGCAAAATATGAATGATTGGCTAATTATTAAAATAGAAAATATCACATGTTTTGATGCACACCAAATCTTCATTCATGTAAATGGGAAATCAGACACCCTCATTATTATTGGATCAGAAATTAATAAAACAAGTATCTTTCGTCTATACAAATATTAACTGATGCACAAATACAAAACGTCAGTCAAACTAAGTCACAATTTCTGGTATTTTGACTAAGATGGAATTGTTTTCTATTATTCATGCATTGAGTTTGTTTTGCATGGGTTTACTCTGTGAATTGCTGAGGGGGTCTCAAAATACCCTGCCTTAGAGCGACATCACTTTTCTTGTGCCGCATTTAGACACCTTTCACGATTATTCAAACCTCTGAACCCTGAGCAAATTGGTGCAATTTATTTCATAAACATGGGGGAAAAGGCATTTGAGCAACTTGGTACGAAATGTTGCACAAATTGCAAAAAAAGTAATAGCTTTCGAAAAGTATTTTTTAAAAAAGCTAGGGAAAAACTATTATTCTAATTATCAGTATAACATATTTAAGATTTTATGTCAGACTTATCATTTTAAAGCTCTTTTTACAGGTCATTTCCTTGTTTGTTTTTAACTTTCCTTTCCTTTTTCCTTTTTTGTTACTAATTTTCTTGTTTTTAATTCTATCGTTTTATTAATTTCTTGTAATTTCTTGCTATTTCTTTTTGGGGCGGGGGGTCATCTCCTCTTGTTGCTCATTGCCTTCTTCCCATGTTTTTGAAAGAAACCAAGACAGTTACTCAGGTTTCAAATGGTTAAATACATTTATTTTTTACCATGGACATGTATTATCTTTTTATTTTTTTATCGAGCATTAATATAGCCTTCTTTTGAATTTGTTTTGAATATGTTTATATTGTTTGAATGAATGCAGTAATCAATATTCCTACAAGTATGCGTAATACTGAATTTATCAAAATAAAGTTAAATTAAAAATGAAAAAAATTAGTTTGTCCTAACTAGCTAGCTAAACCAATTAAATATCATCAGTAATGTTAACACTCTGTATTTTAGTTGCCTTCTGAACCAACAATCAATCAATTATAAATTAATCTCTTTAGTTTCTGTTTGATTCTGATAACATTTAGGTGATCATTGCCACTGCAGGCCTCCTCCTTCCTTCACCCTGAAACACAGTTCTTCAAAGCTGGTTATTTGCACATTCAGACAAGATGTATTTTCTTTACAGCTGTGCAACTTCTGGCATATGCTGTCCTGAATAAATCATTTTAAAAGTGATTTTAAAGTGAGTCTCTTCTGTAATGTCTCAAATGTCTCCAGTACAAATGACACTTATGAACATTTCATAATTTTACAAGAGCAAATTTGTCGTATTTCATAGACATTTCAAATGAGAAAGCCAGAACACAAAAGTCATAACATTACTTTGTAACGTACCGTTAAGGAACAGTATGAGGCAACATGCATGATAATACTGATAGTCTCAAAATGATGGCACAATAAATAATTTTTTAGTCAGCAGGAAACACACTTATAGGTACTGCCTAGAAATGCTCTTGGTATGTTATGCCATATGGCTCACAAACAGGACAACGTATTAGCCAGTGTTGTCCAACATGTTATTCTTAAATAACTAGGTACATACATTTACCTAAATCAGTACTTCCCCCCCAGTGCATTTGTTATGTAACTCAGCTGTCTCTGTCTAAACAGACCACCGCTGCATCACTGCCAGTCAGAGCTGAAGAACAGCAGCATTAAAGAGGCATCATGGAAGACAATGTGTGTTCCCCTAGTGATTGATCAAGCCACTGCTGATGGATCCCAGCAATAGTTGTGTTCACAGTCCAAAGCTGAAAGTCTGTCCATGTCTGTGTCACTCAGTGTGAAATCAAAAAGCCTGGCATTGTCCTTTATTCTGTCTGGATTGGACGACTTGGGCAGCACTGGGACACCCTGCTGCACAGCCCAGCGCAACAGGACCTGGAGGGTAAAGAAAGGCAGAAATGTCTCCCAAGTGTTTGTGCTCAAAGAATTATTGATTGAACATAGAGAAGGTATTAGACCCACAAAGACTGTTAATCAAAATGCTTTGTGTGATAACCTGTGCAGGTGTGCGATCACAGTTCTTTGCCACCTCTATGACCACAGGGTCAGTGACCAGGTCTCCTTGCCCTAAGGAGGAGTACGCTTGGAAACACACTCCATACTCTTTACAAACACTCCTCAGCTCTGTCTGACACAGCCTTGGGTGAAACTCCACCTGGACAAACAACAGCAATAAAAACACTGCATGGGCTCTTTCAAAAATAGAGTCCATGATTATTTTCTCTTTTTTATTCTGTATTTATGGACCATTATGTTTATCATTCGTCCTCCTTCAATCACTCACTCTGTGTCATACCTGGAGCACTGCAGGAGGGATTTTGCAGCTCTGCATCAGTTCTCTCATGTGTGCTGGTGTGTAGTTGGACACTCCTATGGCCTTCAGCTTCCCCTGAGCATGCAGCTCCTCCAGTGTGACCCAACTCTGAGCTCGATTGCCTGGAATCAAATATTAATAAGGACCTCTACATCACTGTTGCTCAAGTGCAACTACATTGTGGAGGAGGAAAGTGAGAAGACAGCTTGAATCTTATCTTTAGTTTACCTGGGTTGCGTTGGTCACCCACTACCAGACCCTGTGTGCCAGGCCAGTGGATCAGGTAGAGGTCAATGTAACCCAAGTCCAGCTGAGACAGGCTGTGAAGGGCTCCTTCCATAGCTCTGTCACCCTGATCCTTGGGGCCCAACTTACTGTGCGAATAACAAAGAAAGGGTTGTTGCAAATTGTACTCTGTACATTTGAGAGTCAAACATGACTAAGCTTCAGTCCCCTCTCTCTTAGAGGACAAGAAAGCCAGTATAGCCTACTGCATATGACATTACCTAACATTTATTTGACTTTTGGCTTTCATCCAAAGCAACGTACTATAAATGCATTTAGCCATGTGGATACAACCTATAAACGTCACCTGGTTATGAACACATCCTTTCTGGTTAAGCCATGTTTGGGCAAGAGCTCCTTCAGGGCTCGGCCCAGGTCAGCTTCATTGCGGTAAACAGCTGCACTGTCGAAGGCCCGATAACCAGCATCCAGCGCTGCGTCCACAGCCCGGTAGACATCTCCAGGACCCACTAACTTGTACATCCCCAAACCCAGAATGGGCATCTGAACCCCCGTATTTAAGAGGACAGAAGGGTTAGGGGGGGACGAAGACATCTGCTCTGAAGGCACTTATTTTCTCTATCCTCTGCTGGACTAGTTGGTCTACCCAACACTGTTAAGAAGGAGAAAGAGTCCAGTGAGGAATAAATGGGAGATGTTCTTGAATACCAAAAGATGTATGTATGAATATATAGCATGATGTATGTATCAGCTCTGGTACTGACATGTAATACAGATTTCTGCAGGTTTTCAATTGCCTTTTTCTACCTGTTTCATATCATTAGTGTTGAAAATATACTTAAGTATAACCATTGTGACAGTTTTGGTGGAGCATTGCAAAGTCAATCTGTGGCTGTTATTACAATGTTACATTGCTAGAACATTGGCCATCACAATGAAGCATTAACTAAGGCACCTATGGCGACAAGTGGTAATTGTAATGTGGGGGCAGACTGCTGACGTTGTGACATGTAGTCCCATGATAATCTGGGTTTGGACATCTTAAAAAGTTTGTATCTGGATCAGGGTGATCCAGTCCAATGTTGCTTTGAAACACCGGCGCAAAAGTAAAATGGGTTAGGTGATTTGGGGAAGCAAAACATGGGATGTCAAAATGTGGACCATTCTGATCCAGATTAAATATTTAAAATAAACAACCAGATTCTGAATTTGACATGTGATGACGCAGTATTTATAACGACGTCACAGCTGTTACATTACACAGTCTAGCAGACTGGGTGGGAACGCCATTAAATGCCACTGTTAAAGATTATTCATATATTCAACTCACCTTTTGGGCCCTTTGAGGTGAATTCTTTTACGGGGGAGGAGCATAAATGGGTAAAGACCTGACGTAATGAAGAAAAAGTGTTAGTGAACAGAAAGTCACGTACCCAAAAAGACAAACGTAACCCGTCTTCTGGTATCTCTCCAGTTGGGGAACGTTTACAACTGCTACTTCCTGCTACGCGCAGTCAGCTGACAGTCATGTGACAGTTTGGGCGGTTTTAGCCGTCACCATAGTGACATCTTCTCTGACGCCGCTGATTGGAAGAAGAGCTAGCTAATCAAAGAAGGCCAAGCGACGAAAAGGCGGGAGTTTGCGGTGTCTGGCGAATCACGAGACGAGTCAACGGTTTGATTGACGGTAACGCCTTTAACTGTTGATGTCCTGGAGGGGAGAGAAGTTAGCCTGCTGGACAATCTGCAAAGTTCATACTCGCAATTTGCTGTAGACATTACGGTAATAGTTGTTACAGGACGGTTTTAGCAGGCTTAGTATCTAACTTTTGTCAAAGCTAGCTAACAGTGTTAGCTAGCATAAAACATTTCAGTTGATGTTGCCATGTATTCTTTTTTAAATTTAATTATGTCCGTTAATTAATCTGTTTTTCTGATTTTGTTGCCCAAACCATATTAGGTCAGCCATGCCACTGCAGGCCTTCTCCCTCATTTTCCCCCAAACTCGGCTCTTCAAAGCTAATAATTTCATCTACCAGTTCAAGATTAAAGGAGGCAGCAGCTTCAGGCAAGACAGACATTGTTCTTTAAATCTCCACAGCCTTATCTTTATAATTTATATCATTTCTTTCTTCCTCCATTGTGTTCCCTTTCAATTAAGTTAGAGCAAGTCAACACAGTCTAACTGTTTAAAGGGTAACTTTGGTATTTCTTTAACCTGGACCTTATTTTCTCATTTTTTGGTGTCCAAGTGACAAATGGCAACAGCAGTTTTTGTCCAGTATTGAGTGAGACCACTGCAGCTGGCAGTAGCGAAACAGGATGCAATGTAACCATATGGGGCAATTGTGCATCATCAATTTACATCCACTAAAAGTGCTTGTTTTTGCCACTGACAGGTTATTACAAGTGTCTGAGAACATGATGGAAATGATCCCTACAGAGATAGACCTTTTTTGTTAAAGAGTAAGATCCTTTCTGTTTAACAATCATCATCGCCAAACCCACTGGACTCCATTTAAATTAACAGCGATTTTATCATGTAAACACACTTCATTAAAAGTCCACACAACAAAATTAACTCATGAAAGTCATTTTAGTTATTCTTTAATAGTTCCATCAATCACAAACTCTGGTTTGATAGAAATAAAACCTTATTCATCTAGTTAGATGTGAAAATATGTTGGTTTTATACATACGCTAAAATTACTGTTTATTAAATGGAGTCTGGTGGGATTGGGGATAGCAATTTCATGGCTGTTTTGGGTCACACAAAAAGGTTCTTACTCTTTAGCACAAAAGTTTATCTCTGTAGGGATCCTTTCCATAATGTTGTTAGACACTTAGAATAATCTGAGGCCCTCCGTGGCAAAACAAGTACTTTAAGTGGACATTGAGGGTGAGTAATTGTCCAAGTGATGTTGCCCACTCACTCAGTACTAGGACCAGTTTCAAAAAATGTTGTTCCCATTAGACACGTGGACACAAACATGTGGAAAACAGGGTCCAGGCTGAAAAATACCAAAATTATCCCATAACTCAAAGCTTAGCCAAAAGGAGATCCAACATAAAGAGAAGACAGGGATTGAATAAGTAGGGTACCACCACAAATTAAGTTTGAGATAGGATTAATTGCAAGTAGTAAGCAAGTAATTACATTTTGTGAAGTAGCTTTAGTTGCACGCCTTGCATGATGTTTCTCCAAATCGGGATGAGCATACTTCAGTGCATCACTGGAAATTAGTTTAGAACCAGAGATGAAATAATTAAATTTTACCTTAACCTAACAAGTGCAAATCCCACAAGACCTAAAATAGCTTGAGGGAAAAGGAAAACATTGTAACACCAAATTTAAAATAGAGAGTAAGCTCTGGATTAGAGCAGCTACAGATTTGGGTAATTCTTTTTCTTAAAAGCACAGCAAAAAAGCACAAGCTCAAAATCCATAAGCCAAACATATATCAGCAAGACAGAGACGACTGATCGATCTTGCATTTACTTATTGGCTGATTCCATGCAACCCTCCCCTTTTTCTGCTCAAGATTCATTTTTGCAACATATTGCAAAATGCTCTTTAATCTAAAAAAGAACCAGATGGGGAGATGGCTGAGCTTCAGGCAAAGGAGGAAACATTGATCTTTTTTCCCTGTTTTAACTCCATTCTCTTAACACTGCTGCCTGTAATGGCTACTGTTGCATGTTCTGATGTGTGTTACTTTAGTTTGTCTTTGACGTTTTGTTTCATCTGCAAAAACAGAGGCTCCACAGGATCTGTCGGCCTTTATTCAGGGATAACATCTCAGAATAAGAGTTCTAACTGATCCTCGAATGCCTTGAAGCCAAAGAAGACTCTTTCATTTACACTATACAATATATTTTGGACCCTCAACAGTCAAAGCATTTTATTGCATATCTTTTTAACAAAGTTACCAAGCTTTAACTGCTAGTACTGTATAACCACATGTTTCAAGATACACGTGTTGTGAACATATTATAATGCGTATAATAATATATTTCATCAGAAGAGAAGAAGTTATAAGAGGAGACAGCCTCGATGAGGAACTGGAGGTAATTATGGATACTCATTCATTCTGACCTCTCACCATTCATAGCACTCTTTCTCTCTTTAATTCCTTTTCATACTTTCTCTTCTCTGTTTTCAGGAAATTATCAGAACTGTTATTGGCAACCTGGACAATCTCCAACCCTTCAGTAGTACCCGCTTCAGTGTCTACCCTTGTATCCTTTACATCAGTTTAATTATTCATCAGCGTATTTTTTGGCTGTCAGCTTTCTACTTATCCTAATATTCAATGGACAAAAGGTCACCAGTTTTTAGTTTTTGGTTGCAGTGACAGGGAATAAGACAAAGTGGGGATCCCATTGAATAAAGTTAACAACTAATATTAAGTGTTTAGATCACTGTAGTGCATGCTGGTGCTGGTATTTGTTATCTTTAAATTGCTTTACTGCAGAATACAGATCAGCTACTGATCCCCTACTTGCACACCATTATCATATTTATTGACTTGTAGTTCACCTTATTTTGTTAACTGTAACTATCAGATAAAAAGCGGTGGAGAGGAGTGTCTAAGGTGGTGCGAAAGCATGGCGAGAGGAAGCAGAGAGCCTACCCGTTTAGCATTATTCTCTACCTGGAGAAAAACATGCAGAATGGTAAGGATGAACACACATGAAAAAACCTCACAGCCTATCTAGTTTTTGTCACAAGATACATCTTGTACTTGGAAGGCATTACATGCTGTCAGTACAAGGACATGTACATTAGTTTTTGAACTGATTGTCATCATCAAGAAAGAGATATGGTTCAACAGCAATAGTAGCACATACTGTGAGAACTAAAGTGCATGTGCATTAATATTATCATTACTATTTTTCAAGGTTTATATCATTCTGCAGCTTCCCACTAGTGTTCTTCATGTATTCAATTCTGAACATTTAAATTTTGGTCGAAGTACGTATGTTCTAGCGTTAAAATGCTTTTTTGCCAAGCTCTTCTAAGAACTTTCTTCCACATAACCTGACGTAGGTTTCTGCATGATGATGGTGCTACGTATAAATCCCACTAGCCTGCCTAATGGGACTTTTTTGAAATGAATCGTCTTTGGGAATTGTTTGTTCTTGATCTACCAAATTAGTGATATTCCTCTAACTGGCATGGAAGCTGAGCAATGTACTGCTGTGGATGTAAGTAAATAAGTAAGTAAATTTTATTTATATAGCACTTCTCACAGAGAGGACTCACAAAGTGCTTCACAAGATAAAATACAAAAAATACAATAACAGGTAACAATGCAAAATACACAAAAACAAATAAAAAGTAAAGTGCAGCGAAATACAGAGATGATACAGTGTCACATTAGTTTGGATCCGAAAGTCACACAATAACACAAACTAACTAATCGATCAAGGCCAGCAACTTCTATGTTCTGCAAGGTAAAATTACTGTTTTTGTCAAAGGATTTTGGCGGCTTTGAGAGAGCATAGATAAATAGGCATAAATAGTCCTGTTAGCAGTACCAGCTGTGTGATAAAGGACAGACATTTTTACGAATCTCAGTACAGTAAACAGACACACAGGATACTATTCAGGCATATTGATGCCTCACATGTTTTATCTTTTTTTCAGAAAAGCAAGCAGAGCAGGTGCTGAGCTCAGTGAGTTGTTCTTCCTTTACTTACATAAAAGAGTGAGAATATTGGCTAGAGTGTTCCGGTTTTACTTTTAAACCGTATAATATATATACAAAATATATATATGGTATAATGGACCCAGTATCACTGAAAGCAAAAAGAAAAGTGGTCGTTTGTGAGGATGTTGTTTGCAGAGTTTCAATTATTGTATTGCAGTTGTTGTATTAGTTTGCATTGTATGATACTGTATGGTGTACTTAATATTTTGACATATCTTGTGTATATTATATGTCCAGAGTTGTATATTGTGGAGATAAATACTATGAACACCTTAGAATATAACACTGTGCAATACAACAACACCCCAGAATACAGTGCGAGACATAACTGTAGAGTTGAATCAACAACTCTCTGACAGAACAGAACATTACTAACTTAACAAAGGTACAATTGGTTGCAGAGCTGTTGCATTGGATTGTTTTATATTGTATGCCAACAGTGATAGAGTATCCACTGCATGGCATTTATCATATACAGCACACTACTGCATTTTTCCTAGGAGACAGAGGCTGCACAGCAGTTCCCCTCTGTTTCTGAGCTCCGATCAAAGTGCAGTAGAGGACACTCACCACTAGAGGACGCCATAATAAAGGGCTTGTCCCAGGACATGGAGGTTGAAGGCAAGGTTTCTGCTGCTGGGTGAGTGCTCTCTTTTTTACTGTAGAGCTTATCTGTAACCTTAAAGTGGTGGCTCGGTATTTTTCAACCTGGATCCTGTTTTAGCATATTTCTTTGTGTCCAAGGGACTCATGGGAAAAACAGTTTTTGAAAGTGGTCCAGTATTGAGTGAGAGCGCTGCAGATGGCAGCCACAGTACAGGCTGCAGTGTAACCTCTCGGGGCATTTCACACTGTCAGTTTTCATCCACGGAAAGTGCTTGCTTTTGCCACTGACATGTTCAAATTATTATTCTTGATTTTTTTTTTAGTTATTTTTGGCATTTTGCCTTTCTTAGATAGGAAAGCTGTGGTGTGAAGGGGGGAGAGAGATGGGGGATGATGATATGCAGCAAAGAGTTGGAATCAAACCTGTGGCTGCTGCAGCAAGGACACAGCCACTGTACATGGGCCTTTGTTTCCATAAGTCACTTAGACACATAAACATGGGATATTAGGTTCCACGTTTTAAAATACTGAATTTATCCTTTAAGCTACATTTACTCTGTGTTTGTCACATTAAAACAAATTGCAATTTGCAAATATATGTATGTAGTGAGTAGAAATCTATCCAGTGGTCACAAAAATGGTGACATGGGCTTCTATGTGAATGAACTTTGTGATTGTTTTTAAGCAGGCATTAGCAGGCATTATTGGATTCATTATGGATAACAGTGAGCTGTCATGTATTTCAGAAAAGTAGGCAAGGACATATTCATTTGTCATCACTTGTTTTCTTTACTCCTCATCAGTGGGAACAGTGTCTATTATTATGAGTGTGATGATGTGGATTACATGTCAGTGAAGATGATGGGAGCAGTAAGAGGAAGCTTGTTCACTCTAGCATTACACACGTCCACACACACCTTTAGTGCATGAGATGAAAATGAGTGTTCTTATTCATAAAATCACCAAGACATCCTCTCTGACAACTGCCCTGTTTTGTGCGCGCGCACACACACACACACACACACACACACACGCTCCAGTGATTCTCGCAGTTATGAAACAGAAAAGAGCCGAACGGGCGCCACCTCAATCACGCTGACAGTCAGATCACTGAGGCGAAAATTAGGATTTAAAATACACACACACACACACACACACACACACACACCTAGTCTGTATTGTACTTATCTGAACAGAATTGTCTCATAGTTTTGAACTTGAGGAACACACACTCAGATGCACAAACTGTGTAAACATCCTGCAAACAGCAGGGCCTTAAGCATCATTACCAGTTCACAGGAAATCAAGTTTCATTAAGCAATTCCCACTGAATTATATTCACCACATTGACCATTACACTTACATGTCCCTACAAAGGTGCAGCACATTAACACACACAGGGAAAGCACACGACTCTGTTCTCAGAGGCTTCCTACATACTGCTTTATCACTCATGGCATTCATCAGTGTGTGAGTGTGTGGCTACATGATGCCCTGGAGAGACAGATGGTTTGTTTTTGTGTTAAACCTGCTGGAAAAATAGGAAAAGAAAAGAATGATTGTCAAGGAGCATTCAGACTTGTGAACGTGGGGCATTTAACAGAAAATTGTTGGTGTTGGCGGTAAAATCTGGCATTTTAATTCACCAACACGTAACTAAAGGCCTTTCCGAGGCCATGCACCATGAAGCATGACAACCACCAATTTAAATAGAAAACACTGACATTGACAGACAAGCGTTGGTTGTCATTCTGATTCACATCTAAGCAATGTACTGCTGTGGGGGGTCAACGAAAAACCACCTAAAAAAAACTAAATATTGGTTTAAGTGTATGCTATATTAAGAATATTTTCACCACTTTGCCTTGCTGTCAGGCAGCGATTTCTGATGGAAAACTGAAGTCATTATATCGCTCTCTGCAAAGCCAGACTCCATTAAGAAAAACAGTAATTTAACATTGCTAAACATAGGAGCTGCTGGTCCACTGCCTCAATCGGTCAGTTGATTTGTGTTATTGGGTGACTTTGGTGTTTAAAAAGATTAGTTGGGATTAACCAAATTCACGAAATAACAAAAACTAACTAACTAATTGGAGCAGCAGTCGACCAGCAGCTCTAGTGTTCAGTGAGCTTAAATTAGCATTTTTGTCAATGGAGTCTGGTGGCTACGACGAGAGTATACAGTAGATGGGGAACAATTTTCCCATCAGAAAGGGCTGTCTCCATCAAGCCAAAGCAGTGAAAATACTCTCAATATAGCATACACTGAAACTGTTAGTGATTTGTTGTAAGCGGCTAAAATACGTTTTGTTGCTGCCCCCACCCACAGCAGTACATTGCTTAGCTTTCATGGCAGTACTCCTGCCTGCTTCTCCAAACTGGTGGCGTGCTGACAGAGTATAGTACCTCATACAACCCCACTTCTAAAGATTCATACTATCCCTTAAATGGCAGAATAGGAATAGGACTGTGTGTATGTTACTCTGTATTTCAGAGTAAAAAGAGAAGTTTCCCATGTATTCGACTTGTATGAAGGGGTGTCTAGTTTTATGAGGCAATAATTAAACTGCACTAAATAACAAAACTTTTACAACCGTAATTTTTCTATTTATGTAAGACTAAACTTGGCTGTGTCCAACTTTTCAGCAGGCTCAAAGAAGATCCAGGACATCATGGCAAGGTGATTATTTTCATTAATTCAATCAGTTCATTCTTTCATTCATCACATTTAACTGGATAACTGATGTGTCACTCTTTTCAATGTCAAGTCAATGAGTCAGTAATTTGAGCCCACAGTTACTCAGAATTAACTGATTCCAACAATTCATCGTCCAATTCCAGTCTCTCCCTTTCGTTCCCTCTCTACCGCATATATAAACAAACACACACTTGTAGCATCCCTGTCTGTATTGTAGCCCCAGGCTAGCATTAGTGCACACAGGTAGGATAACAAGAGTGATTAGGTTAATAATAGCATTACATCAGGATACAGAGCGTACCTGTTTCTGTGTAATTGTGTGTATGTGGCAGAGTGTGTGTTTCTGGTGAAGTGCTTCAGATTGATTAGCAACAAAGTCCCAAAATTACCCTTCGCCCCACTCCCTTCTCATCCACGGCCTTTCATCTAATCTGATCCTGTTTTTTACAGTTGTCCACTCTTTTTCCCCTCACATTTGTTTTACGTGGAAAAAATGATTTGAGCTCATTATGTCAGCCCACTGAGTTATTCATTTTCGGAGAAGGAAGTGATGATACAAGTCTACAAGCTGTCACCCTGAAGGGTGAAGTTTGAACAGTGAAGGTGGTCATTAAGTTTGGATGGCACAAACAAATGTAAGAGAAGCGTTGTCAAAAGATGAAGAAAAACTACTGGGTTCTCAGAAGAATTTTTTTGTTGTTGTTGTTAAAAAAAAAATTCAAATTGAAAAAATCCAACTGACCATTAGCACCATCACTCATAGTTAGTGTTGCGACTTAAGCTTTCCATTCTAGCGAGGCATGAATGCAGTTTACAACGACAGTATTTACAGTTGCCATCCACCTGTTTTTAGGTGTCTTTTCAATTTGTGTATTAAAAAAACCTGAATAAAAATGCCAAAAATCTTGAAATATTAAGAAAATATTTGGGGGAGGTGGAAAAGTTGAAGTATCATTAAAAGGTAAATTCCACTATTGGTGCAATAGAATTAGATGCAGTGAATAAATGCTGACGTATAGTCAGGAGGTACCATCATTGCATAGGCTTCTGCAAGCTCTCTTAGTTGTCTTTGGATGACTTAAGGCTGATTTGTAGTTGTGCTTAGGCTGTATGCAGAGCCTACGCCATAGCTTACGCAAGTGGCCCACATGATTGTGAGCATTTAAACTTGTGCAGTTGTGTATCTTTGTCGCTCTGCAGTTACACCTCCAAAACACTAGCTGACAGTAGGATTTCTATGCCAGTGTTGTAAAGTTTAACTGATTTAACTAGCACACCAAAAACACCCATAAAACATGGCTTGATAGCGACAACATTAAAAAAAGTAGGTCTACAAAATTAGGCTCCACAAAACAGCTGTTTTTTACTGGACATGTTTTCCCCACGTATACAACATGCTGATGTTATTAGCATAAGCCTATGACATTTTACATTGCATAAATTAGCCCAGTGGCTAGCAGAGTTTTCCTCCACTCATACAAAGACAAGAACAACAGCAACATTTAACAAAGGTAACGTCACAAAATTTGGCTCCATTACAACTCACAAGGTTCACTGACAAAACAACTGTCTTATACTAAACACTTATACAACACATTTTCCCATGCAAACATTATTAGCATAAGCCTATGACATTTCCTGTAGCACAAATTAGCCTAGTGGCTAGCAGACTATTCCTCTACTCATATGAACCAGGACAAACCACACATATCCTTCAATGCTATTTTGTTGGGGCTTTATTGTGTTTACAATTTATTGTTTCTTATCTGCACATTAAAAGTAGATTTGGTTAAAATTTGCACTACATTTGGATGGAAACACAACAAGTGGCAGACTTATGACTCATAGTCCTGCTAGCTTTCAGACATAAGTAGAGAAAAGCAGGCTTTTTATAGTCACAGAGCATCAACTTTACTGACTGAAAAAAAACTGGCTGTTGCATATTTTATTAGCTTGCTAACCAACTTCTCATCAACTCCATAAGTTGGTTGGACACTCAGTCTCTGGCTAAGTTTTAAATGTTTTTTTTGATAACTTGTATGAGAATTTTAAACCTGCAAATGAGTTTTAGATATTAATCTGAAAGCCAAGTACATGATAATTATGCTAACACAATGCTGTATAATGATGAATGCTAAAGCTAGTCCCAGGTAAATAGTCAGCATCCTCCTCAGTTTATGACCCATGATGAACACATTTGTCTTGTGCTGTAGGCTACAGCTAATTAACCCTAATATTTTAATAACATATGTAGAAAGAAAAAGTATTTTAAAAAGTCTGGCTACACCACTGAATATTGATTCAGTCTTTGCCCTGGAAATAAGGCTAAGTTACTCGTGAGCTAGTTGGCTGGGCATGCTAAGGTTAGCGGTTACATTGCAGCAGATAAACATTGTTTCCTTACACTTTTGTTTTGTAAAAGACACGACTCCAAACTCTTCTATATGGACTATGACTCTACTACAGCCCTGTGCACACTGCTTTAATATGCTGCAGTAGTTACAGTTGCAGAGCCATGATTGGAAATTTAGTGTTAGGGGTTAGCATCAGTTGTAAAAAAGATTTCATATTCTGAACTATTGTCATTACCACATTATTATTTTTTAATCATCTTCTCTAGAAGAGTACCAGAGGGTTTAATGAACCCCAGGAGAAATCAAGTGCCAGCACAGTCATCGTAAGTGGGACTCCAGGCAAAGTGCATCCTGGGACAACAGAGCATGACATGAGAGAGGAGGAGGAGGGTGACGAGGAGGAAGAAAATGCCGACTCTGTCCCTGGGACACCTTTGAGGCCAGGGATTTTGACTCGACTGGCCAGGTACGCATGACGGCACCTTCAACCTGAGCAGCCAGGTTCAGAGCAGCCACACCAACAGTACGCAGTATTTCACTACCACGCATCATTGAATCAGCACACATTAAGGGCAGCATTCATACCAGCAGAGATAACGGTGATGTCACTGTCTTATTTGCCAATTTGACTGACTTTAACACCCACGGGAGAAACCAGAGCTAATTGGTACTGTACATGTGAAAAAATAAAGTTGACAAAGATTAAAACGGATTGGGGAAATCCAGATATTATAAGCACAGAAATTACAATATTCTTCTTTCTGTTGAGACAAGCTGAGACGCCAGATGTCCTTAGGCACACAAAAGACTGACAAAATTATATCCACGTTGACAGAGCACGCCAAACAATCTTACAAATGTAGTCTCTTTATGGTAATAATGATGTGCAGTAGCAGCTGCGTGAGATGAACCCACAGTTGCATTAATCACGTGTGCAGATTGGTAACTTTCTTTGTCTTTCTTTTCGTAGCCATATCTTCCCCTTCTCCCTGTTCTTCAAAGATCCCTGAGTGGTGTGGTGGAGAGACACATGGAGACAGGAGGTGTTCCTGGTTTCAGGAGAGAAGACTCACTGGGGTTTGTTTGGTTTAAGTTCTGCAGTGCAAACAAAAAAAGTTAGTTTTTTCAGTATTTCATAGAGCTGCTGAGATTTCTCCTGTTGTTCACTTATACTAATGAAAGATTTTCCTTTACATGAACTTATCTAAAAATATTAACTATGGAGATGGAGCGTCTAATTATTCTTTATTAAGACCATAAGCTAATAAATATTGTTATTTCTTTGTTTCCATTGGATGTTATTGTGATTTTATGTTGTTTTATTTTGTTCCATTATGGATGGAGTCCTTGCTATTAGCATGCCTCATGTTACTGTTTTCTCAGTATCACCTGCAATAATTGCATCCTCTTTTTGGGGGGGGGGGGGGTTGAGAAATATATTTTTTCTTCTGTTAGTAGTGGCATGACTATTTCTTATTAAAAATATTATATTTTATATGTTAATTTTATTTTATTTTTTATTATTATTTTTTAAATGTGGCCCATGGCATCAGTTATCTTTTTTTTTTTTAAATTTATAGTATAGTAGTATTTATAGTACTGCTCATACCACAGAATCAGAGTCTGCATCTTTTCCAACTTCATAGATGTGGATGTTATTTCCTTTCATGATTTACTTCCATGAGCTCCCCCTCCAAATCCAACAAGACAACACTGTGTCTTTCATTTCTCAGTTTCCCATCCTAAATTTTTGCTACATTTAATTTTCCTTTTATGGTCTGTGACCCCATCTGCATTCAATAATAATACTAAACTTTATTTATAAAGAACCTTTCAAAACACAATTAGAAGCGAATAAAATATGATAAAAGCAATAAAAACACACAATAATAAAGCAATTAAAATCACCAAAAAGCAGTTTTAAACAAGTAGGTTTTCAGATGTGATTTAAAAGATGAGATAGAATTTGCAGCCTTGATCTCTTCAGGCAGGTCATTCCAAAGCTGTATAGCTCTGACCGCAATCATCTTTGTGAATGAATCTAGAACCTCAGAACAACGAAAGAAAAGCTGCATCTGAGGATTTCAAGGAGCGAGAAGGAACATAGGGCAATAAAAGATCAGTTACATGACTTGGAACTTTCAGAACTTACATTTCTTTTCTTTAATTCAATTTTCAGCTGAGAGAACGTTTTTTTCTGTTCTAAAGGTCCAGTATGTAGGGTTTACTGCCATCTAGTGGTGAGGTTGCAGAGCTGAAACTTCTCCTGTATGCCAAGCGTGTGGGATAACTATGATGGCCAACACAGGCATGCGAAAGGACTTTTTCTAGAGCCAATGTTTTATTAGTCAATTCTGGGCTACCGTACAATAACATGGCAGACTCCTTGGATGAGGACCTGCTCCCTATGTAGATACAGTTTATTCTAAGGTAACTAAAACACAACAATTCTAAATTTGAGGTGATTATAAAGTAATGAAACCATAATTAAGGATATTGTATACCATACCTGGACCCAAAATCTGACGCACTGGACCTTTAATGCAATTTTTGGATTTGATGTATAAAATGTAAATAAGTGGGAGGTGGTTTAATCCAAATGGTTACATCTTTCCTCAGTGTGCAGACTGTCAAACAAATCCACACTAACACATTCCGAAGCTTTATTCTGGTAAATGCTGTAGACAATGCGGGGTCTCTCTTAATAATATTTCCACTCCCCCATGTCTCTGTGTGTGTGTGTGTGTGTGTGTGTGTGTGTGTGTGTCCTCCTAAGCGCTCACCTTGAGCCTTAGTGAGAATTGCCTTGTGGAAACTCCACTTTCCTCCTGTCAATCTAAATTAGTTGAATTAAAGTGTTCTATCTGTGTGTGTGTAGGTGTGTGTGTGAGTTGTGTCTTATGGACTGACATTTATGCATACACACACAAACAACTGTGTAGAACTGATGTTTGTCAAATATGCAAAAAAATTCAAATAAGCTCTGGTCAATAATTAACTTTATGAAAGGGACACGGAGTGCGTGCGTGCCTGCATGCATGCACGTGTCCACGCTTGCATGCATGTGTTTATATATGGAGGTAAATGGGTCAACTGGACTAAAACATCATCTTAGAAACAGGAAAACGTTGCCTAATCCTCTCCTTATATTGTCATAGAGCCCAAAATAACACACACATAATCTTACGCTCATGTCTACTTACACACTTTGACCACACACACAATATCCTGTCAGACATAATGATATACACACATATAGTACTTGGAATAACAGACACACACACACACATCATACACTCCTGCACAGACACACACATACATCATATACTTTCACACACACACACACACACACACACACACACACACACACACAGATTAAAATAACAGGGCAGAAGTGGAAGCGGACACATTAATGATATTATAGTTATTCAAGACGCCACAGTTTCCACGGCAGCCGAGAGCGATGGGGCCACTGAGCGATACAAACATCAGTCACCCCGCTGAGTCACACTGGAGCAGTGTGTGTGTGTGTGTGTGTGTTTCAACTGCAAGAGAGTCTCCAGTTTAACAAAGTTCATTCACATCTAATTCTCTCCTGATGAGGTGCTGCAGGCCATTCACATTTATAGTCCCTCTACCTCTCTCTCTCTCTATCCCTGGTTGGCATGGAATCAGGAGAAACACACTGCAACCTCACAGTCAACACACTAATAATTTAGTGTGTTTGTGTGTGTGTAGGTGGGGGGGGTTAGGTGATGATGTCACACATTCCGTTTTCCATTGACATAACCAGATTGGGAATGTTTGGGATAGAGGGGCCATAAGATGATAATTGTGTTTTCCTTAGAAGGTGTGTATGTGTGAGTGTGTGTGAGTGTGGGAATGTGTGTGAGTGAGCAACGCTGGAAGCCTTAGCATCTATCCTGATCAGTGATGAGGTGAGCACTACAACCTGTTGATGTAGGAGAGTTTTGCGGTAACGTCTGAGAGGTGAACAGAATTTTATTAATTTCCCTCCGACTGCGGTTTTTATTGTGGAGCAGAACAGGAAGACAGTTTTAAGAATATGGCTGATGTTATTCTATATTTTTCTTAGTGTAAAAAAAATCTATTTAAAAAACAAAACCAGCAATTTGTTAGTCAGCGTTAATACTTTCTGACTTTTCTGCGCTGTCATTGGCATTCCACTCCAAACCTATTAGTCACCACTGCGGACATAAATCTTTAAACCAGATATATGGTTTCATCTTTTTTTTTTTTTTAATTTAAAGAAGATTAATTTCCTGAAACAGCTGGTCACTGCAGCTTTCAGCAAACGTTACTCAAATACCAGTAAATGGTGGATTTGTTGGGAGCTATTTTCAGCGGTGGATTAATACACAATTGGTTTGTGGAATTGGCTCAAAATAAACTACAGTGTGTGTTTTAGTACAGGGTCCTTGAAATCCTTGAAATTCTGGGTCACTGAAAGTGCTTGAATTTCTATAGTTTTGCAAGAATACAAATTGAAGTTCTTATTATATATTTTTTTAGATAACGTTATAAATAGGCTGCGTCCTGCTGTCTGCGTTTGTGTCTCCTATGCCACCTGCCTCCACCTACACAGCCCAATGAGAAGTGTTCACACATTCAAGTCTCTTTCTCTTTTTGTCATCTGTAAGCTTCTGTAAAGCCTGTCAGCTCTCATTATAGAAATTCTCACAGTTGTGACAGTAATTAATCTTGATCTGTTTTAAACTATACCATGTTATTTGTCCTTGTATTTGAGGGAACTGGGCCTGGAAAGTCCTTGAATTAGATGTTTAAGAAGGTATGGGGACCCTGATTGTAATGAGCATGAAACATATCACACAGTATGGCTCATCAAAAAAGAAAAAGATACACATTATTAATTCAAGAGGGGAAATTCAGTTTTTTCACTCTGTTGTCATATACACACAGGCTTGAAATACACACACATGCACAAATAGAACATATACATGCATTAAATAGAGAGATGTCAAAGAAAAATTCTCCAAAAAAAATCTACAGGTAGTTTATGTATTTTGGAAACAGAAATATTCTTATTGCACTGACAGGATTGTTTCTCTTGTTTTAAAGGTGCAGGATTGTCACTTACAGTTTGTAAACACACTTACTCCTGAAAATGGAAGTACAGACAAACCCCAGATTGTCTCTCATTTGGCATTTCATCTCACTATATTTGCACTGTTTTATTTTTTCAGCGCTGTGTCCCATGGATGCCTGCTGCTTACAGTCTGGCACCTGGCCGCTACCTTTTTATAAAACCCTGACCTCACCTGAGTGCTACAGGAGTACACACCCATACATGTTCTGAGCACAGAAAATAAGAAGAAAATTAAAAAATACAGGCAGTTTCTGCAGAAAAATACACCACCACACACTTAGTGACTCATAAGTGATGATTGAGAGGGATTACTTTTTTTTATGAATGTAATGTATACATTGTTTTTCAGAAAGTCCTACATAGTGTATCTTTAAGAAAATAAGGTTTTAGGACTGAAATGTGGACTGATTTTTTTGCAGTGTAGAAAGAAGCTTAAATGCATCAATCAGGTCCTATTGTTTCCTGGATGAATTGCTTATTACAGTGCTGTTCCTCCGGGAATTGTTTGGAGGGTTCAGCTTTTGTCATTTCACTTGATTAAAGGTCATAACGAGCATCTGCAGTTTGCATTTAGGAGCTGCTGCTGTAAGTGAAAACATACAGTGAAACAATGATGGTTATTGCATCTGGGATCAAACCAAAGTATAGTAAGTTTAAAGTAAATGTGACGTGCTGGTTTGCCTACTGATTTTATCATACAGCGAGGTCTTTGACCCCTTGAATCAATTCTCTTGGCAGTTTAACAAGCTCTGTCAGAGACAAGGATGGTTATTTTAAAGTCAAGTCATTCATTTTTATAGCCCAGTATCAGAGGGCTGTAGTGTCTCAGTGGGCTTTAAAGACCCACAATGGCAATGATTGCCAACCCAGCCCAGATTCTCCTGGGAGACATTAAAAAACCCATTGAAAAACCAAAAAGTAACCTCAGGAGGCTCTGACTCTTGCTGTTCCAGTAAGTAAAACATTTGTTCCTTCACCCTGAACCCACTTTCTTGTGGATACTCACCACAACAAGAACAAAGGACACCCACTCTGGGTCTTTGGCAACACTTTTTAAGTAATCTGTGGTCTGATCTGGCAGTTTGTGACCTTTGTGACATGTCACCAAAGTGTCCAGAAAGTGCTGCAAATGTCCAACAAATAATCCAAGAGTCTATTAACGGAATGTCTTTACCCGCTGGAGTTTGGACAGGGGTGGTTGCTAAGATGACTTCCTCAGTTCAAGACAAGAAAGACGAGATGCAGAGCCAGGCAGGCGTTCCCCACAATATACCCATCATGTGCCACACACACATACACACACACACACACACACACACAGTTGACCCAAACCAACAATATCTTCTGACCCGACCCTGCCCTTCCTCCTGCAGCCACAAATGGAAAACCCAGGCCGACTTTGTGTGTGCGTGTGAGGTCTCCCATTCAGTTTATGTATTAGTTCACTGTATCAACTGGCAGCCGAGGCCCAGAATATTATTCTTTTGTGTTCAATTTTATGTGCATGCATAGAAGTGTGCTTTTCTGTGTGTGCGTCTCTATGCATGCGCGTGTGGTAAAGCTGTGTGTGTTCTTACTATTGTGGCGGTGCGTTGATGGAAAACCTATCTAGTTTTCCTCTGTGTCACAGCAGCGGTCCCCCTAAGGTTGAAAACAGAGAGCGAGGAGGGGGAGGGCGGAGGGACAGAGAGACACTAACACACTCCAGGAGAAAGACGTTAAAGAAAGAAAGTTTAAGGGCATTTTTTAAAACAGTTTTTAGACAGTTTCCCTTTTTTGTGCAGGTAAAACAAGTAGAGAAGAAAGAAGGACCTGTGGGGGGAAAAGATTCACACACACTCAGCTCTCTAATTGTGGGTGTGTCCAGAGCTATAAGTGCCTTTGCTCTTACCTGTGTTACTTATATCCCTGCATGAGGCTCAGAACAGACACACTCACACACACCTGTCAGTCGACACACCTGCCCTGCACTCCAGAAGCTGCACTCTACTCTGCATCCTCAGGTAAGACTGAGCTCCTTTTTACGCCTAAAATAAAATATAGTGCATCAGTCTATATGTTGGTGGAATAGACCTTTAAATCCTGTGGTATTTAGGCTGTGATCTTGAGATTGTTGCTTTCTCTATTTTTTAAAAAATGACAAGAAACTTTACTATACGTCAGATTAAGTTGTAAATTTGGAGGAAAATACACCTTTAATTTTTTATCCGTCTTTTTTTTTATTTACATTCAGATTTTTTTCATGTATGTTTATGATAATAATCATATTACCACTTTTTGCACGTGTAATTTGTCCATACTAAGACCATTTACTTGTTCTTGAAAAATGCTTATGTTTTGCCGTGTTTGGGGGATTTTATGTTGCAACTCAGCTGACTTTTGCTTGCATCATAATAGGCATATTTGTAAAACTAAGCAATATTGTGATTAAGATGATAGACTAGATTTTTTTTAATTATTGGAACATTATGACAGTGACAGATGAGGCAAATTAAAAATCTTGCCTGTGGTATTTCTAGACTGTATTTTCCCTGTCATTAAGGCTGTTCACTTTTTACATTCGTACATATAATGTACAACATGTAAAAAAAAAAAATTACATCATATTGGCAATTAGTGGAAATTTCAGGTTCTTGACATTGCAAAAAAAAAAGCAGATTCCACTTGAAATCAGCAGATGGTCCAAGCTCCATTTATATAACAGTAATTTTATAGTTTTTAATTAAAAAAAAATTGTCTGCTGTGACTTCTAAATCAGCATCTAGCCTCTTCTGAATTGTTTAAACAATGAAAGTTCAATTTAGGAGGTCAGAGGATCATTTGGGTGTTTTACACTGAAATATATTTCCTCTAATACTTGCAAAATGCCTGTGCTTTTAACTGTTTTCTGAGAAAGACAAATAAGTTATGTTCAGTCTTGGTTCTTTTTAGCAGTATTCAGTTAAACGGCAGTTTTTCTATAAGATTCGTCTATGCAGTTATACAATTACAAGAATGGTCCACAAAAAGGGGGGGGGGGGGGGGGCCCAGCACTTACATAATAAGAGACACGATATGGTGAAGTTAAATTAACTGATGATTTTAAGTTTTTTGTTTTCATGGAATATTTTTAGAGATCCTATATAAGGTATATGTTCTGTATGCTGTATTGGTGGTCTTAAACACCAGTCCTCCCACTATCACTTCCCAAAGCGGGGTGTAGCATATTACAACCCACTTTCCTCAAATACAAACCAAACCTTCAGGCGTGGAAACCCCACATAAGAGGAAAAAGCCGGGCATTTCCCCTGCCCTACCGGCTGACATGGGGTTAATGGCCTCACACACACTCACACACACTCACACAGTCCTGACCCGTTAATTTGTCCGTACCAGCAGCGCTAATGGCGTCCCCAGGGCCATTCCACCATCACCACAGAGGCAGTTCCCAACGCTCCAGTCTGGGGGTGGTGGTGTGGTGGCGGTGGGGGGCGGGGAGCTGGAAAGAGCTGCCATTTTAGAGGTCAAGGGTCAGGATCACCAAATTCCCAGGAAAACATGACTTTATTGTTTACACACGTGTGGGAGTGTGTGTGCAAGGGGGGCATGAGCACGTGCAAGCATCGGACACTCGCTCAAGATCATGCATGCATGTGTGCATGTAAAACACACACAGAGTCCTTCAACCTTTCTGTATTTTAAGGAAACTTTAATTCATGTATAGCGTCTGATGTGCTGCTACGTGTACAAGTCGGTGTGAGCTGTGTACGTACGTGTGTCAGCAGGTAGCTGTTAAATGAGGCACGTTGAAAAGATAAAGGCAGCATTGTTTTTATTCACATTAGCTGTTACTCAGCTGAGTGACACACAGGCAGATGTGAAGGGTGGGAAATCACCTCGGTGGATAACAGAGGGGGCTCTGGGCAATGCTTTGATTTAAGGGGAAAGTTCAACAGGAGAAGATCACCTCGGGTTGAGTGCTTCTTCACTTTCTTCAGTTCAGAGAATTAATTAAGATTTCCTCAAAAGCCTGGATCACTGATTTCCAAGCTTTTTGATTTGTGACATTTTATAGCCAAGCAGTGCCTCCTCATGAACTCATCACAGATTAAAAATGATCTGTGAGCAACCAAAAAATCACTCTTCTTCATGGTCACATGACCAAAAGCAAGGATTTGAGAAAAGCCCAAAAAGAAGTTCTTACATGCTTTGTTGTTCTGTTTGGACCCTCCAGGCTGCCATCCAGATGTCGCTGTGCATGACCTCACATCTCTGCCTGCTGGTCCTACCAGTGATGTCACTGCTGCTGCTCTTCTCTCCTATCAGTTGGAGCTATGACGGCGTCACCCCAGGGTGTCACCTGCATCGTAAGTAACACGCTGTTTCAAAATGCATTCACAGTGTCCCCTACAAACAGCGTCCAGACCATTTAGGTGCATATTATCAGGGAGTAGCAGGGCTTATGGGAAATGGGGTCTTGAGAACAGCAACAGCACTCGCACACATACAGTACTAGTTTCCCTTCACCTTCACTCATCCCTTCATCTTGTCTCCTGTCTCCAGCCTTCAACGTGACCATCCGCAGTGACCGTCGTGGCACATGTAAGGGCACCCACCTGGTCTACGCCTGCGTGGGCTACTGCGAGTCCAGCGCCTTTCCATCCAGATACTCTGTGCTGGTGGCCTCAAACTTCACTCACAACATCACATCTGCTTCCAGATGCTGCACCATCAGCAAGGAGGCTAAGGTGGGGGCAACTGAAAAAAACGGGGGGTTAACTACTGCTTCTCGTTTTAAATCATGTTTGCTAGATGCTCATGTCCTCCTTTTCTCACCAAAGGTCAAAGTTCGCCTGGACTGCCCTCGAGGTCGTCACCATGACGAAATTGAGATCCTGACGGCGAAGGCTTGTCGCTGCGACATGTGCCGCAAGTCCCGCTACTGATAGATCAAGATGATATGCTGCATACCAAAAGTACACCAGGATCAGAACCAAATTTAGTCAGTTAAGCGGTACAAGCTCTGGTAAATGATTGAAATACAAAAGCTTTAGTGATGAACCAGTAACTATCCTTTTTCTACATATATGTTGACTTGTTATGAATGTTGAAGAAAATCTACTTTAACTTATTTAACTGAAAAAGCTTTCAGCTTTCTGCCAAGTTACTGTCAAAACCAGGGTTTCCTTCATTTGTGTTCTCAAAGGATGGTGGACAGAAAAGGCTCAAATGCAGAGTGGCACCTGCTCTGGATCAGTCGCCCACAACCTTCAACCCGCTTTGTTATCAGCCCACTAAATGCCTGTTATCAGTTGTCATCACAAGCATAGATATGAGGTAGTATGGCCCAACTCTACCTCTCATATTTACCTGTAATGTTAGGCTGTGACCTCTAGTGGCCAGAATAATTGTGGTGGGAGCAAAGGAGTAAGTTTGGTGATGTAGTATAGAGAGAAAACCGTCTGCAAAGAGGAGGTTGGGGTGAATACATGGGTAAAGCAAACACAGGACTTTTACCCAGGAGACTGCTGTTCATGTCCCGTGTGAAACAAAAAGTCTGATTTATTGCTGATTTATTTTAACCAACACACATTAAGTTAACTAACATAATGTACAGAACATAAATTAACTAAGGCAACTTAAGTCATGTAACAATCTTACTAGTTTTTGTCCAAACCATGATTTTTTTCCCTAAATATTACCAAGTCATTTTGACACTTAAACCTAACAAAACTGCAACTGTTACACTAAATTCCTTCTGGCCTACTAGTATGTGCAGTTTGCATCATCTTAAGCATTATAACGGTAGTGACAACAACTGAAAACGGCCATTTAATGGGCTGATAACATTGGAAAGGGGTGGTATTTTAGGATTGAAATTAAAATGGAACATTCACACTTTTAGATGTCTCTAAAGATGTGTGTATGTGTGTGCATGTGTGTGCGTGCTTGTGTGTCTTAAATGTGATGTAAGGGATATTTTTCTCGAAAACTTGATTGATGCACATTTGTGTTAAAGGTTGTATAAACCATTCTGTCACACCTACGTTGAAAAAACTGAACATTTTTATTCTATATTTTTTCCTTTGAGGCTTGGCAGACACTTGACTTTGTAAGCAAATACAAATAAGAAATAGTCACATCACCCTTCATATTTAGTGACTCAGTAGCAAGTGTAAGTACACAGAGACTCCAGGATTATAATCAATCAAACTCATTATCCAAAAATATACTGTCAAACTTTGGAATCAATAAAAAGGTCATATATACAGTTTCATTCTTTGCAATAACCACTAAACACAGACAAGAGACCAAAGAATGTACAAATTTATTTATATTTATGAATTTGAAATAAAGGACATTTTGTAAATAATATGAAACCAAATAATGTTGGAAATGTCAATGACATGAAATGAGAAAGAATGCACTGTATACTTTGTGATTAATTTGTTTTTCAATAAATTTCTATTCTGCAACTGTAAATTCAATAATATGGACATTTGATTTCTCTTCTTACGTTATACACACACGTGAACTTGTTTCCATCACTTGAGGGGACATTACTTACCTCAACCTATAGTATGACCACCACGTGCCTAACTCTTACCTCTAATATCTGACTTTATCTTAACCTTAACCTGAACCAAGTCTTAAGCCTTAAATGTAATGATAAATGTTGTAAGCTTGACTTTGTCCCCACAAGGGCGATGTGTCCCCACAACATCACTGTGGGTCCCTGTTCACCTCATCACCACTGTGTCTCTGTACAATGTGAATGCATCACGTCACCTTCAACTGAACTACTTAAACAGATTTTTATAGAAATATGCACCATGTGAGTACAATAAAAACTTGATGATTAGTTATCAGTTGTAAAAAAAACAACCCAAACAAAATTGTACTGTATCTAATTACAGTAAACTATAATCACAACAAACCCAGGGCTTTTGGATCCCTGAGAGTCTTGGGCCCCAGGGTTCTTTTTCACTTGGTTTGGTTGGTAATCGATACTATACAACAGCTGGAATTCAGAATGTATGTGATGCCAAGATCTATAATTTTAGACAAGAATCATAACTAACCATAGCTGCAGTTGATATGTACTTAAATTTGTTTATGGCTTTATCTTTGTGTTCTTAAATTTAAGCAAAGAATCCCAGAACTCTTATTTTGAAATGTAATGCTTGCCCTGTTATTTCTCCTTTCTTACATTAAGACACATTTAACAGATATATAACTATACACACGCTTTCTTCAGGCTACAGAAAGACTCATTTTTAGGTTACTAAATGTCAAGTATCACACTTACTCAAACGTTTTGATGTCATCATTTTATTCAGAGTCATTCATATCAGTGATACTGTTGATTACATTGTTTGGTGAAAGCAGTGTCCTGCCCATCAGAAGGTCTCACACTCCGTGTCCTGTGTGGAGCAGACGGCACAGTGGCAGTGCAGGGCCATGGGGTAGTGGTAGAGAGGGGAGATGTTGGGCTGGCAGCCCGGCAGGCGGGCGGTCATGTGGCGGGTACGACTGTACGTACACACGCGGTGATGTCTGTGGATGTAGGGGGGATCTGGCACAGGTTTCTGTGGGGTTCAGACACACACGTGGTACACAGGTTACTTTGCTCTTCATTGATAGGAGTGAATGCAACAAGTTTGTGAGATCTCTACATCTACCATCGACATTTTCGATTACATTTGTTCATTCTTGAACTCAGAGTCCACTTCCTAGCCCTTCCCTAAGCTTTTAACTACGTCTCACTGTCCTCTGTGGACAGAGGTATGTGGATGCAGTTGAAAACTCCACCTACTTAAAAAAAAAAAAAGAAGTTAAACTCTAATTGTGATGAGGACCATGAGATGCTATTGGAAGTCTATGAAAAAGTAATTGGTCTCTGAGTTAAGATCTTTTTAATCCAACGTGGATTATAAAATCTAACACTGAACCTCTGCCATGTGACTGACTCAGCTCTGTTGCTGCTGATTCGGAGCTTTCTCCTCTAAAGGCTTTGAATCTGACCGAGTTCCCCTAAACTTGGTTTTTCAATTAACTCAGAGGTGAAATCTGAATCCCTGCAAACTTGAATGAGTTCGGCTAAAGTTCAGTGCCTGGAGGGATTTAAGCACTTCTTACGACAATGATCTATTGGTCAGAGCCGAGAATTGGTCATCGGCCTTCTTATGGTTTGGGTTGAGTCCTGGGTCATTAATCATTTATTTGATGTCTCAAAAATCCAGTATTATGGAACTTTTCAGAAATAGCAACAGAGAAAAAAGTGGGACACTTTCCTGGGCTGAATGTAACTGATGCTCTGTCAGTTTACTGTGTGTTAGTGTGTGTGTTTGTATATGAATGTTACCTCCCAGGTGTGACAACGCCCCCAGCAGGCCTCTGTGGTGATGCGCAATCCCTTGCAGCCAGGCTTCTGGGCCACGAAGGAGAACTCTCGCACAGCGCAGCCCCGGAAACCGTGAAGTGTGGTTGTCACAGTAACGCACATCACGGCTGCCCCGGCAACCAGAAGGAGAAAGCAAGAGAGGGACAGGGGATGGAGATGCATGCTGGGAATGATGGATAAAGAGAGAAAAATTAATAAAATAAAATAAAGTAACTTCAATGGAAGGATTATTCAAGTATACCACAAGTGACCTTTTGTACCTGGGTGAGATACAGTTCACCTTAAAATAAAGATGTCCTGTTTTTGTCATGCTTACAGATTAAAATATTCAGTTTGGCCTCTTTAATAAAATAGATAATGAACTTCTGAAGGTTTTATTGACAATATTTTACATCTAAAGAGGGAGATGATCCACAGGAGCTGGCACAAGTCTTCCAGAGCAGTAAACTGTGACATTCAGCATGACTCATAACCCCCTCTAGTGTTCATTATGGCTACCTCAGACAATAGCACCAGAGACCTACTGCATACACTGCAAAACAAATATTTCAAGGGGAAATTAATAACTTCAACTGAACTTTCTAAAGAAAAATAAACAATAACAAAACATTTTAAGTGACAAATGTGAAATATAGTTAATTAATTTCACTTCCATGCATAAAAAGCTGCTTTTCTTTTCTTGTTTCAATCAGAATCAAAAGTCATTTCTTTAATACTACTGGAGACATCTGCTTAATTCCTCTTCCAGTATACCACTTAAACTGTACTAAACTGGAATCATCTTAACTCAGCCAGACTGCAAAGTGCTTCACTTGTATTAAGAAATATAACACTGAAATAAAAATACTTTCTGCATGAACACAATGATGTGAATAGTTTTATAGGCAGTGTGACCACTAACACCACACTGTCTTCACTGTGAGTACAATAACTCCAAGTATGCTATACCACTGTATCTGTGGTATAACATAGCCTGCTAACACAATTATATATATTCTTTGTCTTTAAAGAAGTATAAAATATCTTTAAAATGAATTAATAGTTAAAATGACTTCTACATACCTGCCCTGCATTACATAATGGATGTTTAAAGAAACACTTCTCACCTTTTCAGCTGAAGATCTTGCAGAGATTTGAGCTGCTGGACTCCGGTGTCTCTCTGCCCGGACAACAAGCAGTGAATGGAACCAATCTGTCCTTGTTGTTATTTTTTGGAAGGCCATTAGGGCGGACGGACACTCTGACATCATAGCAATTACAATGAAATACCATTAGAGACCCCAAGCCAGAAATAATGGAGACTCCCTGGAAAATACTGATGCTTGTCTATGTTTTCTTAACCTCAGCCTGTATCTCTCTGTGTGAGTGTGTGTGCAGTTCTTTATCCAACTTTGGTCTCCTTTCAGTGATGCAAGGATTGTCAGTATTCAACTTGACAAAGGACTGGTAATATGAACACAAAGGACAGAACTTTTAAAACTCTTACTGGGTAATTTAAACCCTTTGACACCATATAATTAGACAAAAGGTACACTGGCTGTGACTTTAAAAAGCCCTGTCAATTTCAGAGTTAGGGGATTAAACCAGATACTGTGAACTCATCAGAGTAATTGTCTCCTCCGCTGTTAAAGTTCCATACCATACCAGTGTAGTGCATTTTTTTAACCCATTTACTGAATCTTACCTATACTTTATATCACAGTTTCCCATTTTCCAAACCATGCTGCTTTAGATTTTTTGGGTGTACTTTTCCAGCTGTTTCATGCAGCCACTGGTTTCCATTTACTGCTCTATCATACTGCAATGAAATATCAGGTAATTGGTCAAACTGTTTTGCAGATTTGATGTTCACTGCGATGAATTCCACAACTTGATTTACACGTGAATTACACAGTGATCGATTTTGACACCATATGGAAATTAATGGAAAAAATGGTTGCCTGACCGTGGTGTAGCCTGCACTACTAGTTAACAGTTGAATATTTACACATCCAATAGATACAAACATCTTTTTTGAATGTTTTCAACCCATTAAATGTCCAGCATCAGTTGTTATCACTACCATTATAATGCTTCAGACTGGGCATATTGCACCAACCAGTTGGTACCAGTGCTTGGTTAGGTTTAGTCACCAAAATTACTTGGTTCGGTTGAGGAAAGGGTCTTGTTTTGGGTTGAAATAAGTACTTTTGTTGCGTGACATAAGTTATATACGAATGTTAAGTACATTACATATATTATGTAAGAAAACTTACATAAGCCAGTTAAAGTAAGTCAAAGCTGACTTGGGCTCCTTGCTGGTCAAATATAACGATCTCTTGGGTCAAAGTCTTGTGTTTGTTTGACCCATCCATCCAGCCTTACCTCCTCCTTACACAGACTTTGTCACTCTTTAATATACATCACCTGACTTCCTTCTTTGCTCCCGTCATGATTACTACGGCCACTAGAGGTTGCAGCCCAACATAGAGGTAAATATAGGAAGTAGAGTAGGGCCTTACCTCAAATCTATGCTTCTGATGACAACAGCCATTTAATGGTCTGATAAAATCTGAGGCAGGTAACATAAAGCAATATCAGCATTCATCTTAAGTTGGGTTTTGTTGTTGGATGAATGTTAATCCTACATTTACTCTCCTTTTAGCTCTGCTTTGATCGCCACCAACTCACAGGAAATTGAGCTTGTGGGCCCCAAAAAACAAAACAATATTCTACAAGTTGAAGAATTGAAAAGTTGACAATTCTCAGTGAGTTTGTAAGACAAGCGACACAATTTCGATATAAGATTATAAACTGGTTCAGCTTTAAGTAACGTGAATTATGCCTGTTGATCAAAATACCAATAAAAGGAAGTGGAGTTAATATTACTGAGATCATTATTAAGACAAAAGAGGTGACACACAAAACAGCACAGACTCTCAGAGTGTTTTCTCAAAGTGAAGTTTCATTTTTAGCACATAGTTTTTTTCTCCATTCTACACCCCCCTGTAATGTTACGTACAGTAGTAAGCCTCTCTACATTCAAACCCCCCCACCGCTGTGTTGGTCCCCAAAATATACATCTTCTTCTTCTTCTTCTTCTTCTTCTGCATTGTCTTAATCATCTTCTCTAAGGTTTTTCTTCAACACAACAAACACAGACCATTGGGCAGACAGTGCAAATCTAGAAATTCAGTGAAATTGCTACGTAATGCAGTTGTAGGTTTCGGTAACATTATATTCTCATTCTGTTACTGTTGCTCTGACTTATTGCCATTCTATCGTGTCTAACTCTACGTCTTTTCTTTCCTCTGTCTTTCTCCTCCTCTGTTTTGTAATCTTCACTGGCTGCTTTCATCGAGTCCGTTCACACCACCCCTCTGATTTAAAGCATACGTTTACACTTGGCCACATGAAAATGGCCACAGAGAGGAAATGTGACAGTGAATGAAACCAGCGTTCGATGGCTGTCTGTGAGGCGATACCCAATCTCTCTACAAACACTCTCTCTTCTCTCGCTTCCTGTTCTGGAGCAGTTCCTGAACGTACGACAGAATTCTAGAAGGAGGAATATTACTATTGATCAATACAAGTGAGAATTCAAGAACAGTGGGAGCTGGGGTTCTGTTTTTCCCGAGTCAGCTGACTGACTGACAATAACAATCAAGAGGGTTTGTGTGTAAGCGAGCCAAAACAAAAATCAGAAAGTAAGCTGAGTTTTATGACAGCGAGGTCAAGTTTTGTCTCTTTTCAGTTGTGTTTTTTGAGTGCCTGAATCAAAACGTTTGAAATCCAACCAAATGGATTTTTTTCTCTTCAGCATGCCAGCCAGATGGTGTTTGCAGGTGCAGGTTTTGAGGTGTTTTCTGGTATGAGGCTGCTATTACACCTAATCCATCATTGCATTATCTCTGGCTGCCATGGAGCATCGTCCATGCAAATTTGTGCACTTTTCTTCAACACTCCCATTGTGTGAAGAGAGAAGAGAGGCGCATGTCAGTAGTTTCCAACCTAAGGGTTGGGGCCCCTTCAGGGGTCCTGAGATAAATCAGAAGGGTCACAAGTTAATTAGAAGGACGGGAAAACAAAATAAGACATTTTTATATACATAAAAGTATATAATTTTTCAGATTTTCCTCTTGCTCTTTCGTATTTCTTCTGATTTGTATTTTTGAGGTTGAGCACCTAATTGTATCACACACATTATTTCTTTATTAATTTTTGAATTTTTTCTCTTTTCTTGAGAAATACTGGAAACTTTTACCTCTTGAGGCCTCTAAAAAAAAACGTACAATCAAAACTATTTAAGGAGAGAAAACACTCTTTGGTTGAACTGCTTGCAACTCATGTCCTTATGAAGGTCAGGGGGGCGTTGTTTGCTCTAAGGGGTCACAAGCCAAATAGTTGGGAACCACTAGCACGTGTAATGATGGTAACTCAGGTTTGAATTTCTAGCGTTTTCTGGAGCTTTCAATCTTATTTCATAGTCTTCATCAGCAGATGGAGTTTACTAGGGATGTCAGTTTCGGTTAAGTTTGCTTTCGACAGCCCCTAACCCTAACCCTTACCCGACAATCAATACATGGGAACTAACTGGTTAATTTTCAAGAAAAAATGCAAAATGAGTTCATGCGTTCTGTTAACTCACTGAGCTTAAGCGCTGCATTTCATGCATTATCGATTTAAAGGGTGGTAAAATTGTACGTTTTGTGATGTAAATGTCTTTCCCCCTATTTCTTACTATTGACTTTGCTGACAAGATAGATGGCCAATCAAGTTAACTTGCTGAAACATAGTGCTCACTGCCCGACTTCCAGTTAGCTAGCCTTGGCCACTCTGCACTGCGCATGCCCTGGTCTGGGTGGGAACAAGCTAACAGCATCACTCATTTGGCATTATGTATGAAAACATGGTGGCCACCCTCCAGTCCCCGCCTCCAGGTAGCCCCGGTGAATAAGTGGTTTCATTTTGAGCCGTAAAATACCTTTAGCATTGTAAACTATATTAGCACCACTAACCGTGCTCACACTGCAGAGCTAACAATGGGTGCTAACAATACTAAAGAGGGTTTGCGGCTCAAAATTGACCCACTTACTCACCAGAGTGACCTGGGTGTGGGGGAGTGGAGGGTGGGCAACAATGTTTCCACAGCGATGCTGTTAAGTTGGGATGGTATTACTAGTGGTAACTGCTGAATGAGCGGTGCCGCTAGCTATAGACCGACACGCGTGACCAGTCGAAACTATTCTCTAGGGGTTAATCGATTAACGATTAACCATCTGCATCGCTACATGATACACTCTAAACACCTGGTACAAAAGTTCCATACTTCAGTCATATAATGACTACTGAGACATCTCCAGGACAACCGAGCAATGCCATCCCAGATGAAGACCATGACATGTGACAAGCTGCAGAAAGTTTGACGTTGTTAATGTCACTACAACTACTGTTTCCAAACTCAGCACCAAACTTTTATGCACAAATTTGAAAATATTTGGTTTGACTGACAAACGTGTTGGAAGTTATACCCTGAATGCTGAATGCAACATCTGCAAATGAAATGAAATGCAAAGCTGCAGTGTCAATGTTTGAAAGCAACAACCTCTTTTGCACAGAGAAGCAATGGCAGATCGGGTGTGAATCAGTCATCAGCAGCTCAATAAAACTTGAAATACCATTTTGAGGGCTGCAAGTCAAATGGATTTCAAAACCTTGTTGACTCAGGCATGATTTGAAGTGAGTGTTTTGAAAAACTGCTGGTCTGAAGGGTTTCTGAATGTTTGGTTACGAAGCAGCCGACAGGTAGCTCTGCGTCTCAAGCGTCAAAAAAACAATCAATCGATTTGTTTCACTATACATTCGGATTCAAACCCTGTCCCTCAGGAAGGAGAGAAGGAGAGAGAGAGAAAAAGAAACAAAGAGAGAGCTGCTTTCTCTCGTTCTCTATCGCTCTGTCTACACACATCTCCTGCTCACTGATTCACTCACTGGATACACACCGATGCGCGCACACACACACACGCACACACATACACACACACACAACCTGACCATCTTCAAATAAGGTTACATTTCCTGATCAAATAGAAAATAAATAGCATCAGTATCAGTTTTCCACAAAAATGAACAAGATCATACAAAAACCAAGAAAAAAAAACAACATAATTACAAAGCAAAATCATTTTTCATCAAATAATTTTACACAGAAAGTACCTTTAAGACAATGTGAATATCAAGGACGCAACAGGAGTAAAAACAAGAGTGGGGGGTAAACATTTGAGTGTGACACCCACTTCCTGTTTAACCCCCTAAAAACACACAGATTATCCTGAAAGAATGAAAATATTGCTAAAATAATTTTTTTCTGTTTTATCCCACCCCCCCACTCTTTATCCCGTCACTCTATCGTAATGATCAGACAAGAATAAACAGATTTTTCTTGGTTCACACCGAAAAAAAGTTATCATCGTCATGGTCGCCATCTAGCAGCATCAGGTCTGCTGAGCCTAAAGGAACAGACGCTCCGGGTTCAGAAATCCAACTGGATTAATGTGTTTTTCTTTTGGTCTGAAACACTTGTGGTGCGCTTTATTTGTCCTCCAGTAACCTCTGGGCTGGGTGGGGTTTACTCGTCTGCTTGGACACATTTTTGGTAAGAAATTGGGGGGTTCTAAACTTCAACTTTGCACAATGTAACCTAGGAAAAATGAATGACTTTGTAAAACTTTTCACCTAAAAATCATCACTTCTTTAAAATTAAAGGTGCCCTGTGGCATTTTTGACCACTAGTAGTGCTATAGAGCAATGTTTTTATGAGCAGGTCCCCATTATGTTTGTATTGCGCTAAAGGTTTCACATGTATGCACATGGGCACATGGGCACATGGACGATGCACTTGACTGTTTTTATGTTATTCCACTGATTAGAAACTGATGGCGGTAAGGTGCAAAGAAACTTTTCAATATGCCAACAAAGGCATCGAAGAAGAGATTTGCGAGCAAGTAAACATTTATGTAAACAATGCAAGAGTTAAAATAATTTAAAAAATCAACTTTACAAATGTCTTATGATGAAGGGAATGCATTCAAGACATACACAAAATGTGTTTTGGTGTGTAACACTGAATGTAAACATAATTTTGTTTGCAAAAATCTCCAAAGGGCACCTTTAACAAACAAATAAATAAATAAATCTTTAAACATGGAATGTTTTGGGATTTTTTTTTTTTACGAAACACCCCTTTAGAATTCACCCAACGCACCACAAACACCGCAAAATTTCAAAATAAAAGAAAAACAGCCACAGCCAATCCAGTTCATTCCTCCCCTCATTAAGGTCTGTTAAAGGGGAATTCCGCTGAATTTCAGCACTCACATTATGGCCTCATACAGTTAACATGTGATGTGAATCCAGAATTCAAGCCGGCCTTCCCCTTTATGGTATCTGCTACACTAGTGTTTCTCCCATAATACACTACAGAAATATCCAGAGACATATGTATATATATAAAAACATTATCATCATCATCATCATCATCATCAGTAGTACTTAGAGTAGAGTAGAGTAGTAGTAGTAGAGTAACAAGTAAGAAGAAGGAACAGTATTGTACTTTATATCATTATCGTCATCTTCAACAGTGGTTATTTAACCTTGAGGGACTTTAGGCTCGTCCTTTGGTGGAACCCGACAGAATGGGAGAGTTAGCGCCAGAACCAGCGGTGTGTGTGAGTGTGTGAGTCTGTACGTATGTGAGTGTGTGTCTATGTAAATTATTTAAAAAAAAAAAAAAAAAGTTTGAAATATTTTGGTGCGTCAATCGAGTGTTGGTGTGTGAGCTTTGTTTGACCCGGATACACTTTCACTCTGTAGCTCTGTCTACTCATATTTACAGTAAATATGTACCTGCGTCGGTGTGTGTGTGTGTGTGTGTGTGTGTGTGTGTAACGGTTTGTGTGTCTGATCTGTGCATCAATAGTTTTGGGACATTTGTGTGAAATTGCTTCTTTTGTTTATTAATGTATTGTGCTATCCACGCAAGAAATAAGCATCTCTGACCAAAAGATAAATACAAGGCCACAGTACAGACTCAAACTCGGTTGGTTAAATATCAAGACGAGTTAGACACGTGTTAAACTTTGTTAGTGTTGCACCAAAAGAGAAGTTTCATCTCTTATTTTGAGGCTGATTTGAAGCAGGCCAGCTACCAGTTTTGGATCCTGACCTGCAGTTTATAAACCAGCCACTAGTTAAAGTGACAGTCTGCACTTTTGGACAATATTCATCTTCTGATCTGCAACATAATGTGTGTACAGCAAAAAGTGAACCAGTTTCACACAACTCTGTCAGAAAAAAAGGTGCAGTCTTTACCTCAGATCACTGAGTTTGTGTGCTTTTTTTTTAAAAAAAGCCACGCCCTCGATGATACAAGATAAAAAGAACAGTGGATTTGTTTTGTACCTTTTCTCTCCCAACACTTTCACCATCAGCCTCATGTCTTCTCCCTGTCCCCTAACCCCCCGTGCTATCCAATCTGTGTGGAGCAGCACCTAGGTGGCGCTCTCCCCGGCTCCAGAGGAGGAAGAGGAGGCCCCGCTGGGCTTGGGCTCGGGCTGGTCGGAGTGAGCCGTCTGCGGGGACGAAGGGGTCGGTGGGTCCCCTCTCTCGCCTCGCTCCTGGAGGTTGCGCTGGTTCCTGGCCGCCTCGGTGAGCATCTGCATCCGGCGCTCCTGGTGCTCCTCCAGGCCTCGCCAGAGATCTGCACGCTCCCTCTCTCGCTTCAGCTCCCTGGAGAGGCACATTGAAGGGAAGAAGAGAAAAAGGAGGGATGGAGAGAAAGGAAACAAGAAATGAGCTGTTGGAAAATGTTTCAGACATGCCCAAGGATCTTTAGTGAATACTTCAATTTAAAGAGCATTGTCTGAAGACTGAACAACTTGAGCAATTACTAACAGGAAGGCATTAAGTATAAACAAAAATCCAAAGAGAAAGGATGGAGTGAGTTGGAGCTACCATCACACTTTCTCCTCAAATGTCTTCTAATGTAATTATAGTTGTAATAGACCACCAGCTGTGAAGGATGTGTTCTTTGATAATTTATCTGACATTGTAGAACACATTAATGGATGTAATGAAATTCTTAATGGGCAATTTTAATCTTAATTAGTTAGACAAAACATGTAGGAAGAAAATTAAAAGACAACACTAATAGGTTTCAGTTGACAGAAATGGTCATAAGCGCAATACAAATAACAACATTCCCCAAACTGTGCTGGGTATAATTTTCGTGAAAGAAGCAGACCTTCAAAGACATAAAATCTATTAACAGGCGTGTAAGATCATAATCTCACATTAGTTGCAAGTAAATTGTCTAAGGTCCAGTATAGAAACACATTTCATATATTCCAAAGAAAGACTTTGAGAATGCCATTAATTATTTGAGAAAAATAAGGCAAAGTAAATGGAATATTCCAGTTTATGGTTTAAAAAATGTGAACAACAGCTCTAAATTAACTATAAACTAGTCCTAGAGTGCAGATCTCTGGCAGGTGTATCGGGGAACATGTGGGTGGGAGCAGTGAATATCCTTGACAGTAGTTGAATGAATGGGAGCCAATACACAGGTTACATTATCAAGGTCTAACCAGAGTAGACAGGCTATAAGGTGACAAACCTCAGATACAATGTCCAACAAGACCCCTCTCCCCACCTTCCTCTCCCCTCCCAAACAAAGACTTGAATCTTACTCAAACTTCCTAACAGTCGAGATGGCGGCAACGATAACAAAAACAGCAATTTATTCATCTCATAACTGGCCTAACTTTAGAGGATCAAAACTTATCAGGTATGGAATTACTCTGCAGATGCTCCTGGTCAAAATATAAAAAACCCTTTCTATGGATGTCAGTTTTTTTAGCAACAACAAAGGCCAAAATGTGGCCTGCTACCTACAACCCAGGGACAGACTTTGAGACTGAAAAATGCAGCAAATGCAAAGTGCAAAAACTGCAGTTCCTCTGACAGCCACTTGAGGCTGGTTCCGAAACAGAATAAATCCCCATATTCATCCATGTTAAAATGCCCAACTTTACATAAGAAATAAACAAGTTCACAGTCTGGAGCAAAAAACACTTTTATCTCTGTAGCTAATTTCAACATTCATGACCACTGATGAATTTTTATATAACTTGCCCATTAACATTGTATTACGGCTTAAAGTTATGCAAATTTAGGGCGGGGCTGCTGACATGCCAAACTCAGGACTTCATAACAGCAGTCCACAAACCAATGGGTGACATCACAAAAGCAACGTCCATTATTATATACAGTCTATGCCTGCAACAGACTAGGTAAGGCTTATTGTTGACCACTTGCACCCCCTACTGAAGAAGTGAGCCAACGACGGTATAAAACATACCTGTCAATAAAGCAGGTTTTTCAAAAATCAGTGCAACCACAACAGGTCTTCGAGCATACAATCGTAAAATATGCACAAAAAATATTAGGCTGATTGGTCCAGTAGTATGTGAGATTAGGTGCGGACAGATAGACAGACAGACAGACAGAGAGACAGATACACACACGTAGGCACACAAATAAACCCATGACCCCCTCCAGACTTACACCTGGTGGAAATAATAAAATCAAGCTTATCTAAACTAAGTTATTGACAACGGCTGATTGACAACCTATGGCATTTGATGATGACAAGAGATCCAGCCTTGAAAAAATTAATCAAATTAAGTTTTGTAATTGAAGAGTTCAAATATAAAGGTCTTAAGACAAAAAATTGATTTGGCCTGAACTGCATTGTAAGTGGAAGCATGAAAAGTGCAGTTTTATGAGGATACTAACGGTTGCTGCAAGGCTAAATCAAACAACACAGGCCATGTAAATAAGTCAGCTTTAGAGATGTTGGTAAGCATAATTTTTAGGCTAGCTGTTTCCCCTGCCTGTCTTTATGCTAAAGTTAACCACACCCTACCTTTTACTGAATTCACAAATATGAAATTGATATTGATCTTCTTATCTCACTCGTGCAAAGAAAGCAAAAATGTTGAACTGCTCCTTTAAGTTTTCCCAAGTATCCACTATCTTGACTTTGAAAACAGAGTCATGAATAAGTGGAATCATGATGTGATCCATGTTGAAAAGATGACCTAAGTGATACATGCTCACAATGTGAAATATAATGTGATGGATAATGGAACAAATACCGTCTAAAACATGACTTAAGAGCCCTCTGTTTCTTCCTCTTGTTGTCACTGTTGTATCCAGTGACACAAACACACACACACACACATACACACACACACACAAAGAGAGTGAGTCACACTCACTTCTGTTTCTCCACTTTGTAGGAGGCAGTGAGGTCATCAAACAACTTGCTGTTCATCTCCATGAAGGTCTTCAGCACGTTGTAGATCAGAGACACAATGGTCCTGAAGAGATGGAGTGAGAAGATTAATGAACCTGGACTGTCACCAGTCACGTGGCATTATGGGTCACAAGATAGAGGTTAGAAAAGCTTGTGTTTTGGAGAGATTAAGCCATTAGCAGCCGTAAGTGTTGCCTGGATAATAACATGAGGGTCATTCACGTGTCCCTTGTAGACTATTAGCTTGAATGCTAACTTTTTTCATACGCTGTTCAGGAATAAAAGGCTTGCACATATTTCTCAGTGTCAGGAAATAAGAGTTTGCAGCAGCTGTGAAGCTAAATGCTGAGTGAACTTGTTATGCATTAGCAATGGTGGAAAATAACTAAGTACATTCACTCAAAGGACCAGTGTGTAGGATTAAGGAGGATCTAGTGGCATAGTCATAATCATGTGTATAATCACCTGATACTAACAACTGTTGTGTTTTTGTTAGCTTAGAATGAGCTCCTCATAAACACATAGAGAGCAGGTCCTCTTCCACAGAGCCCACCATGTTGGACCACCATGTTTCTACAGTAGCCCAGAATGGACAAACCAATCACTGGCTCTAGAGAGGTGCCTTTTGCATCCCTAACTTTTAACAAGATCTGAATCATCGTGGTGTGACGAGTGTGTGAAGATGAAGAAGATGCCAGCTCCAGGAGCTCCCCACCTGTCCACCAGCCAAAATCCATTTCACATCATCTGACAAATTTTTGCTCACGGCACAGGTGGGGAGTTCCCAGCACTGCCAGTACGGTGGGGTAAAGCCAAACACCATTCATCTACACAAACTCCCCACACCATGGTGACACTGACCTGGTTAAAAATCAGCAAAGTATCCCTTTAAGTAAAATTCTAAAATCAAGACTTTTAGTTACAATGCAGAATTTTTACATGATAATTTTAATTTAAAAAAGGGATCTGAATACTTCTTCCACCATGCAATCAGTAACAGCTTGAGGTTACACCCACACTGACGCAAATCTCAAAATCAAAAGCTCTGAGATATGAGCTGTATTCATTTGTATGTTTGTGTGAGCCACTGACTGGTTCCAGTGCTCCTTGGAGACTCTGTAGAGGGTGGCGAATACCAGCGGCAGGATGACTTGACAGTTCTCCTCTATCAGACTGAGGATGTATTCGTTGTTCCAGAAGTAAAGAGCCCGCTCCGCTACCTAAAACAAACACACAGACAGAAGAGTTTATGAAAGCTGTAACAGAATTGTTGATGTGACATGATGAATTTGTAGGCAGGTTTATTCCTCCCAAAACTGTTTTAGTTGGGGTTTTCCACTATTAAAATACATGTTTTAGATGATATCTTTTCAACATTTCAGCATTGTTTAAATGTAGGAAGGTATAGTGTATACCTGGAAGTGAGGGCTGGAGATACAGGCTGCAATCTGTTTGAAGAGTGGCTCCTGGACCCGGATGAACTGAGACGGCTCGATCACATCCAGGATCTCCTCAATCTCCCCCAAAAACATCACCTACATACACAGACATTTTTATAATCGATACATAAAGGACAGAAAAGACATTCACATGACTCCCACAACACTTTGAAAAACACCTCACACTACAGTCCTACAAGAGTCCTGCAAGAGCAACGAATATTTAAGAAATCACAGTATCACATGAGAAAATATTACAGCTGTTTTTGGTCAGTGACTAATGAGAGAAGCTGAGAAACATCAGCGTCTTTTTTTAATTATCTGCTGTCTCACCTCTTTCTGCGTGCAGGTTTTTGGCCAGTATTTGAGCAGCCCTCTGATGATCTGCAGAGAAAAATATGAAGCGCATTAATATGAATAAACACTGCAGCCATTAGCTCAGCAGGGTAGCTGGCTGACTTCCATCTGCGCCATCTCCATTAACTCATATTCATACTCTGGATAGTGCATTAAGAAATATGTCATTAACTTTGTATTGAGTACTTATTTTGTAGTTTTGGCCATCATTTCTGTCAGTTATGATAACACTGTATTCACTCACTGAGGTAAAAAAAGATTTTGGTAATAGCTCCTCATTGCATGGGAAAATTACCTACAATATGTCAAAGTTGATTCAGGGAGTCATTTTTTAACTGTGAGGGATGTTTACAACACAAAGACTGGGTAAAAATGTTACTGTTCCACCTTTGTTTTCCAAGTGATTTACTTCTGAATAACTAATTTGGAGCGAGAGTTCGTGCAGTAGCAATCTGTGTGGAATAGAGTTCTCGCCCATACTCCACTCCGATCAATCACATGCAGCATTGTTGATTGCGAGCTGTCAATAAGGATGTCAAACCCCCTTTTACAGCATGAAATAATTATTTAAAACCATCCTTATCAGAAACACACTTGAACATACAGCAGTGTGATAAATAGTACCTAAAATTAAAGAAATCATCTCTGGGAAAATTTTATTTGACTTGTACTTTGATCTTTGTGTACTTTGATCCCTGTTGGCCCATGTCCCATCTGCTAACATGGAGAAGGCGGGCTTTATAACTTGTACCAAAGCGAGCCACCAGATGCAATCGAGATGTTTTGGGGAGCTGTTATGTCGTCCATTGTTATATACAGTCTATAACTGTCACCAATAGCAGTTCAAGGCAGATCAATGTTAGCAATACCAGTTGAAGACAACGCGTTACAATGCATTTTGCATAATAAAACACAGTAGCAACATGTCCACAGAAGTGCTGATAAACAACTTTCACTACTGTTGATGCATGGAGCAGCCATATTGGATTTTTCAGTAGGGGTTGATGAGGTTCCTCCAATTTTCCGAGTTGAAAATCTGACTTTATGGGCAACAAAGTCTCACTCCTAAGTCATCAAAATCCGGCGTTTGGGCAGTGACTTCCCACATCAGACACCAACAAGAAAAGCTGTCCTTTCACATTGGCATGATACACGGCCGGTCACTGTTATAGTTTAACGGCGCCAAGAAGCATCAGGGGGAAATGCGACAGGACAAGAAATAAAGTGAAGGCAGCGAAAGTCCAAGTAGGGCGAGCGGGATGGGTGGTAGATAGGTCCAACAACCACCTGACTATCACCTGGGAGGCCACTGTTAAGACTGTAAAGCCAAACCCTGTTCTTTTTTCCTAAACCCAACCACATGTGTGCGTTGGCAAAATGAAACAACGTGCATTTGTTGCTGAAGGAATAAAAACGTCAATGTGCAGTGTTGTACCGATTTAGTGTGTTTATTTTGAAAGAGACTGTATGCAAAAGGTACATTTCCTGTGAAAACAAAAGAGTTTTTTGAAAAAAGACAATGCATGTAACAGGCAGAACTTGGCATGGCATCCCAAAACCTCAACGACCTACACACTCAGGGTACCCTGCATGTCATATCTGGACATGGAAAGTCCTTGACCAAACGTTAATATGTGACAAGGTCGGAGTGAGAATGTGTTGTTAGGGGTGTTCCAGTTGAAATTTTGATTTCTGATGGAAATTAAGATTTCTTGATGCAAATTTCTGCAGGTTTGTCACCACGTGAAACAGCTGTCAGGTTACATGTAGTCATGTGAGCCATTGTCAAGGCGAAAACGTTGCTTAGCGCAGCTACGTATAGGATTATTTCTTTCCGTGTCTGACATCTTGTTAGTGATGTCACCATAGTCCAATATCACAGCAGTTAACTTGGCAGATAGAAACGGTGGCCAAAACTACAAAATTAAGAACTTATTAACCTTTAGATTTACATAGCAAGTGGCTTGTAGTAAGCACAGTAATGTAATGAAAAAAAAGTCTTACATATTCAGTCACTGTGGCATCTTTCTCCATAAACTGCACCACACAGTAGGCCAGCTGTAAAGACAGAGGAGACCTGGTTAGAACACACACACACACACACACACACACACACACCAACACAAAAAAACACTCACACATTCCCTGAAGCTGTCAAGGAGACAAGAGGGATCTTAGCACTTATCCCTCAGGATTACACTCTGCTAAAGATCGGAAAGACAAGTTTTCCAAGGGGAGATGTGTGTCACGTGTGTGTGTGTGTGTGTGTGTGTGTGTGTGTGTGTGTGCGTACATCGACAACAGCTCTTGTCTCCTCTTATATGATCTGCAATCATTTCCCATTATTCAGCGAGTGTGTGTGTGCGTACGTGTGTGCGTGTGCATGTGTGTGTTTTGCGGTTGCCCCCTCCGCCCAGGCCGGTTGCCGAGGCGAGTGGGCACCGTGGCGACGGAGACTGTGTGTGCGTGTGTTTACTTCGGAAGGAGTGATGTCACACACACGAAGTCCCTTAAGGGCAATGTGAGATAGAGTTTAGACCTCTTGTCTCTGCCTCTCTGTCTTTCCTCCTTTGTCCTATTTATACCTTTGCCTTGTTGAAATTCTTACTGTACTCGTCTATTTTACGACTTCTAGATAAGCAAGTTCAAGTGTCATCAATATAAAAGTTTGCTGGATTCTCCAGTTGTATAGTTGCAGACAGTAGAGGTTGTGTACTGTCAGACTATTGATGGTTGTTCTCGAACTTTTTGTAGGACATCACTTCTTACTTTCTTTCTTCTTTTTTTTGTTGTCCCTGTCTTTGTTTCACTCTTGACCTGTAGCACTATCGTCTGTCTCTCTGTCTGTCTGGCTTTCACATCTTAAACAGCTTTCATCTTTTTTCCCATCTAATCCCTTTTCCTTCCTGTGGAGCACCTTTCTTGTTTGTCTTCTCCGCTCACTCCATCCCTAACTTTCCTGTCCCTCACTCGCACCACAACATGGTTACAGAGGCAGAGGGAAAGAGGGAGCGGAGGCTAAAAAAAGGGACTGGTGAAAGCAGGGATGTCAACTTTGAAATAAAAGTAAAGTAGGAAAAAGAGGAGGATTAAAATAAAGGTGCTGATCGGTCAAACTATTTAAAGTATTAGCGAAGCATTAGAGAAACTGCTTGGGGTAAATATGATGTTGGATTCTGTTGTCAGGCCGGGCTTTGTGAGTGCAGGAGGCTGTTGTTAGGCTAAGGACTATGGACACTGTAGTGGGCTGAGACTTTACCAATATTGATCTGTCAGGGTGACAGGTCAAATTAGGGTCTATATTTGAGTATGAAGTCATTCAAGAGATCTCTAATGTTGGCCCTTTCGCTGTAAATTTGTTAAAATCTGCACATAAAAAAATGCTTTTAAACTACTTTTAATTATGATGGGTTCACACAACACAACATTTTTGTCTGTTCCGATAGACACTATGTCAGATTACGTGATTGTGGAGTCATAAAATTGTGCTGTGACTTGGCTGACAGACATGACAGACACGATGGTCCACGACGAATCATTCCTAGTCGTCGTCTTTTACGTGTGATGTCATCAAATTATTCTTGTCCTAGTTTTATTATTATTACAATTATTTCAGTCACTGTGTCTGTTCATGTGCCAGCCAAACTGTTGTTGTAGTAACATAAAAAAGGACCACCAGATGGCAGGAGCTACATTTGAAGCACTGCGTGCAAACTATGCAAGTCACTGAATCCTCCACAACACAACACAAAAGGGGCTTTGGCATTTTCTTTTGCTCAACTTCAACTGCAAGAATGAATTGCGCTACACCAGACCAATAAACGCTTCCACAGGTGGGTGGCGTAATACGAGCTTGGCCTTTTTGACACAGGAAACAATATGGTATGAACAGTATGCCAAAATATGTTCCTAAAAACATTTCATTTGAGACGTAGGCAACACAGTAACAGAATTTTGGTTCATATTTTATCTGCACTGTTAGTTTTATCATTTGATCTCAGTATTTTCAGCATCCATTTTTACAATATGGGAAACAGTATGGCATCCACTTCCTGTTCACAAATTCTTGCATTACAGCCAAACAGTACACTAAACTTTGCTTCTGAATACATTTTAGCTTAGAAATAGGAAACACAATAACAGAATGTTGGTTTATATATATGATCAGCACTGCCTTGTATTACAGTTTGATAGTAGTGTGGGAGCGAGACAGAGGGGTGGCTAGTTATCTTAGTTTGCTGTTGCTTTTACTGATTCCCACTAGAAGTTACATTTTGCTTGTGTCATGTCATTTGGCAGCTCCTGCACACTCAGTGTTGTGTTTGTTCCACATTATACCATGAAGGGGGGCAAATCAGTGCTGGGTAAGTGGAGCAGACTGTCAAAACTGACCAATGTCGCTGCAGAGATGTAGATGAAATTGAAATACCTGTATGTTCTTTTTAGTAATTGCAGTTTTAAGTAAATCAGTAGATAAGTCAAACGAACACCAAGGATATACTGGGCTCTTGGCAAAAATTATTATTTCAGTTCAAATATATAGTAAGGGAGTCTGATATGTTCTTTCATACATAATCACTGCATTTGCTTTTTGATATTTGGAACCATGATGTGTAACCATGTTGTCGCTACAAAACATAGCTCCAACTGCTGTTACTCTAATTTAGTGGCATGAATATAAATGATAAATGCCTTCACAGGGCTACAGGAAGGATGATTCAAGTGTTGAAAAACCTTTTAGATGAAGAAAAGATGCTGCTTTGATATTTTATTTCAATATTCAGATCCAGAACTGGGTCACTCCCGCGCAGCCACACCTACTGAGCACAAAACTGCTGTCCACTCATATGTGTCCCCCGTGACCCCGTCAAACTGAGTGTGTGTGTTTGAGTGTGTGAATAATGTATGTGTGTGAACCACAGGGAGAGAGACGGGGAGGAGAAATGTAGGGCACGGTGATGCTGAGACCCAGAATATATACACACACACACACACACACACACACACTTGCACACATACCTCTATAAAAACCCTACCTTGTGCATAATCAAATAATGAGTGGCACAAATAAAATTCACACACACACACACACACAATAGACTGGCTGCCATCTGTGTCATCAAATATTATGATAACCCAAACACACATACTCATACACAAACACTCACAGACCGAAAAAACCAAAGGCACCCATGCTGAGTGTGATTCAAAGGTGAGCGCATTTCTCTGCAGTACTATCTGTGACCAAACTCTGCCTCCTAGTGGTACATTTGACACATTGCAGGAATCCCAAACTACCATTTGAGACATGTTCCTGTATGGCTGATGTTTCAGTGTAGGAAAAACATCTGGAGCCTCATTACAGACACTTTCTGAAATTCTATCTTATCTCAGTTTGGGATGACATTTAGGGTTTCTGGTATTACAGAAACACGTTTCCTGACCGCATTTAGGAAACAAATCCTATCTTACTCACAGAACCTAACTGCTAAAAATGGCAGCAGCAGTGTTGCTGGTTCTTTAAGGCAATGATAATGGAGATGGGGAACAAAATGAACCCTGAAATATAATGATTGAAAGGCTACTCCAACTGTAGCGTGGCTCTTTAAATTTTAATAAACAATTCAAATTAATTCATTTAATAATTAATCTAAAAAACTGAGGGGAAAAAAAAGCTAGGCGTCATCTCGTCCACTGACACGATTAGTGCGTCTGACTTCTTGTAGCTAAAACTGAACACCCATCTCTTTTTGTCCATGACAGCAAGCTAGCTATAATAAGCAACTGAGAGCCTATGATATTATGGTTGTCCATCTTAAGTAGCACACTGGTACATTCAAATCAAAGATACAGGCAGTCTCATGTAAGTTGTAAACACAGATACTGGAAGGAAAGGACGAGTGGCCATCAAAGAATCAAATTTGCAGTTATAGTCAGGATTTTAAGTTAAGATAAGAGAGGAGGTCTGAGATAGGACACAGCAATGAGTTTAGGTATTGTGTCTGTAATAGGAAGATCTTTTAAGATAAGACCAGCAGTAAGGATCATTTTCTGTAATCAGGCCCCTGAATATCTTCTTAGTAGAGAAGCCAGAAGATAAACTACACCTCAGTGTGAATCTGATACTTGGAGGAGAAAGGTCTCTAAAACCTACAACAACGCATGTCTCAGTCAGAAGGACTGCAAAGCCATTTGATAGTTGTAGCTTACTGGGATCTAAATATAGTTTCAGTGGCATTTACACCCTGGCATAAACATAATCCAGTGTTTGGTTGCTTAGTTTGAAAAAGGGGAAATTACAGTCATGACAATAGTACAATATACCAGTAAACGGGATCAGTGTTGGCCTTCATAAGCACATAAACACACATGAAAAACAGTTGTAAGGCACAACAGACTTTCATATACACATATGTCCCTGCATGTGGATGTAGGCATGGCATCAAACTATATCAGGAACTGTGTAAACTGGTGTTACACAAGCTAAAAAATGAAGGGGTGTCAAAAGTTTTTAACTTCAGAAAAAGAAACTGGTGGTAATACTAGAGATTACAAAGTAGTATAATATACAAACAAATACATTTAAATAGTGGATGTTGCAGGAAAATGTCACAGACCTGTGCGTGGAAGATGGAAAGGGACTTTGCCGTGTGTAGCGGGATGAGGACCCGAACCAGGAACTGCTTGTGTTCAGCCTTCAAGGGCAGGGCAAAGCCATTTATGATGCTGGAGGACAGGAAAGGAAAGTCACAGTTATATAGGTGTCACTGAAACTTGGATATATCTTGGACAGCGTCATGCAACCATATTATTCTTTCTCTATATGCTCATCCGGCAGAGCAGAAGACTCTGGCAAACAAAAGGAAGGCAGAGGCGTGTGCTTTATGATGAATAAGGACTGGTGTGACAGTGGGAGTGTGAGGTGCTATCCTGTTCCTGCTCGCTCTGGGTCACTGTTAAACGCTGTTCAGAGGCAGCTGCAGAGCGTAATTGCTGCCCGAGTTCAGTAGGTGCAACCATGCAGCCATCTTGTTGAGGTCAAGATATGTATACAAACTATGATGCATCCCCCCAGTGGCACAAGAGATGGATCCAGTTTGAGTTTGGAGCAAGTTCAAGGATACCATCGTCCACGTCACGGATGACATCAATGAATTCATTGAGTCTGTGGTGGATTTAACAACGGATGCAACTGTACCCAAAACTACAGTAAAATAATTCCACAAGCAGAAACCATGGATTACCAGAACCATCTGGAAACATGGACAGTTATAAAGCAGCAGCCTAGAATTTAAGAAGAGGCAAAAAAGACACTGAATTGCGATATACAAGTTGAAGGAGCTGACAGGATCGCATTTAACTGAAGTTGTATCTTGCATGACGTTATGTGACAAATACATGATTACAAGTGACGTACTTTCACTGTGTACCATATGAACTCTTCTTTTTATCAAGTTTGTGTTCTTCCTGGCAAAAAACAACAAGCTGACGTAGTCGGTATTTTAACTGAATAGACAGCAGCAAAACTGACATGTATTTACATAAAAACATCACGTGCACACATGTGCCTTTGTCTGTGTGGTGGAGTCTATTCTTGTACTGTGTCCATTTCCAAGTGAATAGACAAATGCGTGGTCTGCTGTGCTCATTGCTACACTGACTGACATAGTGGTAGTTCAGCCTACGGTGGAAAGAGCATGAGCTGTGGAAGAGCGGGAACTAAACTTGGAGAGTACGACTCTTATTTAGCAGCACTTAATTTATCTGTTTGTCTCTGTATCAGTCTACCTGTCTGTCTGCCGTCCTTTTCTAATAGCATCTTTGTTTAATTTCTTCAATATCTCCCTCCTGCTGTTCCTCTAATCTTCCTCTCTGCCTCCTGTCTTCTTCCTCTCTCTCTCTTTCTCTTTCTGTACAATGCATCCTCCCTCACCCATCTTTCTCTCCCTCTCTCCATGTGTGGGAGGAGCTATAAATACCTCTGTTACCACCAACATGAATACAAACCTCTCTCTCTCCTCTCCTGCTTCTCCCTTCTCCTTCCTCCACTTCTGACTCACTGTTAACTCACTCGTCCTCTCTCCATCTCTCATCCCTCCTTTCCTTCCTCTTGTTTTCGCACCTTGTATTCATCCTCTCCTCGAACTCCCTCTCTACATTAACCCAAAGCTCTCAACCTCAAAAGTAAGCGTCTAGTTCTGATTTCACTTTTTTTTTTGGATCAGCTGACATGATGATTGTGGGTGGCAAAAAGGTTTCAGATTTTGTATGAATCTCTTTAACCTTTATTATGTTGGCAAAAAACGAAAAAAACACAACAGTATAAATGAGAGTCCAGTCTCTCCAAACCTCTCTGAATTCATCCCTCTTTTTAACTCTCTTTATTTTCTTCTATGTTTAACATCAGTGAGGATTATTTGAAGGCACCTCTGTCTTATTAGTGTCGAATAATGAAGACAAAGACAGAGGGCACATGCTAGAGTCAGCCACCAGAACGCCCTTGAGAGAAATTAATATTTATTGACTCTAATAATGATTTGTTTGTTTGCTTTCTGATTTGCCATCTTCCATCGTCTTTTGTTTATTCTCTGTCTCCTTCCATCTCTCCGTGTCTCAATCTTTCCGCACTATCAACATGTCTGTTTATGTAACAGAAGTATGTCATAAACTAATGTCATTGCTAGTTTGGAGTGATAAAGCTGTGTTATATCTACATCTTAAATACTTTTATTTGCTTTCTCTGAGAAAGAAAGCGCAACTGCCTTTTCCTTTTATCTATATTAGCATGACAAGGCCATGACCTAGCTAGCCGGCTAACTAGCTAGGTTGTCATATAGCTTGGATTATAACCCTAACCTATTATTCAGCATCAAAGTAAAAAGCCAGTGTTAATGACATTTTGATTTTTGAAATGTTCATAAGAGGAAGACACAACTCTGACAGGAGCAAATAGATTTTGTACTCATGCTAACCAACAGCTATGGCTAAGCCTTGCACTATACCCTAATGCCCTCCTTTTATTCCACTTATTCTATGTAGAAATTTTAAAAAAATATTTAAATTCATTCATTCATTCATCTTCTAACCGCTTCATCCTCTTGAGGGTCGCGGGGGGGCTGGAGCCTATCCCAGCTGACATCAGGCGAGAGGCAGGGTACACCCTGGACAGGTCACCAGCCTATCGCAGGGCTGACACATAGAGACAAACAACCATTCACGCTCACATTCACACCTACGGACAATTTAGAGTTACCAATTAACCTAGTCCCCAATCTGCATGTCTTTGGACTGTGGGAGGAAGCCGGAGTGCCCGGAGAGAACCCACGCTGACACGGGGAGAACATGCAAACTCCGCACAGAAGGGCTCCCACGCCTGGGATCGAACCAGATCGAACCTCGCCTGTGAGGCGAGAGTGCTAACCACCACACCACCGTGCCGCCCCTATTTAAAGGCATTTCTGCCTAAATAGTGTTGAATAGACTTAATCACAATGTTTAATTACACATATTTCCAGCTAGAAAATCCTCACATCGCATACATAAAATGTAAGTAAGTTAGTTTTTAGCCATCTAAAAAAACGCCCACCAAAAAAATCAAAATCAGTTTAAGCGTACACTATCTTAAAAATATTTTTACCACTTTAGACAGCCTTTTAATGGGGAAATGAAGCCATCAAATTAAAGCCACCAAACTACACTGACAAAAGCAGTCATTTAACTTAGCAGAACACTGAAGTTGCTGTTCTGCCACTGTGTGGAATAGTTAGTGTGTAAGGTGAAGCACGGCAAATATTCAAATAGAATGTGCACTTACACTAATATTGATTTTTTTTTTTTTTTTTGGTGGCTAAATTACGCTTTGCTGCACCCGCATCCACAGCAGTCCATTGTTTAGCGTCCGTGCCGGTAGGTTTAGTTTGTTAGAGATGATAGTAAAGCAACAAAGTATATAAAATAAGCACAGCAGAAATGTCAAATGGGTCAGATGACCGTGTTAAGCTATATATCTTTAAACGTTACAGTTACAGCTGAAAATGAAAACAGAAATCAACAAGTTTGCTGATTTCACATATCTCTGCTATTGTCGTCATTAGCGATGACGCGAAGTCTATAATTAAGCACAAAAGTCACAGCAGATTTTAGCCATTAGAATGTCCTTCAATGAAAAGCAATTATTCACTGCATTCTTTTCATTAGCTAAAGCAAATAAGTACAACTAGCAGTAACCAATTTTTCCATTAGCTTAACATGGACACATGCTAGGTACAGGTGTCTTTACTTTAGCTAGGGCTGTGAAGTGAGCTTAGATTATTAATTAAAGTGAAGAGCCAGTGTTAGCTGCACCCGGCATCTGATGTGTTCAGAAAATGTACCTCAAAGAAAGACAAATTATGAGAAGAGCTAACAAACAATGCTAACACTAGCTCTACACTGGATGCTTGTGCTCACAACCTAGCCTAGCTAATTAGTTTGTGGTTTAATCAAATAATTTAGACTATGTAAACAAGACAGCTTTAGAGGTGCTGGTGAGCATGTCACAGAAAGAAATTAAGTTATTCCTAAAATGTTGAACCATCCCTTTAACATGATTTTGTATACATGGGAATTGAGGACATAAACTAGATGACATCATCACTCTTGTTTGTATTCATCCTCCATTTTCTCCCTCCCTTTCTTTCTCTTTATCCATCTTTCTGTTCTTGTGCCCATTGATTTGTGTATGAGCACAAGCAGAGAGCAAGACATGTTTGTTTATCAGTTTGGCTTCCATCCTTGTTCTCGCCTCATTTCTATCTTGCTCATATTTCTTTTACTGGCCTCAGAGACACAGCTACAAACTATACAAACCTCTGAATCATTTCTCATTTGTGTCTTTAACCCCCTGTCTTGTTTACGTCTCTCCTCCCTGTCACCCCCCATTTCTCACTCCGTCAGGCTTTACACTGTTGTGTTTACCTGATAAGAAGGAAGGATGATAATAAATAAAACATAAATGCATATTGTTTTTTGTGCTGAGCAGTTTCAGTAGTGGTTATGCTTTGTCGCCATTTTTCGTAGTTGCTTAATTCATTGGGTTACCAGCTGTCTCCTGAATAGGAGCAGCTGGCCAAGTGCAGTATGTGTGTACATAAATGTGTGTGTGTGTGTGTGTGTGTGTGTGTGTGTGTGTGTGTGTGTGTGTGTGTGTGTGTGTGTTGAGACTCAACTCCAAGTGCATTCATTAAGCCATGATATACTACAAATTATGCTTTCCTCCAGTGCAGCAAAGTTTGCTCCAAAGTGTGTGGATACGAACCTGCCGAGGATTTCCAGAAGCTCCGCAACTCCATTGAAGTGCTCAGTTTCATATATGAACCTGAAGATCAGACACAAAACACACACACACACAGAGTGATTTGTAATGATTCATCAGTAAATCATGTAGCTGTTCTAATCAAACAAAAGTAAAATCAACTTAAAGAAGGACTGCAAGTCTTGAAATAGAAACATAATCTGTTAACTTAGTGTAAAATTACCAACATCATATATCATGATGTATACTATGTCTGGAATACAACTCTGTTACTTCTGTGATGTCATCATGGGAGAAAGAATTGAAGTACAATAACAGTAAGGGCAGATTTATGCCTATACTGCATTTTTGAGTTGTCAGAATGAACAAACAGTGATACTGAAACCAGTTAACTGAGGCAGAAACATAGCGTGTTGCAGCTCTCCAGTGCTTAAATTATTATTGCAAACACAACAATCCAGCCGCGCTTGGTGAAGGGAAAGATGAAACATGAGTTTACATCGCAGCACTCTTGTTAGTCAGAGCCGTTTGATCAATTATTTGAGGAGATATGTGTCACCACACAATGATTTAACACTCAAGATAGATGCAGAATGGAGATACATTGCTGATCCGGTCAGTGTCAGGACTGCAAATGTGCACAGTCATGTTTGAGCATGTGGTGAACTTGTTTGTGTGCATGAGAATATTATCTGAGCCAGAAAATACTCCATGTGGCACTTTGTGCCTCTCGAAAATTTAGACAACATGTCCCTTAAACCCTCTCCAAGTTCTCATCTGTGTTGATGCTTATGCCTCATTGACATCACATTGTATAGACCATAATTACGAGCAGCTGTGTGGGAAAACTGTTAAAAAGACAGTTCAAGCATCCTTCTGCGTGGTGATATGTTTGGTGGGTGTAGTTCAATAGAAAGAACATAGTTCTTACATGAAACTGCTCACAACAAGGTTTGTGGATTATCTAGAGTCATGATTTTTGGAAAGAAACATTGCTGTTGAGTTTTTCAAATTTATTTTTTTTTTGGCGCTTTGAGCACCTCAAGCTGAGTGACATTTAGCTCTATTATATCTGAGAGAAGGCAGACATCTCTCAGCCAAACTCTCCACTCTGCAACTCACACCAAAACAAACCAGAGTGATAAATAGCATTACAGGTCAAAAGAAAAATATATATTTTATTCAGGGTTGAAGTGGCCCTTTAACCCCAGCCTCCTGGGTGTAGTTCAGAGTCAGTGACAGAACTACAGAAGCATCCACAAAATGATGTCCAAATAGGTGCAAAGCCATAACAACTGGAAGTTACAATTGAAACAAGAATCCAGTATTATATAGTATTGATGCAGCTAATTAAAAAGGAGCTGAATGCTGTCTGTGTCTTTTTTCACTTGTTAAGGAACCACTCCAAATACGAAGCGCAAAAAAGGCTAATTTATAAATAACTCAGATTGTGAAAAACTTTCACCAATTTTCCTGTTTTGTGCTTTAAGATCATCATTAATTAAACTAAAAACATGCATTACAGAAGTCATAAACACTGCCTTCCTCCCTGCTGATGACCTTTGTTGGTTAATGTTTGATTTATTGACGTTATGATGCCATAAATAGCACCCGTAAATCCTGTGCATTGGATTGGTGGAAGACAGCGTGTACCTGAGGAAGATGTTGTTGATCTGTTTGCGGATGTAGGCTCGGAGGCCCAGTAGTTTTCCATAGACACGGTGCAGGATGGTCTTTAGGTACTCTCTCTCCCTGGGGTCCTCACTGTCAAACAGCTCCAGGAGCTACACACACACACACACACACACACACACACACACACACACACGATAATTACAGACACAAGCACGGTATGTTTGCATTATAGTTCTTGTGAGGACCTTTTCTGAATGCATTCATTCTCCAACCTCCTCACTCTGACAACCAAATCCTAACGTTAAAGTCATTTGAACTATTCATAAACAGTAATGTGTTTGTTCTTCTTCTCTTTGTTTGTTCTGTGGTGTTTTTTTCCATTCACCAAGCACAATTAATATTACATAAACTGTTTTTTCCCCGTCAATTTCTAAAATAAAGCAGGATATTAAACGTAAAAGTTGTACGACAGGGACTGCGGAGTCTTTTAGTCAATTTTTTATATGTGCCCCGACTTAGATAACAAAATTGGAGAGCACTCCAGCAGGGATATTACGAGGTTCTGCGATGGCTGCAGTTTCAAAGAAGAGCTTCATTTATTTATACCTTTCCATTTATCAGGATTTTAGAGACATCTTAGGGCTTTGGATTTGACAAACTGCGTGGAGAGAGAGAGGATTACCTGCAGGACAAACTTCTGGTCGACGTAGCGTTTGGCCATGGAGGGCTGGAAGTCCGGGCTCTCCAGGAAACGCAGAAAGAACTCGTACACCAGCTAACGAAGGCACAGAAAGCAAATGATTAGACATCATTTAGTGTCTATGTTTGTCTCCTGAAGGAATAGTATGACATTTTGGTAATTATTCATTTTCTTGCCAAGAGTTAGAAAAGAAGATCGATGCCATTCTCATGTCTGTATGCCAACCATGTAGCTAAGGCCAGCAGCAGTTATCTCAGATTAGCACAAGGACTGCTTGTACACAAATCAATTAGAAGATGGCACAAGAATGAGATAAATTAGTGATGAATTAGTAAGATTTAGAGGTGCTGGTAGGCGCTTTCTTAATCTTTAGACAGAGCCAGGCTAGCTTTATTACCTGTTCCAAGTCTTAATACTAAGCTAAGCTAACAGACCACAGGTTGTGGCTTCATATTGACTGGGCATACGAAAGTGTGGTATCAATCTTCTCGTCTCAGTCTCAGCAAAATAGTGAGTGAGGGCAAACTATTTTTTCAAAGCTGCTCTAGGCAACACAGCATGATGACTGCAACAAGACGTGACTTCTGTGAGAAATATCTGAGCTTAAGAAACCAGGATCTACTTCACTTGCTGAATCAGTGCTCAACTTTATAAAGAGTAGAATGCTTTACACCACAAAATACCAACTGAAGGGAAAAAGATTTTGTTTCATAACAGTCTGGACTTCACGCTTATATTTTTGACTCATCTCTTCCTGAAGGTGCAGAAGTGACTGTACACCACAACCAAATGTCATCTGGACAAACATCACAAGTATTTTTAGAAGCTGTGACGTTCTTCTTTTCTAGAGCTCAATCTTGTGATTCCGAGTGATAAAAAAGTTACATTTGTGCAAACAATGTTGCTTTCAACAGCAGATTTAACTGATCTAAAGGACCTCAGGCTCAGGTACAGTATGTTTATGTGCAGATAATTGCTGAACGCTGCATTCAAAGCAACACCTGGTGGGAGTTGTGTGCATTATGGCATTGTCCGCCCTCCCAAATATAGTATATAATATATAGTAGGGCCCATTTTTCATGGCACTTACTGACACTGCATTGTGTTTCACTATAATAAACAAAAGCAAGTACATCGCAACAATTCCCAAACTGTTTTTTGCACAAAAAAGACCAAAGTCAACATGTTTTGCTGAACATATCTTTTCCAAGAGAAACTGTCCTTTACCTCTGCAGGGAGAAAATGCATGAAATTATGTAAGTGGTGTATGTTGTACCTGCAGATGCGGCCAGGAGGCTTCGAGTGTTGGCTCATCTTCCTCAGGATCAAACTCTGGATTCTCGCTGGGTGGAAGAGTCCGGAAGATATTTACCGAGATCTGGAAAACCACAGAGGAGGAGAAGGGAAGGAGAGTGATGGGAACAGGAGTGTGAGGATGAAAATAGGAAGAGGGAAATATGAAAATGAATGAGAGGTAAGGAAGGATGTTGAAAGAGGAAGGGGATAAGGGGAGATGAGGGAAAAGTGAAGTGGAAAGGGAAGGAATTGGAGAGGTAAAAAAGGCGGATTAGGAAGAGCAAAAGGACACACAGCACATTCCTGTTAATGTTATGGATATCCTTGACATAATCTCTGGATTGAAAGAAAAAAGACAGATGTGATAGCTATATTTTCAGAAAAAAATAGGTCTATGACTCTCTGATAAAATAACAAGTCTGAGCAAAACATCCTTTGAGTCATTTCTAGACTCCACCATGCTGATATTTCAACATGATACACGTCACAGAGTTGTGTCACTAAAAGCTCAATAACTCTCAGGATAGAGCCAGGATAAATAGCTGGTGTTTTTAAGAGCCCTACATTAAGGGGATAGTTTGGATTTTTGAAGTGGGGTTGTGTAGAGTGTTTACCCATGGTCATTGTATTACATACAGTAGATCTCAGTCAACACACCCCAAGTTTAAAGAATAAGGCTGGAGTAAAGCTGAGCAATGTACTTCTGTATTTTAGCCAACTAAAAAAAAGTCCCATCTAAAACAGTCAATATCAGTTTAAGTATATGCTAAGGTGAGAATTTTTTCACCGCTTTGTATTTCCATCAGACAGCATGTTTTGACAGAGAAGCTGTTAACATCTTCAGTTCCCCACTAATGCTCTTGTCATAGCCACCAGATTCCATTCACAAAAAACGTAATTTTACCTTTCTGAACATGGGAGCTGCTGGTCTACTGCTGCTTTGATCGGTTAGTTTGTGTTGTTGTGTGACTTTGGTGAATCAGAACTAACCATTTTATACGCAAAAGACACACAGACAAACTAACTGTTTGAGGAGGTGCTAGACCAGCAGCAATGTTAAATCACTGTTTTTCTCAATGGAGTCTGGCTTTAAAGAGAGCTTTGTAATAGCTTAATTTTCCCAGTGAAAATCACTGTCTGACATTAAGTTAAAGCAGTGACAATATTCTAAATATAGTGTACACTTATACTATTATTGATTTTTTTTTGGTGGGACTTTTTTTAAGTGGCTAAAAACGTTTTGTTGCTGACCCCTCCCCCACAGTAGATTGCTTAGCTTCCATGTGAGACTCCAAACTGGGGGCGTGCCGACTGACATCTACTGTATGTAATACACTGTCTATGGATAAGTACTTCATACAACCCCACTTCAAAAGATCTGAACTATCCCTTTAAAAGGACAATTAGGTGGGTTTCTGTCAACTACATCAAGCGAATACAATCACTTCAGCTGTTATCGGCCATGTTTGAAGCTGTTCACAGACTGTGTTTGAGAAGAACAACTGGTAAGCCATGCAACCTGGCTGCTTGCAAAGTCATGATTTATTCAACAAATGTATTTCCACTGGCCATTTAGTGCATAAACTACACTGCAAAAAGCAAATGTGGTAAATCCCAACACCCCAATTCAGCATTATCGTCTTCTCCATTCTTCCCTTCTCTCCATTTGTTTGCATTAGTAAAACTTCTCTCTGCAGGAGGATACAGGCTCATTTCACATGAATATATAAACCTTACTTGATTTAAAAAGGTCCAAATCGTTTGTGAGAGAACAACCATTAGACCAGAATTCCACAATATTTCTACATTTGGGAAATATCATCTGGGGATTGTTGCTCTCTCCTTCCTTCGTTAATAAAAATTAAGCTTTTTTTTAACCTTGTGACCACACATTAAAGCCTTTGCCCACTTTTCTTTCATCCCACCCTCTGTCCTATCAGCATTTTCACATCCTCTGGGTATAGTGACTCTATAACATAAGCTATATCCTCAACTCGCTTCACCTTCTGTCCTCAATCCCTCTTTTCTTTCCTCCTCTTTATATCCTCTGGGACCTTTGGTGCTTTGTGTTGGTGTCCACACTTTTTTCTACCACACTCCATCTTTCCTGTCCATCCCTCTCTTTCTCGCCATCTGTGCAGCCTATTGCTATTTAGCACCCTTTGCAAACATTCTATCTCTCCCATCGTATCTATCTATCTATCTATCTATCTATCTATCTATCCCTCTCCTCTCTCTCACCACCTTTGTTTATCGCCTCTGCTGGAAATCACACTGTCTACCTTCTCTTTCATCCATCTATTCATTCTTCTTTTATTATCTATTTTCTTGTGCAGTTTCCAGGTGTTGAAATGATGAGGATTGATTCCATGTGGAAATATTGTTCTGGCTTTCTTTGTTCATCCACATTGACCATTGTTTGTCACTGTCTGTTCTCAAAAGTTCATTTTTTGACATTAAGATACTTAGCATTTATTCATCTGTCTTTCATTTCTATCCTTTCATCAGTGCATCCTCTAGTCCATTATCTCCACCCCTAACCTCCCCTCTCCTTCTCCCCTCCTACCATCTTTATAGCCTCTGGGTACAGAGGCTCTATGAGGACTCCTCTGCTAGTGGCCACGCTCTCCACCAGCTCGTTGAGCGCCGCACGTTTGATCTCCTTCCCCTTCAGGTCGGCCACGCAGTCCAGGAAATCAAACAGCACGCAGCACTGCTGCAGCTTCTTACAGAACAGGTCATGTAACTCTGCCACCGGGGCGTCTGGATGATTGAGAGTTGGGAAGGAAGAAAGAGAGAGAAAGAAAAAGAGGTGTTTTAGACAAATAGGTTAAAGGACAAAAACGGCAATGCAGCTTGGCCAAATCCGATGGCGTTCCTGAAAGATGCTTTGTGCTTAGAGTGTTGTAGTATACAGAGATGTATTCTACAGGCTAGATCTTCTCTCAAAGGTAATGAGGGAAAGAGAGCAGACTATTACTCTACAAACACATTTGTACACACCCACACACACAGGGACTTGCATCCATACACACACACACACACACACACACACACACACACACACACACACACACACATGTCCACACACACCTTCCTCCAGAGGGCTGTGTTGTATCTCAGTCCTATTACCTGTCAGATTCGTTCTCCAGGCCTGTTCGTCACAATGAAACAACCTGCTGCCGGCCGTCAGATTAAAACCTTGTACCTCCAAAAAAAATTCACCACTTTTTCGCAGATGTAGAGAAAGTGGCTGATACCCATGGATTACTGAACACATGCAGTGAGTTTTAAATTGATTCCATGGGCCTGAGGGGGTGTGAAACTTAGCAGCTTGGCCTGTAAAGCATCATGCAAGAAGTAAAAAAATGAAGCAAACACCAAAGGAGAGAGCTACGGGCTTTGACAGCAGCCAAATGGGAATCCTTGGGTTTTTTCCTCGGTAACCAGATGATTGATGACTCAATAGCTAAATATAGCAGTGAAATATCCAAAGTTTAGATTCCTATATAAGTGAGGTGTGTGTGAGGTTTGGTCTGAACAATAATATGCTGATTTACATTAAGATAAAGGATATGAAAATACACATAAGATCCTCTTTGCAAAGGCTTTTGAGAGATCTCAGCAGAATGTTGCAGACTGTATGTGTATATTTATGACATGATGCCAAACGAAATTTCGTTGTGTATTTTTGTACAATGACAATAAAGCTTCTTATCTTATCTTATCTTATCTTATCTTATCTTAGCTGATATATGACCTATAATTGCTATGGAAAAAGGAGATGATCTGGAAAGACATCACAGACAGAGTTTAAAGCTCTGAATCCTATTCCAGCCATTGTTTGTTTGATACACTACCTTACCTTGCCATGTATGACAAACCCTACAGGAACTCAGTGGACCTAACTGGTTCTATAATTTGATTTCTACATGTAACTAAACACGATGAGAACTGATAGGCAATCTTGGGTTGTAATCAATGTGGAGTAAAGGAGTGGTAAGTGGTGGCCATAGGCACTACAGGCTTAAGCTTGGCCAGCAATTGGCCACCACACAGCCCATTCTGAATTAAGGGCCCCAACACACCAAGTCAAAAGTCGGACATAGGTCAACGCCTGGCTGTCAGTGAGCGTCTGTCGCCCTTGTTCTTGCTATGTGTCCTGTATCCTTGGCACTAGTCAACCCTTGTTGGCTGTTTTTGGCCAACTGAACGTGCTGAATCGGTGTTGGACCCAGAGGAGCTTGTCAGTGAGAGAAATCATTCTAACGAACCGCTAAAGTCAAGAGGGCGTGAAACTGAAACAAACTTGTTATATTAGGTCAGATTATTTTCAAGCCATTGGGTTCTTAAGCAGAAACAGTTCAGAATGGTTTGTGTTATTGTTCACTAGTGCATGGTAAATATAATTTGTTCCTTCAACATCAGGTTGTGTTGTTTATGTGCTAACTGGCTAACTAGCATCTTGAATCCATTCTGTCCGTTCCCCTTTAATTGTTTACTGTTTATTTGCATCCCTATTAGTTGTTATCAAGCCAAAAGCTACTCTTCCTGGTGTCCATGTTAAATGGCAGATACGAGCTGCCTGCTAGTAAGGAGAGTTATTTCCTCTTAGGCTGGTGCTGAACGTACGTTATAGTTAGCCATTGGCTGTAGCCTTTGCGGTGTGCTTATGCGCAACATCTTGGCTGACGCACAGATGACGTGAGGCGACACAACAGTCAGCCTTTGTTGCTGCTAGTTCTTTGATGTCACTTTGATGTTTCTAGGCCTTAAGACACAAACTTCTGTGCCACACCAAAGAGTAAAGTGGTCTTAGCCTGGCCACCATGATGCAAATTGTTTGCCTCCACTACTTGCTGCACTGAGTGCAATTCTTCTGTTTTTTTTTTCAAATTAGGTAGAGGTAGAATTCAAAAGTATAAGGACAAAGAAAAGCTCTGTAATAGAAAATTGTTTAATAACATAAACCTGTCACATTTAATGCAATCCAATACTAGAGCACAGCTAACTACACCCTAAAATGACCATGGAGTAAATGACTATTGACTCCTGTCTAAGCAGTGTCAGCAAGAAATGTACTTTAGCCTTGAACAAATAATCTCTTTGTCAGAAAAAAACAATGCAGCTTTACCAATGGCTGGGAAGCAGTCTAGACTGACTGTGCAGTTGGAAAGAGGATGATCCAAGACTCTCACACACACACTCACTCACACACTCACACACACACAGCAGGAGCGGATTAGATTTAACCCTTCTTAACCCCCAGGTGGGAAACAGAGGAGGAATAAGGGAGGGGGTGACTGGAGTTCTTCCAGCCCCAGACCCCCTCACCTCTTATGGGCACACCATGACCATCTGCTCCCTTTGGCAAAAAGCTACATGACAATAGACGAGAGCCGTCCTTTGCTTGATATGTCAGGTACACACTCTTTTGAGATCACTGAAAGTGGCCTTTTACTCTATCAATTATGACCAACTGTGCCTTCCATAATTTGGATGGTGATGTGACAGAGTATCTGTATTTGAAGAGGATTTATTTTAAGTCTAACACATAATGAAACTACTAAGTTGCTGTTTGATAAAGTCCCAGGTTGATGATATGGAAAAACTTTACTGTAAGATTATGATCCTAATTTTCTGACTTACAACTTTATGTATTTGGGTTACATTTAGTTTAAACTCACAACAAGACTGTCTTCTATTGGGGAGAATATTCTCTAAACTTTGACTTGTCATATATGCAGACGATTATTTGTTTTTTGTGTTAAAAGGATCAGAAAACCAGGACTGACCCGCTTCTTGGGTTTTTTTTTTGTTTTTTGGGTTTTGTTTGGTTTGGTTTATGACAATTCAACATGCATGACATAACCTGTAAAAACTTTTTCTGTGACTTTTCTTTAGCCTTCCTTTCTGCCCATTTTACATTAGTGTTGCCATCTATGGGACTGCCCATCGAGCTGTACTGAGTGGTCAATTTGTTCTTGAATTGCAGCCATTTCTCAGTGACTGGACAAACGTGTGACAGACAAGATCACACAATTTACTGACTATTTGTCACAAAAAACGAGTGTGAAAAGTTTTTGACAGTGAACTATTTCTTCTGACTTTGCTTTGAGAAAGAATGTGAGTCTAAATCTGCGAGGCAACCACCTCTGTATTTGTGGCTCTTGGTTAGTTTGAGATAGCTGCAGCTTCAGTCCTTTTATCCACCTGGTCGCTCATCACTCTTGTACCATCCTTTCCTTCTTCTCTTCACCTCTCTGTTTTCCTTTCCTTCCCAATCTGCCCCTTCCTAACCTTTCTACCTCTTGCCTCCTTCTCTCCTGATTTCTCATGGCCCCCCTTTTGGCTGTCCACTCCCCCCTCCTGTTCCCCCTCTGTAGACACACTGTGAAGGTGAAATCTAATCCATTTTTAATGGAGAGTAATTGTATGAAAATGTGCCGTGCTGGGACTGAGAAAAAAGAACAGAGAGAGGTGAAAAGACGACGGGAAAGAAAAAAGCATGTATGTGTGTTTGGGAGACAGAGAGTGGGAAAGGAGGTGAGAAAAAGAGAGGGAAGATGAAGAGACTTGGTGGGTCATGTGACAGCAAGTGTGGGAGAGAGCAAAGGAAAAAAAATGACAGAGAAAAAAGAGTGTCGGAAGATGACAGGCACAGACAGAGCCACAGTACATATTTTAAGGCAAAGCAAATGGGCTAAAACTGGTCTTTGGTTGTCTGCGTTTGCTAAACTGGCCACCAGTATTACCTTGCTGTCTGTTATCACGTCTGGCACTGGCAGAAACTGCTCACATTTGAATGGATAACACGAACTCGGTGCACAATGAAACAGTGGAGAAGCCAAACTGAGGTAATACTGAGGTGGATTTTAGTTTTCCTCATGGCTGTGCTATTATTAGGTCAATGCAGGTCGCTCCAGACCCATTCATTCAAATCAGCTTTTAATATCATGTCAGTGCAGTGATTAGAATATTAACTCAGATCTTAATCACAGCAAGTGAGTCATTTATGACTGAGCTATTTTCATGCTCCTGACAGTCCAAATTGGTGTTTTGAATGGGTAACAAGCTGTGGCTATAAAATCCAAAACATTAAATGCATGTAGTTAAATTTTACTACTTTATTTATTTCATCTTTATTAACTGAGAAAGTCCCCTGAGATTAAAACTCATATTGTCTACATGTCACATCATTACCAAAGTTACATTACCACAATTATAAAAGCATGTTAAAACAAACAGAAAAGCAATTACACTCTACATTTATTTTTATATATAAAGAGCAGGCTATCTGTGCTAATACAAAGTGCTTCAAGCTTTGTGTTACTCTTCCTTTAATCCTTTGTTCTTCCTCATGTGACTGTGCAGATAAAGGAGCTTTTCAAAATGCACATGCACAAAGAATGATTAATTTCCCCTGCAGTCATTATCTGAAAATGTTACAGTTCTACTTTTTTCCTTTTTAAAACTACACCAATCAATGTTTTTATATTAGCAATATATCTAATGACTGTGTAATGTGAAAGAGGTCGCTCATAGTGGCAAACACACAGGGAATTATCACCAGACTCTGCTGCTCCTCTCAGCTTTACAGTGTTTGAGTGTTTTTCAACTTAAGAAAGTGATCACAAGTCAGTGTCACGTTCACGGCTTGTACCAAGAGTAAAAAAAAAAAAAAAAATACATATAACAACTTCTACTTTAATGTTTACCATGTTACTAATAGTAGACTTTCTTTAAAAGAACATTTTAGGGCATTGATGGTTAACCACTTAGAATATTTTTGACCAGTTACCCATGTCGGTGTATAGGTTAACTTGCTACTCGTCAGTTTACTGCACTGCGCACATACCAGGTCTGGTGGGAGCTAGCGGCACTGCTCATTCGGTGATTAACACTGTGAAAACATTTTGCCTAACCTAGACTTTATCCCCAGTTGTCCCAGTTAGTAAGCAGCTCAGTTTTGAACCACAAACCCCCTTTCACATCTTCAACTATGTTAGCTCTGTTAGCACAGTTGGCTTTGTCGGCACGGCTAGTGGTGTTAACATAATTAACAGTGCTACACGGGGGTCTGCGCTCAAAATGAAGTTGCTTACTCACTGGGGCCACCTGGGGGGAGACTGGAGGGGGGCCATCATGTTTCCACAGCAGTGCTGTCCCGTCACTGGCATGGCATTACCAACGGTAATTGCCGAATTTGAGTGGCACCGCTAGCTAGGTCCCACATGACTTGCGTGGTACACAGTGCTGAGCGGCCATGGCTAACGTTAGCTAACGAGTGGAGACTGTAGGGTAGGCAGTGTGCATTATGTTTCCATGAGTTAACGTGGCTAGCCAGCTATCTGCGAGCGAAGCCAAATAAAAAATAAATAAAAGGCAAGACATTTACATCACATAACATTAAAACTGCACCACCTTCAAATGGACAGCACTTTGTTAATGCAACGCTAAAGATCACACTGAGTCGATGGAGGGTCAGAGAAAAAGAGAAGGCCTTTTGTATTCACTTCATTTTGTATTTTGTGTTGTTTTGTTTTCTTAAAAATTAAGTTATCAAAAGCAAAATTAACCGAAACTGACATCCTTAGTAAATTTTAAGTGGAAGTCATTCATGGGAGATTACATTAGATTACACTGGAAAATAGTAATGTCTTCACTGAAGCAATTTGTTGTGTAGGTGTTGATTCTGATGAGGCGTTCTTAAAAGTGTACCAAAGGGCGGATCGCTCACTGAAGGCCAAAGTAATAAAGGCTGTCTTAGCTGTCAGCAAAAGTCTGTCCCGAATGTCAAGTCATGTTTATTTGTAAAGCCAGACATCATGCACGTACAATGTCTCAACAGTTCATAAACCAGTCCTGTAGTTGTCTAAGAAGAGTAAAAAAAATCTTTGGTGCATGAGTAAAAAATAATGTGTGAAACCTCTGGAGAGGCAACATGATGAGAGATTCCCTCTCCACGGATGGCTGGAGGTACAATATAAGCCGTAGGTGGTAAAAAAGCAATTACATAAAATGAAGAGAAAGTTGTAATAATAGAAACAGTCCAATTGAGACATACTACGACAAGACCAATAATAAAAAAAACAGAGTCCCAAAGCACTTCTTTACATACTGTATGCAGTCTATGGCTATGGGCTCATTTTAAATTTTGCAGATACTGAGGACTGCTGTATGATGTTATTGGCCGATAAGGAAACACTAAATTTCCAGAAATCTAGTGGAGTGTAATGAGAAATGCTCTCCACTCCATTCTGCCTTGCTGTCTCTCCTTTCAGCGACATTCCCACTAAGCCCAGTCGCCAGAAGAACATGTTTGCACTGCACACTTCTGCAAACCAAAGCTACATTACATTTGTAGGCTTCATACCTATATCAATGTTTTCAAAGTGACATAGTATAAAAGTTGATTTTGTTATTGGGAGGTAGAGGGGTTGATGGATGGTAAGACACACAGGCAAGACAGCTGCTAAGCTGCAGACCACTATACGACACACATTGGTTTATTAGCAACACTTTGCAGGGTTTACACTGGCGTTTGAGCCACCAAACCTGTGTTTTTCACCGACCTGTCCCTGTTTTTCCAGCAGTTTTTGTGCCAAAATTAACCATAACCTAGTGTTTTTTGTGCCTAAAAACTAATCCCATCTTCCCCACAGTGCTGAGAAACATATAGTTTCAACATATCTGCCACAAAACAATGTACAAATCTAATATATCTGTGGTTTGCACAAAGGTACAATGCAATATTACACAAACATTTTTTTCTAGCCATTGGGTTGTCCCATTTCCCCAGGCCCCTGCATCTCTATTAATAAACTTTACTGCATAAGATAAACTATCTCAGATGAATTATAATTCATACACAGACCCAGTCAGCCCTAAGCCCATTGGTTCCTACAGAAGACATCTAAAGAATCTTTATAAACTGGTCACAAACATTAAGTTGGTTTTTTTTGTAAGTGTAAGTAATTTCCTAAAACAGCTGGGCACGGTAGTGTTTAGGAAACAATAACAGGAGACTTTGTTGGGGACTATTTTAGTGGCGGATTAATACACACTTGGCACACAAGTGAATATCTGCAGCAGCAGCACTGTGTGTGGGACAAAATAAACTACAGTGCTCGTGTTCATTGTATCAAAGGAACATGTCACCCAGTGCAGCAATGTGGCTCATGGTGTGTATTCATTGTGTTTGGACAACAATGGAACAGAGTAAAAAGACAGATTTGGCAACACTTGTTCATTGCATCAATTCATTGTTGGTTTTGGTCTTTTCATCAGATCTGTCGACAAGGAGGAAATAAAGTCGTATCTCCAGACGTATTCTTTAAATACATTGAGGAAGAGGAGGCTGATGAAAAAAGATGACTTGAAACAACAGAGTGTGACGTAGAAAAGATGGTGAGTGCGAGAAGAGGGAGAGGGGTGAGTGGGTTTGGTGAAAGGAGCAGTAACATATAAGAATGAACAGTGCCAAGCGCCTTGCAACAGCATGAAAACACACATACACAGCTGCACAAATCTAAATATAGTTCTGCCGGAGAGAGACACTGAGAGGAGAGGAGGAAGAATCTGGGGAGGAAACAGGGAGGGAGGAGAGGGGAGCAGTATAGGGTTAAAAGATGACATCATCCCCTTCGTCGTCCTCCTGCTTCTCTCTCATCTTTCCATCACTAGGGTACCTCCCTTCTTTTCCTCCCTCTCCTCACTCCCTCCATCTTTCCCTTCGTCTACTCCACCCATCAGTCTCTGTGTGGCTTTATTTTTTTCCTCAAATGAGCGAGTACAGTTCTAGTCTTTAAATAACAGTTATTCTGTTTGGGGCTGAATGCGTGTGTGTGTGTGCGTGCGTGTGTGTTTGTGTGACAGAGAGACAGAAAGAGAGGAGGACAGCTTCTGTTTTAGCCACCATGCAAGCCGCCTCTGCACCTCTGTCATTAAGAACACGCACACACACACACACACACACACACACACAAACACACACTCATGCTCAATTCACAGATAGTGACGCAGAGAGGAAGCAAGGATGAGAGGGAGGGGGAGAAAGAGATAGAAGGGGATAGAGGCAGATAAAGAAAGAAAGCAAGGGAAAGACAGGTATAAATAGGAGAAGGGAGCGTCAGCAGTTATCAGAAGTGAGACACCATACAGTGTAGAAGTCAGGGCAGTATAAATATCACCTTAAGGGGTTTAAGTGACGCTTTAAGTCCATCTCTAAGTAATCTAATCCTCCTTATAACACATCCACAAGACAACAAACTGTCTAGGAAACTTACAACACATCATCTTGCTTATAAACAGCCTGATTAGAAAGGAAAAATGAAGAGGGCTGTTGTCCCGTGTGATAGGCTACATCCCCCTCTTGTCACCTCTCTTAAGATTTTCAAGCAGACTGAAGAGTAAACAGCAATTTACCTGCCGAGAAAGAACAGGACAATTCATCTGCTTTAAATTAGAGCAGGAAATACTTGGAAGTCATCACTTGGTGATAGTACCGAGAATAGGTAATAAGACCGGCTGGGTATTAGCATTTAACGTGTAAATAGTGTTGTATGTGCAGTCTGTTAATGGTAATGAAGCCGGACCTGCTGACAGAAATCTGACATGTTTATGTTCTCTGCTGAGGACGTTATGTTTTATGCCTGTCCGTCTGTCTGTCAGCAGGAGATCTCACCAAAATATGAACAGATTTTCATTACATTTGGTGGACAGATTGGTCTTGGGCCAAGGAACAATTCAGTACATTTAAATTTTTATTTGGATCTGGAATTTTTACTCAACTTACTAAAATTACAGAAATACAGACTGGTTTTCAAATTCTATGGTTCAAAAAAATATATCTCACCTGAAATGAATGATGGTGTTTTGTGTGTTCTGTTACTTTGAAAAGTTCATCCTCAAGGTGTTGCTCTTTGTGACAACCCCAGAGAATTATCACCAACTCTGCAGCCTCGACTCAACAGAGAATTTCAGCGTCTTCTAGCTCATTGTTTTGGTTTTACAGCTCACAGCTTTAATGTTTTGGTTCAGTCTCAGCACTCTCAGCTGCCTCCTTTCCAACTGCAGGACACTGTTTTCAGTGAAAATGCTCCAAAAACCCACTGTGTGCTACCTGCTTAGCACCAAATAGCAGAAGGACAAAGTGAGCAACAAGCTGGTAAACATGGTTGAGCATTTAAGCAGCTAAAGAGCCACATATTTGCCTCAGGAGTTAGTTGAGACCAAAAAAAAGCTAAAAGAAGCCTGGATATTGAGCTTACATTTGCTAGACAAACAGAAACACAACTCCAAATGAATCTAGTTGCCAAACTTTTAGCTAAAGTTAGCTGTAACAGGAGACTGCCATTGTTCTGATGGCCCAAAACGGACAACGGACCCAACTTCAATTTGCTGAAGAGGACTGTGAAATTCCATTGAAAGGTAGTGAGTGAAGACGCTTGTAAGTGGACCTTTAGTTTAAGCTAAATTAATTCACTTTTTCAACCACTTTGCGGCAGTGGAACTACCTTATATGGTTGTTCTCGGGTGCCTTGCCATTATTCCGAGAAATGTCCACCTGGACTGAAGCACACTTCTCCGTCAGCCCAAAAAGAAACATTCATTTCTCTGAAGTCCTGTTTCTCCAAAAATACACACTCCCTGCAGTTAGACAACCCAATCATCAGAAAAAATGATAGCATATTTCTATGAACCACCAATACATTACATTTGTCAACAATGCTGTGGTGAAGGTGTGGTAAGTTGTAGGCACAAAAACCATTTGGTTATGGTTCAGAAAAGACCGTGTTTTGGGTTAAAACACCCACGTTCGGTGGCTAAAACACCATTAGGAAACTCAGCGAAGGGTGGGTGAAAACACCCAGGATCGGTGGTTCAAATGCCCCTGGGTCACTGAAACTAACTGCAGGGAGTGTGTGTTTTCAGAGAAACAAGACTTCGGAGCAATGGCCATTTGTTTTTGGGATAAGAGGCTGCTTTTGGTCCAATGGGACATTTTTTGGACTGATGGGGCTTTGGCACAATGGCATGGCACCTGAGAACAACCATATATGGTAGTTACATTGCGCCAAGACAATTAAAGGAATAGATTAATATAGCTTAAGCTAAAGGTCCACCTACTAGCTTCTTTACTCACTACCTTTCAACTGCATCTCTTCTTCCTTATTCTTCTTCTCAAGCAAACTGAAGTGGGGTCAGTTATCCTTAGTGAACTACCAATGACCATCTGTCATGTGATTACAAGTGGTCATATAGATGAACCAACTTTAATCACTCATGGAAACAGGCTAAAGCACAACTATGAAAATCTGAGCATAAATCCAGACATAATTATAAGGACAGTCTCCAGAGTTTTATTCCAAATTAAGACGGCTACCTTCTGAAAAATACCAATGATTGAAGTGAAAGTCATTACTGATTAACAGTGAAAGTGACAGCTACTGTGTCTGAAGACCTTTGCTTCAAAACAGCATTGTAATTTAATGGCAGGGGATTTAAAAACATGGCAGAAAGTCTTTATATGCTGCATTCAAGGGACGCAGAGATGGTAAAGTCCCATTCTCTCTTTAACAAAGGCACTGGGAGAAGGCTAAGTCATGGCAAAAGATTAAGTGGCGCGCTAAGCCCATCTTTAAATAATCCAATGATACTAATAATACACATTTCCACCACACAGCATAATGAACAGACTGTAGCTGGGTGTTACAGGCTGTGGTTTTTATCTGTATGCTCTGTTGCCTGTAATTTTTTTGTCGCTTGCTCTCCCTATAATTACCTGAATCACTATCAGTAAATAGATTTCAATTAGCATCAATAAAACAAGACTATTTCACAGGTCCTTGGGCTATTGGGCCTCTTTAAGAGTCTAAGAGTCCAAAATCTCCTTGACCACAGAGTGACTTTCAGGAATTTTAGATGTTGGAATTCTCCTCTGAAGGTAATATTTGCTGTGCGAAATGTAAACACAAATTGGAGACAGTTAGTAAACAAATATGGGAGACAGTTATCCCGGCTGGAGACATCCTCCAACATTTGATTAGCAGCTTTGTAACCCCCACTTGTTGAATAATAATGTGTTGGTTTGCTGTACATGAGGCACGGTGCTTTCCACACTGCTGCAGAGAAAAAATAAATCTCACATTTTCTTGTCCTTGATTAAGTCTGGGCGTGATTTTAAAGGCATATTTTCTGCTTTCAGTATCTCTTTGCATCTAAAACAAATCTTCGTTCCCTTCGCTACTGATTCACAACATGTCACCTCTGCATGTCCAGTATTTGATTTTCTTTATTTACTTAGCTTTGCACTGCCTCAGAACCACAACGGCATATTTAATAGTGAACACCCACCAAGGTAACACTACTGGTTATTCAATCAGAGCGCTTATTTGCTCAAGCATCTGCGTATTCCTTTAAGAATCAACCCTTTCCTCCATGACACAGCAGTGGTTGTGCTTATTGCATCGCCAGCCGTTTCATTACATCCTCTCCCCTGCAATATCCTCTGCCTTTCTTTTATTTTTTTATCTCGCCGTCTCTCCTCCTCCCAATGTTCCTCCTCCACCTGTCAACTTAATGTTCAGTCATTTCCTCTTTCCTCATCCACTCCATTTCTTTCATCACCCCCCTCACTTTCTCCTCCACTCTCCCTCTTAATTGATCAGAGGCCGTCATAGAGCAAAAACTACTCCATGCCTACTGTAACCCAATACCAGGCCCATCCAGCTGGCCTCTGCCTTACCCGCACACACACACACACACACACACACACACACAGTCATCCAATCTCCCACATACAATCTGTGAGAGAAGGTGACTGTTTTACAGTAAACAGCACATTTAAAACAGAGCCTGCCATAAATTCATTATTATAATGTGGACAAACACACATGCTGGACAAGCAAAAAGGAAAACACATCCTCTCAAGTAGGTTAACGTGTGACCTAAATCATGAGACTGAGGTTATGTTACATGTTGCATAGGCTATTTGTCATTTTTGACAAGTACAGACTCACATTGTGGCCTGGAGAAACAACAGAAAGCCCATCTAAACGGGGAAATACACCTGAAATACAATGGGCTGTTTGTCAGAGGCAGCTACTTGTGGCAATTTGTACCTAAAGAATGTCTGCTGCAACAAACAGTACACTACAATTGTTTCGCTTTTGACATATTTACGTTGCTCTAAGCAAGGACGCCTCAGTCTTAAAGCGGGACTGTGTCACTTTAAAAAGAAGAAATAATACACACCTTCTCTTACAAATGAAAAGTCTACTTTATTTGCTCAGTTCAAAACACTACGGTTTTGCTGCTACAGCTTTATTTGGTCTAATATGGCCAAAAACTTCTGCTGGCTTATATTAGCTAATGCTTGCAAACTTTAGGTACAACAAATTTTGCTATACAATGGACATTTCTGGATCATTTTGTTGACTTCATTACTCTTCTCAGTTTGTGCTACTGTATATTATATTTTAACCCCCACCACTAGGTCATCCATGTTCCTCAGGTCCTATGTTCTTGATAGAAACCAACATTGTAAGAGATTAATATGGCCCATCCCTAAAAGAAGAGACACTGAAGTTTCAAATTCAGTCAAAAACTGAACCGAAAACTGTCTTGTCTGCAAATTGAGGACGTGGTGTTAAAGGAGTATAACAGCTTCTAGCTTTTAACGGCTTTGAGGGTGATTTCACCCAAGGAAACATACATTAAACATTTAACCTAGGAAAAAAACATTGCTGCAAACAAAAAATCATTTGAAAGGTTTTGTGTCATTAAGAGGATATTAAACTGGGGAACATAGAACCCTGGCAACATGATACGTTCCTTTTACCAATTTCCTATACACTTATGTCTGTGTTTCTTACGTAAGTTTGCTTTAACCATCTGCCTACTGTAGCAGAACACAGTTAGCGCTATTAATATATCTCATTTCTCAGGCATTTTTTTCTAAAACTAAAGTCTGAACATATCAGAAAGTGGTGCAGCAAAATTAAGCCCTGCGTCTTCACAAAATATGCGGTTCTACAAGCTTGTGACATGACTGCAGGCACGGTTAGTTGGTGAACTAGTGTAGCTAGCTGCTAACTAGCTAGCCACAAAACTATCTCTCAGAGCTAACTAGATTGCTAAGTGTCAGTTGCTTGCTAGCTAATGAATTTAGCAAAAGCAGGTGCTTATAAGGACAATAAGTGAACACAGTTTATACAAGAGGCGTATTCATATGTGCTCCGGTCTCAGACCATGCCTCTCTTGTAGAGTGGAGCACATTATATCAAAGTGGATGGCGCATCATGGCTAATACGCTGCAACAGCTTCCTCCATTTTCAGCTCTACATTCCCTCATACATTTCAATGCTACATTTTTCTGTCTTAATGGTGGTGTGAACAATCCTTCACAGTGAAAGAGCAAAGTGAAAACATAATGGGATTCATTTTAAAATTCAAAGAAGCTGCCTTATTCAATTAAATGACGGTTCAGGGAAGAATGTGTGAAGTTGCTAGACATCGGTGCAACCTTGGCTTTTTCACTTCAAACACAAGTTTTTACATTCAAAAGCTCACTTTACAGTATTTTTCACCTCTATAAGGCTAGTACAGCATATCCTTCAAACGATGCTCCCTCATCACTCTGCTATATGTCATGAGATAGTCTTTAAGATTTCATAACGGGCATGTCTGACGGCATGTTTTCCTTCTAATCCTTTCATTGTTAGCAGTGAAAATGGCCCATTTCTGAGTAGATTACGAAACACAAGCGGCAGTTTATTTTTGTTCTTTCACAGACAGCAGTGGGAGCGTTTTAAATGCATTTCCTATCATTCCATAGAAACAGAAGGCTTGCGAAAGCACACTCTGACCTGTTAAACAGCATCCAGTGGGATGATAAATGCAAAAAGATTGACTATTTGCTGGTCTGCATTAGGATCATTCTTTCTTATTTAAACGGAGGTTATGAGCACATAAGCATTAAGCGATACTTCACATTACTACTTTGTCTAAAATGTCTAACAACATTTAATTCTTCCTGTTATCTCACTCTGGTTCAACTCACCATCTGTTACTCTGTGCAACAAAGCTCGATTCAATTACATTGTCTGCAGTGCTCGTCTTAAATCTACAGGGTGTTTCATGGCTTTTAGAGCTGCTTTAATGCTAACGCCAACCAGCAGGATGGGTTTCGTGCAGGTACGGGAGATTTAACACTCTCTAAGCTCACACAACATCCTTTAGGGCCTTACTTAGTTATTTGAAGCCACTCATCAGCCCTCTGAAAAGCCACTTCTGCTGGCAGCCACCAATGGAACTGTCAAGGACAGAAAGTATGATGCACAGCTATTTTGTTGTATGGATATTTCTTTTGCATGGTTGAAACAGCAATTAGAAATGCTGGTGTTAGTTTGCACGCTGAAGGGTGTTTGCGTGAAACATCTATCAATTACTTGATGGGAGTGCTTTCCTATTAATGATTTTTCTGTTGAGCTGTTTTGAGGATTCAGCACCCAGATGAACATACTGGAGCCAAGCATGTTGATTCATTTTCAAAACAGCAATTAGGCCCTGCTGCTCTCCTGCTTTCACATTGGTGTGGGAGATAATAATAAACAACTAGGTATCAATTTTTGATGAGAAGAAATCCAGCACCACAGTTGACTGTAAGAAACAGCTGTGGTAAAAAATTGGACTATAATTTTTATTTTTATTTTTTTGCATCATCTGCTGCTGTTTTCAAGATCAGATGAAGCGCCTGACAAAATTTAGTTTTCTTTTAACTAGGACGACAAAACTAGAGCCTCCCGTGACACACAGTTTACAGGAATAGTTTTAGTATGATCATCTTGTGACTTCCAAATACAGATACATGTATGCTAATGCCCTCATTTTAAATTTAGAAAATGAGGCCCATTGTGGAGATGTCTTTTTTTTTTAATAAAACAGGCATACAGTGACCTTTTTAACTAGCTCTCTTATCATGTCATCTTAAGTCTATACTATATTACTGTGGTCACAAATGCAATGTGAGCCCAGTAGAACTGTTCAGTTGTGAATGTTGGCAGGATGTGCCGCTGGGCCAAGATGAGCAGAAAGTCTGTTTTGTGTGTTTTCTCTCCGAGCTCCTGCTGAGGTAGCTGCTGGCAGCAACACTGTTCCTCAAGATCTCAAGATAGGCTAGAAAGTGTCCCATGATTACCCTGCATACATACATGCTTTACACAATCACAAAGACAGGCCTCAATAAATACTTGGTGCCTCTGTATGATTTTATCCATCACTCGGCTGAAAATAGAATCGCTGACCTACTGCAACCACAAATGTCAAACCCATTCCCAACCTACATCCCTTATCATGGTTATATGCTATACAGGTCAAATTTCTATTAGTAATTACATTTCTGTGTACGATGATTATATTCCTGCCCACTGGTGCACCCAGAAGATTTTTAATAGGGGTGGCTACTGACCTTGGGGTGGCACACCAAAACCAAAAGCCATAACTGAATTTCTGGGATTCGCTTATGCCATTGTAGCACTTTGGTTTCTTTTATTCCACAACAATCTTGTTTAAATATATCATGTGTCTGTATATACATGTGTTCGGTGATTCATTGTTCTTCAGATAGGCTGGTTATCGTTTTCTTTAAAAAGACAAAAATGCAGCTTTAATTTGAGTTAATACATTGATTCAAAGGAACAAAACATTTACTATGAACAAGCCCTCTCAAGTTTAGGGGAGACTTCTCGGTACGCATAGAATCCATTTTCATTTACATATCTTGAGGTGAGAGCTCAAAGGACCCCTTTGAAAATGGCCATGGCAGCTGTTCCCTTGCAAAAATGTAACCTAACTTTGGAACATTATTTAAAACCCGTTGCCAGAAGCTATGAAGACATTGTTGGTACCATTGGATGCCTTAGGTTGTCCTGTTTAACAAAATACCACTACCTTTGCACAAGCTTAAACAATAGCCACTTTTATAATGCCTCTTAAAGGCATGGATTCCACAGCATTATGCTACCTCGCCATTCTGTTTAAAAGGTAGGCTACAATCGCAGAAAGGGGGGACAGAGTTGTCTCGCCTTTAGGCGGGCAGCGGAGGTAGTAACAGTGGCAAAACAACCTTTGTGAAAAGGGACAGGCATCTACAAGACGAAAAATTTTGGCAACGTGTTATGTGTGTGACCCACTGCCGGAAGATTTAAAAAGCAGGTGGTAGCAATTAGCAGCTAACTCAAAGATGGCCAAAAATGTCTGCAAATTGGGAAATTTGTGAGGTCCAGGAGCTCCTTACCCTCTGAGCAAAGGGCAAGGTCAGCCGCCATATAACAGGGATTGTTATTTTTTTAAGCCCTGACAACGAGTATGTTATATGTCACACTACAGGCTGATGCTGTTGTGTTACATGTCACGCTGGGCATGCCCAAAATCACACACTGGAGTGGCAAGATGCAGTCATTGTTTGCTTCTGTGTAAAAATGCAAAGGCAGCACAAAGAAGGGACTTTGTAACAGGCCTATGGTGCGATCTATGTGTAAAAAGAGCTAATTAATGCACCACAGCCTCTTTCAGACAGTAATATCAGCCTCCAATTATTTTTGCCCGGGGGGGCAGTGGATGGAGCCAGCAAGTGTATCAAGGGGGCCGTGCAGTGAATGTGTTTTTACTCATAGTGACGATGTTTCTATCTGCAGCAATGTAATTAAATTTCTACTTACTGTTTCTATACACAGTGATAGTGCTTCCACTATGACGTTATTAAGGTAACAATGTTACTACCTGTTGTTACATTTACATGTAATAATGTATTTCTGTCCTTGCTGATGACATGTTTCGTCCCTCAAGTGTATGCTTTTCACAGATACAGTCACACTGTGTAGAACACATTTTCACCTGGATGACTCATACTTACTGTCATCAAAATGCAAGCCTAGTGGTCTGGCTAAGCAGATCATATTGTGATTGCTGAAGTGCTTATATAACGTGTATTAACATGTGTTTTTCATCATACAGATAAGACTCGGATGTAATTTACATTTTAACATAGAGTGTAGAGAGAGGGCAGCGGAGGAAGGAGGTGGAAAAGTCAACAAATTAACTACAGAAGGATTTGAAACCGAGCATATCTCAAGGTCAAAGGCAAGGAATAGTGCTGCCCTGCTGGTTGCAGGAACTTCCTCTATTGATAGACAGAGACTGTTGGTTCAGTCTTTGTGTGTTTCAATTTTAAAAGATCATCCTGAACCGCTCTTGTACAAACTGTCTTTGGTGTGCTAACAAGGCATAAAAGTTTATTGTAGATGTTGGGCAGGAATGTGACCTTAGTCTGGTTAGCCTGCCAGCGACAGCACAACATCCGTGACTGGGAAGCCTGACTGGTGACTGTAGCCCCAGGGGAGAGCATCGCAGCTGGGGAGGAGCACTGAGCTAACAGCCTGTTCTCTGGTTAGACAGAGAGCTGCAGTGTAACTGAAGACACGGAGCACAATCGGGTGAAAGCCAAGGACCAACTCAATAATCAACTCTGATAAATATGCAGCAAACATCTCATATGATAAGCTATGAGACATAATCGATTTCACATCAATTTGGCAAATTCAAGCCACTATGATATCAAGGCTGACATCATGGGGGAACTTGTCAACACTATTTATTTTTTTAACAAAATATAACTTACTTGTTCTAAAGACAGCCAGTTAGCTCTACTGGGCTAGTTTCCAGAACCATTAACTCCCAGCATCATCTTTACTGGACACCATCATCAAGTATTTTATTATTATTTAATGTGATGATTAGTGTAGAGAGACCGGAAAGGAAAGCTTTCACTGTGTCTGAAAACATTTTTGCTTCTCATCTGGTGGTGGTTCTGTAACTGTGTGATAGCAGATATTAAATATTTTAATTTGCCTAGGTCCCAGAGAAACACTAAGTTTATCGAGCCCTGGTGCCTCGGTGTGACTTAATCATCAGCTCATTTGGGGCCCTGTCTGAAAATCTTCAGCAGTACTTACATTAAAGCTCCATTTAGACATTTAGAACATTTCTACCGTGGGAAAAAAAAAGAGAAACCGCTTGAAATGGAGTGACTGCTAATAGCGGTAAAGGCAGTGATCAATCTCTTGAGAATAAACAGGACAAATGTCAGCTGAAAGACGAGGCAAGGTTGACTTTCACCAGATGATGGCTGTGTTTCTATTAAATAGACCTTGAAGCATCAACTCACCATGTGTGAAAGAAGTATATCCACTGGTTTAGACATGAAGTGTCCGCTGCAGTACAGTGCCCAGCACTAGTCCAAGAACACAGTGTACAGAAAGAGGTGATATGCCTGTGCATGTGTTTTCTGCAGGCCTGTAGCCAAACATGAATACACTGTAGAAAGGATTATAGGGATCCTGTATCCTTCACCCTTCATCTGTGAATTCATAAGCTGCCTTGACCATCCCTGCTGCTCCTTTATTGGTCAGTTCAGTTCTCCAGCTACATTTAGAAGAGGAATTGACCATTGAATTGTTTTTGTTTTTCCAAACTTCTATAAACCTGCCTAATGTACTCACAACGCAAAAATGCCTCCTGTACTTTTTCTTCTTCTGATTACAAAACAGTAACTTTTGAAGGCTTACATGTTTCACACAGTACTGATGACAGATCTGCAAAGATGCAAGCTGTGACTGCATTCTGATCAATCATAGCTACTGATAATGGGGAAATGAGTGTCTCGTAGATCAGGCAACAGCTAGATAACTATACTGAAATCTTTACATGACACCAAACCATGTAAATAACTTCCTATATTTTGCATAGTACGTTTTCAGGTCCAAAAAAGATGATGTTTTAGGACTTTTACACATCAAGCTGACGGTTGTTGGTCAATGTCAGGCTGCTGGTAAGTATCTTTCAACCTAATTTTTGCGATGTGTCCGTCACCATTGGCACCAGTTGCCCCTCGTTTCCTTTTTTCAGCAAATCCAACATGTTGAATCTGCGTCGGAAACAGCACAAACACAAATCAAACAACTAAAGTCAAGAGGTAATGAGATTTAAACAAACTTATTATTGAGGTAAGATTATTTCTTAACCACTGAGCTCTTCGGCAGGAACAGTTCGTAATTGTTTGTGCTATTGTTCACTAGCACACAGCAAATATCATTCGTTCTATCAACATCAGTTTGTGTTGTTAATGTGCTAACTGGCTAACTAGCGTCTTGAATGTGATGCTACCGTTTTCCTTTTTGAATGATGAATACAGAATACTGCCACCTGCTGGTACGGAGAGCAATGCAACAGTTGGTCTTCATCACCATAACTTCTTCCATGTTGGTTTGGCTAGTTCTGTTTACAAAACAGTAACTTTTAAAGGCTGATATGTTTCACACAGTACTGATGACAAATCTGCAAGATGCAAGCTGTAACTGCATTGCATTCTGATCAATTGAGGCTAGGAATCACTATGTCTGCCTCCTCCTGCTTTGACTGTTAAGATTGGTCCCAAATATTGAGGCTCCTGCTCACTCTGAGACTTAGATCTTAAACTCTATGATCACTGTTGGCAATTTCAGGCATTGCCTTCAGTCAGACCATTGTAGGTGAGCATCAAACAACGAAATGACCCATAAGAGGCAATGCTCATCACTAGAAGCTGTTTCTGGACAGTGTTTCAGGGTGGATTTTACCTTTAATGGCACTTGTTAGCTTTTTCTGTTCACATCTTCTTCATTGTTATGTGCCATGTCTTTCTGTGTATTTTATGTTTTATACTGTGCCTGAAACTGCAGAATGAAGCTTTGCACAGGGCATGAAGTGAAAGAGATGTGCCATTGTTAGCAGGAGGAGTAGTTCGAATTAACAATGGGAAAGTGATTCCCTTGAGGGCAAAACACCCACAAGTCTGTCTACACTTGGCCTACATACTGCCCGTTACAGACTTCCCCACACCAGGCTTTTCTCCTGCGCTGGTGCTGCAGGATCTTACTATCAGTTCCTCCTGGGGATCCAGAAACAGTGCCGCAGCGGTGCAGCAGCCATGTGATAACTGGGACTTCTGTCTATGAAGGCTTCCAGCACATATGCACAGAGAGCTCTGAACGGAAGGTGCTGCAAAGATGCAATGAAAACCCTCCATCATCATGCTGCGCGCGCCCTTCACTGAGAGGAAGTTGAAGCTGGTGAAATGAGGTGTAAAAACATACACACAGCTGCACGCATCTCATACACTGTCTAAAAGCAGAGAGGTCTTCTCTTCATAAAAGGATTGATGGGAAGAGATTGAAGGCTACATGAAACGGGGGTAACCTTATAAAAAGGGGTCAGAGGCATGAGAACTTACAATGTGCCCCTGTACTGCACACACAGGTTACAAAGACAGATACAGAAGGTGAGGAAGAGGCACAGATAAATGAATAGAGATGCTTGAGTAAGCATATACAGAAAAGAGGAATGTGAAAAGATAGGTCTTGTTTACTGTGTGGAAAGAAAAGGTAAAAAATATTGATTTGGACCTCTCTCTCTAACACGACAAGAAAATATCTCTTAGGGGTTAAAGCGACTGTGTGGTAAATGCTAAATGATTCCACGTTGAGCTTAAGTTTGCTAACATCAGCTAACATTAGCAGCTGAAAGCTACTTGTCATACGAGACCAAGTAAGGCTGTAGCAGCTTGTTTGTTTTTTGATTTATCAATTCATCATTTAGTGTTTAATTCATCTCTGTAAACAGATATCTGTATATGTATGCAAAATCTGTAGGCAATGGGACGTGATTTTGGTATCGAAGGCATTCTGGTTTCCAACTGTAGTCTCAACAAGTACAAGTGGTAACGGCCAATCACATTTGAGCAACAAGAGTCCATGTGGAGAGAAAACAGTGGTGATCCTTGAGCCTAGGATCTAGACTCTTGGAGGGCCCCAAGGAAAGAAGCCCATCGAGGCCCCCTAACAGTCCCTGGTGTTGTTTTTCTTCCTTGTTTCATTTCTGGTATGCTTGTTTCACTGTGCTGACTTTAACACCAAACATGACAGTTGCAGGTAAATGGCTGACTGTCCTTACTAATGATATTCAGCTGTCAACTGGTAGCCATAAAGAGTACTGTATAGTTACTCTTTATGAGAGGTTTAAGGGGATTTTATAGTTGCAAAATCTGCCAATTTAAGGGGCACCCTTCTTCCAAAACTATCTGGGGGACCCAAAACATTTGCCTGGTTTGCCTCTCTTGACTATACTCCCCTAAGACCAAAAGAGGCGGAAACACCAAAATACAATCTCAGAACCTATCGGCTATCGTCTGAAAGTTTAGGGCTTTATTAGCTTTTTTAAATGTATTTATCTGCAGTCATATGCAGATATCTTTTTATAGAGATTAGCTGAAATGACTGCTGCACGAAAGAGGAGGTCTTGGCCCGGATGTTCGCTTGCTACACCTGAACCCCCAAAATATTAACATCTGTCCCCAGAGGCGTATTGTCATCAGACTGATAGACAATTGGTTCTGTGTTTGGTGTATAACAGGTCTGAAAAGGGTGGAAATTGTTCAACGCAAGTGCCCAGAGTCCAAGGTGACAGGTTAAAATGTCTTGTTTTGTTGCTCAACCATCCAAAAACCCTAAGCTATTCAATTAAAAACTATATTAAACAGGAACAACTTCACATCTGTGAAGCTGAGACCAGCAAATGTTTGACATTTTTACTAAATAAATAGCTCTAAATACTAATGTCTGTGGGCTGAGCAGGTGCATCTGTAGGAAAGTACCACAGTATATCTGAAAATGAAAGCCAGTGGGTTCCATGTCTTTACAGCCTTGTGCCTTCATTCTGAGAGAGGATGCTGAACAAGCTCACATAGATCAAAGTGGTCTCTGTGTAGTAACAGCAGCTCTGGGATTAGAGCTATGGCAACAACAGACCTGCAAATAGTGCAGCTTTGACTGCCTTTATCATGGATGTCAAGATCTTTACTTAGCCACAATGTGTACTAGTATGTTTGGTACTGGATATAGTTTTGTTTGAGGTTTGTCTAATGAGGCAATTAAGGCAGCAGTGGTCTGTCAAGGAGAGAGGCCTCATAATGGGGAGATGCTTCTAGCATTTCCTCATCAACAAATAAAGGAGACAAGTTGATATTGTGTTTTAATGAGTGTGTAAGTGGTCCACATTAAGCGCAGTGACTCTGCACACATGGATTTGAGCGTTTGGGCAAACTCGTCCTTTGCCACAGTTGAAGGCATGTAGCAAGTTTCATTGACAATAATACTGCAAATTTGTGATCAAGTTGACGATTGTTGCTAAAATTGAGGATGATGGGAAGGAAAATTTGCAATTTCTTACTAATCTGATCCTACAGTGTCATTTTTTAGCTATATGCCCTTTGATCTTCACCTGCTTTAGCAATAGTCAAATTGAGATATCAACTAAATGAATAGACCTGAAACTTCTCAATCAATCAATTAGTCGAGTGACAGGAACTGTTAAAATACCAAATGTTCACTGATTTTAGCATCGCCAAGGTATGGATAAGCGGCTTTTCTCTGTTTTAAATCATCTTAAACTTAATTTCTGCATGTTCTGGACTATTTTTCAGACAAAACAAGATATCTGAAGACGTCACCTTGGACTTGGGGAAACTAGGATGGACATCTTTCACTCTTTTCTGTAATTTAATTGACAAAATGATTAATTATTCATGAAAATAACTGATAGCTGCAGTCCTAAAACCAATCATTCCAACAACCAGCCTTTACAAGAATCCAAAAACCAGACTGGCTCCTATCAGACAATAAATCAAAGCCATTGCTATCACCTCTGTCAGTTAGGAAGGACAAGGACAGAGAGGACAATATGTATCACTGGATACCTATCAGTAGAAAATACAATACATCAATAGCTCTTCTCCACAGTTCTGATCAATGGTTGGCTTATGTAAAGTCAGGTGATGGCATTCATTATCATCTAGAAGTGTTTAAACAACAAGGAATAAATGCATAAAGTGAAAGCACAGACTTTATGGTGACCTTGTTGGACTCTTCATCCCTATGGCAGGCCTATCACTGTGATATATTGACCCATGGCAGTGAAGCGGTGTCTCACCTTTGAGCAGGGGCAGTGGGGTGAGCTCCACCTGGGAGCTCTGGTAGCGGAACTGGGACGAGCTGTGGGACCTCCTCTGCCGGGCTCTGCGCATCGACCTCCGCGGGAAGCCGTCCACCTTCTCCGCGGACGGCACCGAGAAGCTGGTGGTCGGCGAGGACGGGCTGGACGGAGGCAGCTTGGTCGTCTCCATGATGGCTGTAGATGGCGGTGGTGGTGGTGGTGGTGGTGATGCGGTGGTGGTGTTGTTGCGTGCGTGCTTTGCGCGTGTGAGTGCGTAAAGAGGCGCTTGAGACTGTATGGGTGAATGGAGGAGAGGATGGAGGTAAGGATGGAGGAGTGGGTGGCTTTCTGAATCACAGATGGATTATCAATTGATCAGAATGAATAGACGCTCCGGGGTGGTGGAGGAAAAGGAGGAGGAAGAGGAGGGAGGAGGAGGAGAGGGGGGAGAGATAAAGGGGGGAGAAGGTGCAGAGGCGGAGGAGAGGTGAGGAGAGATATTTTCTGGATGTCCAGTCCCGTGCTGTGCGCCTCGCTGTCTCTATCAGAGCCGGACAGGAAATGGCAGCAGCATCAGCAGCATCCCTGATTCTTCAGTTTTTCACGCACAGATGAAAAATGGCATGTGTATCATCCCAGTGGAGGAGTAGCCTGTGCAGCTACCAGATGATGCTCAGACAGGCGCGTCTCCTCACACATACACACACGCCTCTCTGCTGCTGTATTGGCGTCACACACAGACTAAGTCATCGGCCTAAATTTGGATATTTATTTCTATAATTGATCACAAAGCTCCTTATGTAAAGAAATCACTGTAATCAAGCACCGATTAACCTCCTCCTGTTTATCCAGCTCAAAAACAAACAAACGGACCCCAGGTCAGTTTATAGCTTATTCTCCTCGATGATGCTCCTTATCAATAAAATCAGTGATCGGTCCTGGCGGTGGATGATGATATCATAAAATCATCAATCTGGGCCCACCTCGGTTGCCGCATCACTGTTGTCCTTCTCGCTCGTTTTTAACGGATCCTCTTTCGACCGTTCAAGCGGCCGCACCTGCTTGTTTTTATTTATTTATTTATTTTCTCTCAGAGGTGGGTAATGTTGTTCTCGTCGCGGTTTGTACCCCTCCACACAACCTCCACCTCCTGCCGTCCTCCAACCGTATCAGGGCGGGGAAACAAGCGCTCCCTCACCGCGCCAACATGTGCAGGTCCTCCGCCAGCGGCCGATGCAACACCGAGCCCCGCTGCCGCGCTCCGTCTCTGCCTCCGCGGTGAGAGAAAAACGAAAAGAGGCAAAAGCACAACAGAAAGCAGCCGCTCCTCCTGCAAGCCTGGAGTGAAAAGACCGAAGAAGGCCCGTGTTATACAATAGCACCCCGTCTATGTCTGTCAGACTGACGCGTTTTGCTCCTGTCCCCCTTCTCGGTTCCCGTTATCCGGTCGTCCTACAGCGCCTCAGCGAGCTGCGTCAAGGAGCACGCAGTGAGTCGGGAATACACAGGAAATCAGGCAACGCGACTTTCAAAATAAAATACAAGAGAGCGAAAATAAAAGTGTACTGGTGTTAATAGAAACAGACGTACTGCCAGAGTAACCTGGGGCAAAGATTAGATACTGGGTCCAAAATAACCCCTCCATCCTTATTATTTATTGTCATTGCTTTACAAGTCTCAAGCAACCCTCAAGTCTTTGCACCTATAGGTCATAGGTTATTTTTTGTAGACTAGCCTACGGCATAGTTTTGTATATGCAAGTGAAATTATCTTTGGTATAATTTTTCCAACAGTAACGTAATGTTAGTTCTTCATGGTTCTCTCCTGCAAGTTTGTTGGATGTTGTACGATTGGTTTAAACAAAGTGGATCTGGGGATTTAAATGTTGACTTGCTGGGACTGAACAGCGCTAACGTTAATTGATTCAGAAAAAATGAAGGGAAATTAATTAATTCGTGGTACACTTTTTAAGAAACTTTCTTTTTAATCCGTGAGCTTGGGGGAAGGTATCAAGTATTTTCAAGTCAAAAGGCTAAAGTCCAAGAGAAGTCACCAGTCATTGGTGTTAAAGTCCAAGTCCAGTTGTAAATCTTTTTTGATTTTGTCAAGTCAAGTCCAAAGTCATTCAGTTTGTGACTTGGGTTTGACTCAAGTCCAAGTCATGGGACCAAAGTCCACACCTCTACTATGCACTACATAGCCCTTTCCTACAGTGTGTCATAAGGAGGTCACCTCAGGTTTGCTGTGTGGTAACTTGATTAAACACAAACTAATTTAGGAATATGCACATATTATTAAGGCTCTAAAGGTAGTTTTCAAGACTTCCAAGACAGGGCCTAAAGACCCACAGTCACAGATATTCATGAAATAGACATAGCCTCTTACCAGTGCATCTCGTGTTGGTGGGCACAAATTGTGTTAATACGTGCATACAAAAACAATGCCAAAGCAAAGTCTGTTATGACTGGTCACAGTTTTATTGTGAAACAGTCAAAGCTTGGTTACATTTAGGGGGGAACTTGGTTAGGTTTAGAGAACAAAGAAATACTTGGTTAAGTTTAGGAAAAGATTTTGTTTTCAGTTAAAATAACTACATAGGATGCAAGTGACATAAAATTACATACTTTTTGTAGTTATGTAAAGTATTTTACGTAAAGTAGTTTACGTAGTTACGTAAAGTCCATAGGTCATGAAAATAGTCCATGTTTGTTCGACCCCTCCTACCTTTCGTAACATATGCAGACTTTCTCACAGTGTATAGGCTACCTACTTAATTTTTGTGTCTACCACTAGATGGATGGAATTGTTTTCTTGTTGCCAGCACGTAATTTGTTGTTTGTCTTGTCTTGTCTTGAAATGGACACATGTCTTTGTGTCCATTTCACATATTTCCAAGACAGCAGGCTGCAAGACCAGATCATAGACTAACATGAAGGCTGTCATCATGGCAGTTGATATTTTGCTTTAGTAATTCCAATATTCCCAAAGAAAATTCTCATTAATAAACTTATCAATTGCTGCATTGCACCGTTGATACCCCGCACTGAACAGGCCTAATTAAAAGAAAATAAAACAGACAACGGTGTCAAATATTTGTCTACTACTTTAAATCACAGCTATTATCTTGTCCATTAGCACATATTTATTCTATTTGTGCAAATACAACTCAAGCGTTGGAACTAATTCCCACTGACAGTGAATGTGAATTTTTTTTTTTTTTTTTTTTTTTTGAAAAAGCTAAATGTAGGAAAAGTCAGCACTGTACGCTTTAAGTCCCCTGATAGGGGGGTAAACTTGGTTTCTGCAGTGTGTAGGGCTCACAGACATCACAAGATTTCCCAAGAACTGAAGAAAACACATCTTTTGAAGTGAGGTGCTGGCTTGCAGGTACACATCAAAGAAAGGAGGGGGAAAGTCTCACACTCAGAACTCAAATTCAATCTTTTTCAAAATGCCAGAGGTCAGCGTTTCGGCACCAAAAGATAGCAAGATGTCTCAAAATGCTGATCTCTAGAATCCATAGTGAAAAGGTTACACTGGAGCTCTGCAAGGCAGATTCTGCAATCAATCAGCAGCAAAACAGCTGAACATGTAGCCTAGATTCGAAGGGTCAGGTTAAGACAGAGAAATATTTGTTGCAGGATCTATTAATGATCTCACTGAGCAAAGAGCATGAGACTGAACCCTGAACAAAGGCTCTGCTCAGTATTGACTGAGAAAAGGTCAAGGTCATCTGCCAAGAGACAGTGGACATCAATGGAGAAAGATCGAGGGCATTTGTTATGTTTTCCATATACTGAATGTGCATTAGTTTGCAAACATTTCTCTCCATTGTGAGAGTTGTGGACATATTGTTGTAGCCTCCTCTTGGTAAATAATTTCAGAGCAGTTATTGTTTATATCCAAAATAGACACCCATCTCTTCCGCCCACCATTTCTCCTGGTGTTCTTCCAAGATGTACAAAATCTTGGTCAGTTCAAAATGATATTTGAAAGACATGCTCCATTTCATTGCGTATAGCCCAGAATTTTTTCAACCCAGGGTATGACCAGAGATGGATATGGCTATGACTTCTTCCACAGTCCTGCCAACATTTATATTAGAACTTGGTAAATGGTAAATGGACCTGCAATTGTATAGCGCCTTTCTGGTCTTGGGACCACTCAAAGCACTTTTTACAGTACATCCACACACACATTCATACGCTGGTGGCTGAGGCTACCATACAAGGTGCCACCTGCTCAGTTTTTAACACACTCACATGTCGATGGAACGGCCATTGGGAGCAATTTGGGGCTCAGGATCTTGCTTAAGGATGCTTCAACATGAAGGGAGGAGCTGGGGATTGAGCCACTGATCTTCCGATTGGTGGACGACCCACTCTACCTTCTGAGCCACAACCCCCCTGTAAGTAGTGATAAACAAACTGAAGTGATGAACAAACACACCTCGATTTTCATAATATGAAGATCCAGGTGTGACTGTGACTACATTACTTCCCTCAAAAAAGTGAAAGCAGGTGCATGAATGAAGCTTTTATTTTGAAATGTGTAACCGGATGCTTACTCGTCTCACTCCGACAGCCTTGTTACTGGTCCCTCAGCTTAAAGGTGGTGCAAGGAGAGAGAGGAGTGAGGCTCCTCAATGCGGATGACGCTATAGAATGGATTTATTTATTTATTTGTCTTTATTTATGTGGCCTGGCTCTGCCTCTTAAACCTGTTAATTTTAAACAGATGCGTCATTAGTGCCCCGCGCGCCTCTGCTGTCACTGCATCACCTCCGCCAAACCTCTGGCTGCGGTCTCATCCTGTTATGAAATATTCCCCCTCTGCTCTCCAGCAGCGCACCGCTTTGACGCTCATCAGTGTTCCTGTCTGACTCCCCGCCTCCCCCCACTCCTCCCCTCCCTTTCCCCCCATTTTCCTCGCTTCCAATTTGAGGTGAGCGCGCGTGCTGATTGCGCGTGTACGCGGGGTTGTAGTTGGCTTTGAGGATCAAGTCCTATCCATTGTTCTTGTCTTCACTAAGCCACTTGTTCTCTCTCTTGCTCACACACACACACACACACACACACACACACACACACGCTCGCGCACTCAAAGGCACAATTACCACGCGCTTTCATCCCTCTCTCAAAGTCACACCTTGGCTGGCGGTGAATGTGTTTAGCGTGCTCGCTGCCAGCCTTGAACCCTCTTTACTGCTCCGCTCACCATAAACACACTCCAGCCTTATAATCTTATATTCAACACAAGGGCGTGCGTAATACCACGCGCCTGCGCCCCCTTTTCTCTTCCTCCTCCTCCCCCTCCTCTGTGTTGTGTCGCAGATGAGCTCAGCCGGTTGCCTTCTGGGAAAAATACCGGGGGGACCGGCAGTCCGGTAAGTGGCTGGGAGCACTGCTGGTCTGCATCTCATTTGCTATCACCGGAGGGTGTTAATACTGGCCTGACATTTAGAAACCCTCTGCTTATTGCATGTACTCTGAGTCTGCAACAACTGTGAGCTAATCTATCAAAAATCTTCTCATGTCTATTTTTCTAAATCCTAATAATAAACTGTATCATCTTTAAAAAGACTAAATAGCAGTGACTCTGTGAGGCTGAAGAAACACAGCTGTGCTTTTAGCAACATGCTAAAACTGGCTGCAGACGTGCTCACAGTGACCATGCTAACATACTGTGCCCTCTCAGCATGCTCAGTGTGCTGAGATTTCCTAGTTGGCTCAAAACAAGTGCAGGACAGCTGAGGCTGATGGGAAAGTGAGTTTTAAAAGGTATCTGATCACATATCAAAGTATTGGACAAAAGAATAATTTTGGCCTGATGATGGCGCTAGAGGAAAAGTCACAGGATCATCAGTGTTATTACAACTCTACCTGAGTGCAACATCAATGTCTGAACCAAATGTCATGGCAATCCATCCAACAGCTGTTAAAGGGGAACATCACCCAAATTAAGAATTGCATTATGTTGTCTCCATGGCAAAAGAGAGTTCAATCAGTATTTGTGACCATGAGCTACTCTCTCTCAAAGCCAGAAACCAGATAAGTAAAACTCAAACTTGTGATGTCATCAAGTACAAAGCCTGGAGCTGCTTCAGAAACAACAAATGGGAAACTGATTTTGTGGACCCACAAAAGGTTAATTTTCTTTTTTATACCCAAGTGAGCTTTCTTCTATTGTAAACTTCTCAATCGTGACATATTAAATGTACCCATACACTGGTTGCTTTCAGTGTCATCTAAAACAAGTCATTGTCTGTGGAGCAGCTCCACACTTTATACCTATATGACATCACAACAAATTTAAATTTTAGCACCCTAGTTTTGGGATTAGGGAGAGCTGGGGAACTTATATTTTGGACTGTCTTAGACCAAAGGAAAAACATGTAGGAGTGGGAATTTCCAGGCACCTCATGATTCAATTCGATTATGATTCAGAGGGCAATGATGCAATGATTAAACAATTGTCAGTGCATCACTTTGCATCAAAAATGTTTGATTTACTTGATACTTTAAAACATAGCATACTGTATTTGTAGTGATCCATAATAAATAAACAGATTAATTTACTTGCATACAACCTGGTTCTGGGCGGCAAGGTGGTGTGGTGGTTAGCACTCTCGCCTCACAGCAAGAGGGTTGCTGGTTCGATCCTGGGCGTGGGAGCCCTTCTGTGCGGAGTTTGCATCCGTCCGTGTCAGCGTGGGTTCTCTCCGGGCACTCCGGTTTCCTCCCACAGTCCAAAGACATGCAGACTGGGGACTAGATTAATTGGTAACTCTAAATTGTCCGTAGGTGTGAATGTGAGCGTGAATGGTTGTCTGTCTCTATGTGTCAGCCCTGCGATAGTCTGGCGGTGTACCCTGCCTCTCGCCCGATGTCAGCTGGGATAGGCTCCAGCCCCCCCGCGACCCTCAAGAGGATGAAGCGGTTAGAAGATGAATGAATGAATCTGGCTCTTGTCCAGGTCACATTTCCCTTCAACCTTACAGCCAAAATGCTCCCATACTCCAGGCTTTTAAACCAGTCAGATTGGATCCATCTGCCGCTGCTTATGGTAACCCATTGTGGGATATTTTAGCCAGCATAGTGTGCAGTGTTTACATACTGTAATATTTTACCAAAAATAGTTTGCAAGTTATAACTGTTGAATAATAAATGGTTTGCAGCATTTTTATTTTAAAAGTTAGCTGCATTAATTAACAAATTAATTGATACTAGTCCATACCCATTGGAAGCTTACCTTCTACCTATGCCAATCCTCAATGCCTATGTGCAGTTTCACATAGATTGGCCATGTCAGTGAGTAGAAAAACATGGGACTGACAGAATGACACACTGACAGTTTCCGTGATTATGTACAGCATACCATACCATGACTTAAGTCATACCAAAAATTAGAAAAGAAAACAAAAAAACATTCTGCCACAGGGGGAGCCACAGTGATCGGGCGCATTTTAGCCATTTTAAAGCATTTTTCTGTTGTTATAGCGCCACCCAGTTGCCAATTAGAGTTAAATTTCTCCAGTCACCTTGAGGCGTCCTGTTCTACATATCTACCACGTTTAGTAAAAATCGATATGGCGGTTAGGCCTAGATAAGAAATTAGCTCTCTAGCACCCCCATTTTGTTTGATGGGGTCAATAATGGAGGGGTCCCCTCAGATTATGTGTGGTCATATGCCTACAAAGTTGCGTGGTGATCGGTGAAACCCTTGAGATGTTATACACCTTTATGTGATGAGCCACGCCCTCCACAATATTCATTGCCTTATAGAAGCTCAGTTTTAGTAAGTTTTCCAACTTTTGCCAAGAGGGAACTTTAGATATTGGTCCCTAGATTATGTTCACCCAGTTTCATGCAGATCATTCAAACTTCCTAGGAAGAGATCGATTTGAAGTGTTTTTCAAAAAATTCAAAATGGCGGAAAATCTATATCACCAGAAGTTATGGGTTCTTGAGGCAAATTTGTTCCTCATGAGGAGAGGCATCTCTGTGCAAAGTTTCATGTCTCTACGACATACAGGGCATGAGATATGCCCATTCAAAGTTTGCAATTTCAATCTGTTGCTATAGCGCCCCCTTTGGCCAATTGATGTAATATTGCTTCATTCACATTGTCCCATGACTCTCTACCACTCTGCCAAATTTCACATGGATTGACCAAGTCAGTGAGGAGAAAAACGTGGAACAGACACACAGACACACACACACCCACAGACAGAGTTTTCGTCATTATATAGTAAGATGAAAGCACCTTGTAGTCTCCTGCCTGTATAATAATAAGAAAATAAGGGGGAGGTGCCGTTCTCCGGTGTGTTGTTTTAATGTGTATCAAGCAGTGGAGAGCAGCTTCTCTGCAGCACATAAGCTCCGGGAAAAGCCAAGACGCTGAGGCACAGTATACATATACTTCACATCCATCTTGCAAATGTAATTATTTAGATATGAAATTAAAGGAAGTGTGCAACTGCTGACTTTTGTGAAGAGGGATTACAAGTTAACTGTAGTGTGTCGATGCTGAATTGTCTGCGTCCGCATCGCAGACAAGAATCGATTATTTCCCCCACCACTAATAATATGTACGAATTTTGAAAATGGGCATAGTTCCCCTTTAAGACATTTCATTTAAGAGCACATGCCAACCTTATGGTGGTATTAAAAGAGAAGTCAGATTAAGGAATTAAGATTCATCGTTTAGGATCATGAATATCCGCACAAATACCATGACAATCCATTCAGTAGGTGCTGAGGTATTTGGGTGGACCGATGAACTGGCACTGGATCCGGAGCGCCACACCACTAGCATGGCTACAAATTGCCCACATGTAAGCAACAATCTACAATATTGATGTCCAGTTAACAACAGTTTACAATCGATGAAAGTAAAACTATGTCACTCTTGTTGTCATAGATGTCACTTGTGGCCACCTAACAGTACAGAACAAGTATAAAAGATTCCTAAAGTCTGCAAAGTCAGCAATGTCAGATATACAGCAGCATCTATCTAAAGTTTGCCAATATTAGCCACCATAAGCTAACTGTCATATCACAACAAGTTGCACCAAATATTGAGAGTGTAGCAAACTGATAAAGGGTGCACTTCACTTTCACTGTAGTTAGATATTAGAATATTATATTGATCAGAATTATAAACTAAACAAAAATGATTATTTTAATAAAATGTTTTATTTGTGATGCACTTTTCAATTGCAACCACAACGTCAACATAAATATATTCATCTGATGCATGATAAATACAAAATAGTCATAATTCACATACACGAACCCAAAGCCTCGCACTTAATCATAAACTTTTCGGTGGAATACAGGCTCATATAATATTCTACATACATACATATAAAGTGTACATAAAAGCAGAATAATCTACATAAATCATCCTCTGAAAAAACAAAATCGTCATATTAATTTCCTTACAGCAGTCTGAGCCGCCCCGTGGTTCTCTTATCGTCAGTTACAGGGAGAGAAAATCAAATGCAAAAATCCAGTTATTTATCTCATTTGATTCACTTGAAATGAACTCAATAAGGGAATTATTAATTACGCAACCATTCGTATCATGTTTAAACCCACAGGATGAGGGGTGTCACTGGATTTTGAGTTGTCACATAAATTGTCCCTGTGATCATGGCTGAATGTAACCGCTAGGGGGCCCCAATGCAGAGCTGAGGGCCCTTTGACACCCCCTGCTTGAGGTTATTCACATTTATTTGTGAATATGAACTTTGAAACAGGCAGATAAGACAAATAATATTGACACACAAACTATTTATGATTTGCAAATAATTAAATTACCACACACCAACACATACACATTCAATCTGGGGACTCTAAGGGCCCTTGAGGGTTTGGGGGTCCTGGGCAGGTGCCCACTTTGTTTTATTGTGGATCCACTCTTGTAAGCAAAGCCTGGCAAAACACTTTAATTAATAAGGAATCAGCATAATTACGGTAAATAAAAATAATGCAACTCTGGTATTTAAAGTGAAAATGAAAGTACATCTACTGTATCATCTGAAATGTAAAAAAATAAATAACTGTAGCTTAAAAAAATAACAATCAGCAAATAGACTGATTTAAATGATCAGTAGCAGCAAAATATGTTAGACTGTGAAGACAGTTTGATTATGTATTTTAAAGAGGTGCAAATAAAAAAGACAGAATAAACTTTCCTCGTGTTAAATCATAACTCATATGCAGCCAGGCGCGCCCGGCCTGTGTGGTTAACTTTGGCACCTCTTACATTTACGTGGCCCCTGCCACAGATGGAAATTTCTCCTAAACACACTTCCATTAAGTTGCAAGGAAGTGAGCACTCCACCCCATCTAAAATTACAAGTCAAAGTTTCGAATGTTGAGTCAGTTTTTCTGTGTCCTGTCTGTGGATAAAGGAAGGGATGACGCCTACCTAAAAGATTTCTCAGAAACTGTCAAGCATGACGCCGCTGGATTTTACTGTATGGTTAATGTTTCTTTACGTATAGGAGCTTGTAAACTATGGACTCACAAGAAGCTCATTTGTTGTACAGAGTTATCCAGCTAAGTCAGACCCCAGTCTCCAAAAACCGAGGCTAAGCATTATTTGCTGTTGTTAAAGGGAAACTGCAACAATTTCTGTCATGACGGTTGGGTAACTCATCATGCGGAGGACTACTCAGCCTGTGAAAACAGTTGTTTAATGCCTTCTGTGGTTCTGGAGAAGGACTGAGACAGCTGAGAAAATATCCCCAGTGATGATATAGTGATGTCATCAGGGTTTTTCTGCTTGGGGTTGGAGGTTACAATTTAGAACAGGATGCTTGCAAAAGATGCTATTAGTTGCACTGCAGGATCTAGTGTTTTTGGAGCTTGACCCATACTAGGAACTAAAAGTTGGGATATCTCCACTTCTACTGCATTGGCTTTGACCATTGTTTCTTTAACCTGGCTCTTGTGAATCCCCCAACTCAATACTAAATCAAAAGAGTGTCCTTTTATGAAGCAGAAAGCTGAATATAAACAGCTTGGACATTGGTTTGGCCCTTATGTCATAATGTGATGTCAGGTTTTTCATAGTTAAACCTGTCTTCTTGTATTTTACAATTATTGCTATAGCTGCTCAGGAGACTTTGATTAAACTTGCACAAAATATAGAAATATATAAATTAAAGGAAACTGGTCTTCCTTTGCTATGTAGTGCTACTCATAACTAGTCCCACTTAGTATCCAATCATTGACTTCCAGGAACTCAGAAAGGGAAAGATCTCTTGAGGGCTCCTCTAACGTTGGTAGCGGGGGCTGAGGTTGAGAGAGAGGTCTGTCATAGCTGCTGGAGGTAGTCTGAGGCACGTTAAGGGGACTCGGGACAGTGAGCAGGGAGAGCAGAGATGCAGGATTGACAGTGACTTGTTGACCAGAACGTGGCTTTAAGGCAAAAGCAGAGGTAGGTGTCGGCGCTAAGGGGGGGTGAAGAGGAGGATCTCGAAGAGCAGGGGGTAAAAGAGACGCACTTGAATTGATTAGATTTCTGCTGAACTGACTTGGATTAAGCTGGGGCACATTCATGGAGCAACCCTGCGCTACTAGACCTCCACCTTGTACAGCTGAATGAGAGTAAGGGGGTACTACATTAGATGGCGCAGTTAGAAAAGAGTCTTGCTTCATTAGAAAGGCATCCAGTGCACCAGGATGAAGTGGAGGGAAAGAAGCAGTGGCGGACATTGAGGAGCTTTCATGGATTGGGCCTTGCCTAGATTGAAGCTGAGCAGCTGTGGTAAGAGAGCTGGAGGGTACAGGGTTTGACACAAGGCTTGTGCAGACAGGCCAAACATTTGCTGGCCTCGGCGTGATTAGAGATTCGCTAAACAAAGAGTGAGGAGCTGGAACTGCAGAGAAAGAGCCAGAGTAAGGAGAAGTTACAGAGCTAGAGGAAGTAAAGTGTTCAGCAGATGAGCTGATGGGTGAGGCTAACGTTGCAGTCGTTGGAGGAGTTGAAGATGAGAGGTGTTTACTTTCAACACAGTCACGGGTTTGAATCCCCAGGATGGAGGTTAGGGAGGTAGAGAGTGAAGGGGCAGGAGCCAAAGTTGAGCCTGAGGCTCGGGGAGGAGGAGGACTGGGGCCAGCCTGACGGTCTGCCGAGGGAGAAACTGAGGGGCAGGTTGTTGGGCTGGAGCTGGATGCAGAAGCTTTTAGGTGACAGAGAGGCTCGTGGCGCTCCAAAGCTGTCGTGTAGAGGTGGAGGTCCTTTTTCAACGCAGCAATCTCCTTTTTAAGGGCTGAATTGGATCGCTCCAGGTCCTGGAGCTCCTAAAGAGGAGAGGGTGAAGGGAAACAGAAATGTAGGGTCAGACAGATAAGGGAGAGACGATATGACAAAGAGCTAATGTCAAGTTGAGTCAGGTCTATCTTTATGATCCCTGAGAGTGGCACTCATCAGCCATAAAAACTGATTACAGACATACATCAAAAGACATCCCACCCACATAATATCTCACCCGTGCTGCAATGAAACACTGCAGCCAAGCAATACTAATGACACTCTCCTTTAAGACCTTTCTCCGGTGCTGTAATAGAAAGCACAACAGCCCTAGAGCGGATGATGCACGGCTACAGTCGGAACCTCAAAGGAGAACTGAAATATTGCTCTTAAGCGACAGCACTGCAAGTTCAGCATGAAAGGAGAGGGTAGGTGGTGGAGTGAGAGAAAAAGTGATGATGCTGATCAATGCAGAGTGGATAAGTTTCATTTGTGAAATAAAGAGTCAAAATTTGGCTAGAAACCCTTGAAAAACAAAACATTAGAGTTTCTAGAGTTGTTTTCTCATGGGTTTATCAATCAACTAAACTATCGCTTTCCTGGCCTCATTGAGTTTCACTGCAGTCTGAAAACACTTATCCTCCATAGCAGCCAGAATTCATCCTCACTGAGCACCAGCAACTGCAAATACAGACTTGAATAACACTCAGAAGAATACTGTTCTCCTTCGGTAAGATTACATTTTCTACTCTATTTTCCCAAGGCACAGAGATCACAGTGAAAGTAGCCGTGCTATGCAGCTGCGCGTCACGTGCGCTGACCCTTTAAACCATGAAGTGCTGACACGGACTCCGTATTTTTCGTGAGTCAAACTGCTTTGTGGCAGCGATGCTTCTTCAAAAGTAACCTGAAGGATTTCCAGAGAGCAGAACTGAAAGAGAAGACGAGAGAGAAAGCGAAAGTCTGGACTCATTCCACACAAAAGACACATAGGCCTACGCCCATTCATAAATTAAGCAAGCACACACTTATCCAACCAGTTATAACAGGTAAGATATGATCATGGAGGACAAAAAGGTCGACTGTAATTAGTGTCAAGGAGAAACGTCTCCAACCTTGAAAGAACTACAGGTTTGTCAAAATGAGAGCCATATAACATATTTTATGAATGTGTGTATGTGTGTGTGCTCACGGACTGACTGTAGTAAACCACATATGGTGCATTTATGAAAATCAGATCATAACCTTATAAACTGAGAACCAAAACCGCCAGTTCAGGGTTTTCTCTTGTCAACAGGTGAAGAGTCAACAACTAAAACAAACAAACTAATCAATCTTTAAAAACTGGATCAGTTAAAGCAATAGTTTGACTTTCCGGAAAACACATTTAGTTAGATGAGCTGACTGATATCACTGTCTTATCTGCACGGTCGTAGAGCCAATCTTTTCATCTAACGCTCAGCAACTCTACTCTGTTAATGTCATTTTGTTCTTCCTCGTGAGAAGAAAACATTTATGGTGAATCTTTATAATGACACAAAAAATCTAATACAAAACAAAACTTCAAAATCACCAAAAATGCAAAGCACCGTTTGTACAAAATGTCCTGAAAAGAACCTCTTGCTTTTTCAGAGGGATGACAGTGTTCTTGCAGGGAGTAATTTTCTCACATATTAAAAGAAATATATCCATATTTCATTTCCAACAGTGCATGTTGTGAAGTTTCTGAGTGCGGGCACCTTTTGCTTCGTGACATCTGATCTGAAAGTTGGCTCAGTTCTTCGGGAAGCCCATTATGTGTGTGTGTGTGTGTGTGTAACTCAACCTGTGGAATTTGCCCCTCAGGAAAAAAAATGGCAGAGAGGCACGGATGGAAAAAAGGAGGCTGGTGTGTGTGTGTGTGTGTGTGTGTGTGTGTGGGTGTGGGTGTGTGTGTGTGTGTGTACAGTACAGAGGAAAGGGAAGGCCAATAGGGAGGGCGCACCAGGGGGAGTGAAAGCCCTTCTCCTAAAGCAGGGTATTTACAAGAAACGGCTGCGAGCATGTTGACAGATTACACAAGACATGCACACACCACTAGTCACACAGCCTATGTGCATGTGGGTGTGAGAGTGTGTGTGACTGCAAAGGGAGACAGAAAGTGACAGAGTCACTGGGTAATGGTGTAAGGGAGGAGTAAGGAATGAACGTTTCGAACCTCGTGAAGTTCGTCCGCTCTCTCTGTTTGTTTTCTGCGGCTCTTCCTCGCAGCGTCTCTGTTCTTCTCTTGTCTTTTTCTCCCTTTGCCTCCCATCTGTTGCCCCTCTTCTCTCTCCTGTACAGATGAATGCAACAGTTCACCACACTCATCTAGAATTAATTACAGTAGAGTCTATGTGTGTGTTTTTCAAGGTCACACTTCTCTTGTGGCATCCCCTACCACCTTTTAAGGAATCTTTTTTTTTTTTCAAAGCAGATCTTAATAACTTTTTGATATTGCATTATGTTTTGAAAGACTTCATGGGTCATAAGGTCATGAGACAAACCTATCACATGAAATTACATGTGGTCTCTTAATTAAAACAGGAAGTAGTGTTGTAGGGTGTGATGTTGAATTCAGCAGCTGGGCAAAGAGTCTAAAATTAACGAAGCTTTGTTGATTCAAATGGGACAGGAAGCATTAATTATTGTGTCTATTGTCCAAAGCGACATACAGTGAGTGCACTCAATCTCAACAGAAACAAGAGCTTGATGTCAACAAATTGGAGGTGCATACCCTAAAAGCATATTCATTGCTCACTTTTTAAGATTTTAAATTGTTTTTTTTACAATTGAAATGTAGGTAACTGCACCTTTTCTTCGCCCATAATAGAGGATGGGTGGATGCTGCCAGGCTTTACCATGCTGCATGGGGTGAGGTGCTATAAATATCCAGGGCTGGAATTGAACATTGCCATCACAGCATATGTGTTTCATCAGCAGCAGGACACCCCGAGGTGACTGACCTATTCTTGAAGGGGGATTCAAACAACATCACAAATAGTCCTATCTTAGTGATTTAGACCTTATATAAGGTGTTGTATAGTGGGTTTTGATTGACTTTAGAGTGATTTGATAATATTACAGCACTTTCAAAACCAAGTTACAATGTGTTAAAAACATGAAATGCATGGATCAAAGTGGAATACAATGCACATACCAATAAAAGGTTAGTTTGGACGACTATTATTCCACAATTTCTATAATAATTACATGAGGTATCTTACACTTCTGATACAAGAGTTACACAACATTTTAGTGCAGTCATAATTATAAAATGATATGAAGTCATATCTGTTTGTTGCAACATATGCATGTCTCCCCCAATAAAATCATAAAATAGCAGATGTCTTTTATTTTGTCAAGACATTTACAGTATAAATTTGCGCAGGAAAGTCACAAAATGATGCATTAAAAATCACCAGAATGCAGAAAATCAGATGTCTGGTACTCAAGTTTTTCCTGGTGAAGGAACCCCAGACCACCTATTTCATATGTGCCCCCCCAATGCGAGAGGAAACCTACGCCCTTGCTTTATTATATGATTGGTAAGGAGGGTAACTCACCAGTCCAGCGGAGTTGCTCCCCTCATCTGACACTGTGACAGGGCTGTTGTACCCGGTGTCCATGAATAACGGGGACATGTCTTCCTCCGTCCTGCAGCTGACTCGCTGGCCGGTTGGCTGTGTCCACCGGCAGGATGTGGCTACCGTCGCCGGATCATCCGAGCTGTGCGCCCGTGAGTGAAACCGCTGCCATGCAAACTGTAGTTGACGCACACTCGGCGCCGCTCTGCAGCTTGGAGTACAATTTGAAAGACTCGGGGTGACAGGCTGCTGCTAAACAGTGCGGACTAATGTCTGGTGCTTTATGACGTGTTGTCTCTGTAAATGTGTAACTCGGAGTGAAGCGCTCAGCCGGTGTGTCTGGTGGCTTTTGAGCGCATAAGGTTTGGCATCAGGCTGTCGATGATGCAACATGATGCTGTGGCTGCTTTCAGTTTCTCTTTATTTTAAACTGACCCGTTGCTGGTTAACTGCTGTGGGGTCTGTGCTGCCTTCACGTGTAGTATGTTAGTTTCACTATCGGTACAAAATGCTGCTGGTGTTTGCGTCAATATCGGTCAAAATTACTTCTACGCAGACTGTGTCCAGCCTTCACCTAACCTGTCTGAGTGTCTCGATTAAGCAACAATTGACTCACCGATTAAAACCTGGTTTTCGAGTTCCATTATACAGCTACGTTGCATTGCCTAATATTTTCCATAGCGCGTGAACGCATCACAATGAATGGATGTGAAAAGATGGTGAGGGACAGGAACAGCTCAGGGCTGGATGACCATATTAATGAAAAAGGTTGTGCCTCCCTCACGAGCGGGGAATTTCTCAATGTCGTTTGCCAGGAAACAAATGGCCGGGCCCCCAGACGGGGGCCAACAGGGTTTACCGGCACTCTGCAGGATATGACGTAACCTAAATTATAAAAAGCAACATTCTTTGACTCTACATGACTTAATCTCCTCTCAACAAAGTAAAACAAACATAAAACACTAAAAGGTTTGCTGCTTTTAACTAAGGTCGTTGATGCTGATAACCAGGGTTAATTATTTATTCTGATATGAGAGGGAATCCTCATTAATAATAACTTGGTCTTCCAACTTTGGTAGTGAGGATATCAGTGTTTAATGTTAATGTCATAACTCTTGAAATATCTAGCAAACATAAAACGTATTATGAAAATTGATCAATGTCATAACAATTTATAAAATCACAAAAATAACACTTATCTTGTTGAAAGCACCTCACTCAACTTATAAAGGGACATTTATTTTACTTCTTAAATTATACTTTGTAATGCTAATATAAGAGGCTAAAGTTTTGATGCTACTCTCTGGTACTGTGTGTAAATTAAAATGGTAAGATATTATTGATTCTGAAAGAAAACTCTCTGATACAAGAAGGTTTGTATGAATTAGGAAAAACTGGAAAGTTCTGGTTTGCGGGATGTTTTGCGCTGTTAAAAGTGATCAGGAGGGAGCTGACAGAAATACCATGTCACCAAAAAGTTGTTTCAGCTGTCTGTCATTCCTGAAACAAGAACACAGTGTTGCAGCAGCTTCACTGTGTAGCATCACATTTGGTTTATCCTCTCCACTGATCAATTCACACCCTGGAATTTGAATATACTGAACTAAGTGAATAGCCTGAATGTGATGCAGTGATCCACATAAAAACACACAGGGTCTACTTGTTAGTTTTTCTCTAGAGCTATCAGCTGCACCTCATGGACTGTGCTCAGACAGATGCAGTTGAAAACTCCAGGAAAAAAGCCTTGTGTTGGTTGTTTTTTCAAACTACTATGTCACTTGCCTATATGTATGTAAGTTTAATCTTTTATGAAAATAATATTCATTGTATTATTGTATTGGCTGAATGCACATATTCAAGGATTTATGGTCTGACTGTCAGTATAAAATGCAGGATTGCACAAGGTAATGTAGTTATTGCTTCCTCATTCATGCTACAGAAAATGTATTGAGAAATATTCAGGAAATTAAGATTAAAATTGATTACAAACAACTAAATAGGCAAGATAATATAAAACTAAAGGGAAAAATAAAAAAAGGAAAACTAAATTATATTTACAAGAATATATACAGATATATACATACAAAAAATATATACAATATGTGTAATATCAGGTAACATGTGCGTTTTGAATTATAATGAAAATGCAAAGATGTTGTATTTTTAAAAATACAACAGTCTATATTACGTATATTTTTGGGAACAAGCTATGACAGGCAGAACATTTTCAGACTGCGTAAATACAATATATAGTAAATAAAATATATAGTTCCCACAATACACACACGGGGTCGCCAACCCGACAAAAACGCCTCAACAGCACAGCCACACCTTACAATGCTCACTGGCCAATCAACCAGCACCGGACGTCTCCAGCAACCAATCAGCGTTCGCTGTGTACTAAACAGACCAATTGGTGGCTGCGGGGGGCGGGATTAGCGTCACAGCCTCTTCCTGGTTCGCAATGCTGCTTATGGATGCTAAACATCTTTCTCACAAAACTACAAATTAATAAAATTAGCTACAGAAGTTACAGAAGGAGATATAAGTGCAGTTGAGCGGGACACCGTCGCGATGGGTTTGCTGACGATTTTAAAGAAAATGAAGCAGAAGGAGCGGGAGATGAGGCTGCTGATGTTGTATCCTGTCTGTAACTGTTTGCTAGCTTAGCTGGGAGCAAAGTAGGAGTCATGCACCGACGTTATTTTAACTTTATTTATGTCAGCAACATAATAGCTGCAGCAGTAATTTATATCCGTGTATGGTTAGATAATATAGAATAACGCATGTATGCTTGTTAAGTTTGTTTTGCGTATTTTGTGCTGTATCATGCTACCTTGCTAACCTCTGTTACGTTAACTGACTGTGGGTGAAGAAGAGTTAAATTATAACTAGAATATTTAACAGTGAGGTGTGTGTGAGTGTTTCTTCTTTAACCTGAGTCGTGCAGAGGTCTGGACAACGCGGGGAAGACGACCATCCTGAAGAAGTTTAATGGAGAAGACGTCAGCACCATCTCCCCAACCCTGGGCTTCAACATCAAAACACTGGAGCACAAAGGGTAGCGCGCGCACACACACATTCACTCACACGCATGCACAGTATGCAGTGATGGAAAAGGTATTCAGACCCATTAGTAAAAGTGTTAGTACCACAATGTAAAAATACTTCACTACAAGTAAAAGTCCTGCATTCAAACCCCTATATAAGTAAAACTATGTCAGTATGATTAGCTAAATGTACTTAAAGGATTACTTTGGTAAATTTTCAGCCTGGAAACTGTTTTCCCATATGTTTCTGTCTTTCTGACTAAAGGGAACAGCAACTTTTGAAACGGCTCCAGTATTGAGCAACAGGACATCACTCTGCACAAGTGAAACAGGCTGTAATGTAATCACTTGGGGCAATCGTGCACCCTCAATGTATGTCCAATAAAAATGCTTATTTTTACCACAGACAGGCTCAGACTGTTGTTGTAAGTCTAATAACATTATAGAAAGGCTCCTTACAGAGATAGACTGTTGTGTTAAAGAGTAAGATCCTTTTTGTGTGACCTGAAACAGCCCTGAAATTGCTATCGCCAAACTCCATTTAAATAAACTGTGATTTTAGAGTGTATAAAACCAGCATATTTCCACATCTAATTGAATGAATAAGGTTTTATTTCAACCAAAGTAGAGTTGGTGATTGTTGGAATAGTGGAAAGACAAATTAAGACGACTTTGTGAGTTTTATTTTGTTTTTGTGGACTTTTAATGAAGTGCATTTTACCATGATAAAATTACTGTTTATTTCGAGGGAGTCTGGTGGGTTTGGTGGTGGCGATTTCAGGGCTGTTTCTGATTAAACAAAAATGATTTTAAGCTTAACAAAAAAAAGTTCTGTCTCCCTGGGGATCCTTTCCGTTGTGTGGACAGACATTTAGAATAACAATCTGAGCCAGTCAGTGGCAAAAACAAACACTTTTGGTGGATCTACATTGACAATGGGCAATTGCCCCATATGGTTACATTGCAGCCTGTTTCGCTGCTGCCAGCTGCTGCGGTCTAATTCAATACTTGAACACAAAAACATGAGAAACTGGGGTCCAGGTTGAAAAATACTAAAGTTACCCTTTAAAGTATTCATCGTGCAGTTAATTGTCTTCTGTCAGTGTTTTACCATTATATCTGATTTTTCTGTATTAATATTACGACAGCATCAATGTGTATGTTGCATTTTACTGCTGTAGATGTTTAAGGATGTGCTCATTTTGATTCTGACCACTTCCCCCACATAGGAACCATGCACTGTGGTGGTGGTTGGTATCACATTGTAGTCATTAGGCATCTTTTTGTGGTTATTTTGTGTTTTTATGTTGTCATTTTGGATCTCTTTGAGGTAATTTTGTTTCTTCTTTTTTTTGGTCACTTTGTGCCGCTTTGCAGTCATTTTGTGTCTCCTTGTGTTTGCTTTGTATCTGTCGTCCTTTTGTGTCTCTTTGTGATTGTTTTACCAGTTTTCGCAGTTATTTTGTGTCTCCTTGTAGTTCCTTTGCATCTCTTCGTGGTCTTTCTGTGTCTCTTCCTGGTTAGTATGTGTTCATTTCAGTGACGACTGTGACAAGTCAAAATGTCTGAAAAGGGGCTGTAGCTTAAACACATTTAAAGGCACACTGCTGCATTTCCTCAAAACATTCATACTTGTCTTGAAAAAGGCCCTCATTCACTCCAAACGTTCAACTTGTTGTGTGTCAAACTTGATTACCTGACTCACATACAGTCAGCCAGTTATGAATTATCTCTTAAAGCCAATTGAATCAAAACACAAACAAGAAAAAATACAAACCCACAAATTTAGGAAAGTGTCAGTTATTTGTACATACTCTGTTTTTATTGAACTCCCAAAGCTATACTTTCCCTTTCCTACTTTACATTCTTCATGTTCTCCTCTCACTTTGTGTTTTCCAGGTTTAAATTGAATATATGGGATGTAGGGGGTCAGAAGTCGCTGCGCTCCTACTGGAGGAACTACTTTGAGAGCACAGACGGGTTGGTGTGGGTAGTGGACAGCGCGGACAGACTCAGACTGGAGGACTGCAAGCAGGAGCTCAGTTCACTGTTGCAGGAGGAGGTACACACACGTATACACACATGTTGGGTGAAGTGGTTATTTGCAGATCTTTCATTTTGGTTTTATACCCACATTTTTACAGATTTATGGATCCCCCCTTATATCTCCTCTCATTTTACAGTCAGCCACAAAGAGACCGTATTGGATAACAGCAAAGAACAATCTTTATGGTCATGCCTTGTAATTGTTATATCAATCTCTGTAGTTGACTGTATCCTTTGCTCCATGCAGAGGTTAGCTGGTGCAACACTGCTGGTGTTTGCCAACAAACAGGATTTACCAGGAGCCCTGTCAAAAGAGGCAATACGAGAGGTGAGTTTGAATCCTGCATTGCAGTGAGAAAACTTTTCCCAGAAATGTCAGATTACACTTGCATTATCCAGACATTGTACCTTACAGTGTACATGCTCTCATTGTGTGTTCTCTTGCAGGCGCTGGCCCTGGATGAGATCAAAAGTCATCACTGGTGTATCATCGGCTGCAGTGCAGTAACAGGAGAGAACTTGTTAGCTGGAGTGGACTGGCTATTAGATGATATTGCTGCGAGGATCTTCACCGCCGACTGAGTGTGTCTGTTTTTTTTGTTTGTTTTTTTAAACAGCAGCATCTCATGTTGGGTGAGCTCTGACACGACCCCAGGCTCCTCACTGGACTGCAGATCCTACATATCAAAATAGAGATTAACACTTGAATTTTTTTTGTTCCATCAGCTACTTGAGGTGATGCATGGTTACAGGAATCACACCTGGCTTTTATAGATATTTTTATTTACTATTGACAGACACAGTTGATTCAGATATTTTGCAGTGGGAAAAGATGAGCAGTGTGTGATTCTATCAAAATGTCACACACACTGAAACCTAAATAACGCTTGTTTACAGCAACGTAATGACTGACATGAACCTCTTTGCTCCCACTTTTATACTATGTGGTACATCAGATTGTCAGCTGATGATTTTTGCTTTGATCAAAAGTGTTTTAACAAATTTAAAATGCCATCTGAATAAAGATTGCTGTCACTATTGCTATCTACAGGTTCATAAACTACAGGTGTGTCATATGCTCACCCACAGACAAGTTTATACTAGTATCTCACACATTATTTTGGCAGTGTAGTGCCAGTCTTTTGGTCACAGTTTTACTTTAATCTGGAGGCCGGACAAAAGTGCTCTTTCATGACTATAGACAACTCAGTATTTAATTTGATTCATTGCCTGATATAACGACCCACATTAACATGCACACTAATATTCCATTATTATTCTAAATATAACACTGAATTTAATAGGGGTCATGTAAACAGCTTATTCTGTTTGGGCCTTCAGAATTAGGCCTTATGCCAAATGTAGCATTTTCCTGATTCAGACAAGTGATAAGCTGATATAATTTGGGTTTTAGAAGCATTCTTTGGACATGTATACAGCACATTAGGTATATGCATCTCAATTCAGGACTACAAGGCTGAACGCCTAAAGGAAAGGCTCACATTTCTGGTCAGAAGTAACACTTATCTACAGGTTTTTAGGTACTTATGCAAACATCAAAACGCTGACCCCTCCAAGGTTGTGGCTGAAGAAATAGAAGGTGGCAGCTGTGGCTGTGTTTGCACCAACCAAGTCTGCCATGTTGGACATTTTTGGGGGGAAAAAACTTGATGCAAATAAAGATGACAAGTGGCTCCAGCTGTTTTCACTTTTCCATATTTTGACAGCACCATGTTGGAACAGTCTACACAGCTGCATGTGAATCACCATATTAGTGGTACATGTATTTTCACAAGTCATGTGAACAGCTTAGTAATCTTTTACAAGGGCAAAAACTGAAATTTAGTGTGCATGTAAACAACACCCTCCATGCCAGTCATGAAAATAGAATCCAAATCTCATGTAGGTTTGATATTTCCCACCTAGCAGGCATCCTCAATGTATTGTGTAGAATACCAGTTGTCATTTTATTTTTGTAGATCTGCAGTGATCAGTTCAGACATTAGCACTTTGTGCATTAATCATTTATACATTTGATAGTTTGCACTAATGTAGTTACGGTTTAGAATGTTCTCGTTTTGATGTTATGTTCCCACAAAGTCAAATATCAGTGGCAACTGTAGATTACCGATCCCCCACTGCATACTACTATACATGCCATGTCACTGGATACAGTATCAGACCACACAAAATAAGCTGTACTGAAACAGTGCTTTATTTGAAATTGACACCATTAAACCATCCCAGATATCTTTTACACAATTGAAATGAGAAATCACTGCAACATGATGTGACATCATGAGGAACTGCAGTCATGCTGGCAGCTGAACGCAGCTGATGGATCTTCATGATGGCATCCAGGTTCTGTCTCGAGTCTGCAGAGAAAGACCAAATCTTAGAAATGGTGGCAAAAAACTAACACATTGTTCAACTAAAAATGTTAACTTTGATCAGAGGGGATACCAATCAGTCATGAATTCTCAGACTGGGGCGGTAATAAGTCACTCATCACTTCTACACAGATTTAGATGTTCAATTGGAGACCAAGTATACTGACACTCAAATACCTCCCATATCAACCACAATATTGTTCTTTTCGTCACCAACCTGAGCTGACGCAGCACAAGATGAGTGATGAGTTCACACTGCCAGACCTATGAGAGAAAAGAGATTAGTTCAATGGGCCAAGCTTTTTATACACATTGAAAGTATCTATAATTGCAACATTTGCTTGTCTACATTTTGCAATGTAGGACTTTGCTTCTGGGATGTGATCAGCCATATTTCTCAGTCACCCTTACAGCCAGCACTCCCTCCATCAGAACTCCAGGAGGTCACTTTACACCTGTGGCAGTGGGATCAGGGTTCTCAGTGCCATACTGGGTCAACAGGAAGGGGAGGCCGACTCAAGGATTAAGGGATGCCCGTGTGCTAACATCCCTTGACTGAAGTATAGCATCGTGTCATCATGTCACAATCCCAGAAACATGATTTGCTCATTTACCTGCAGCAGTCCTAGGTGTTGGTGCAGTTCCTCAAACAATCATGAAACCTGCAACAAGGAAAACAGGTTTGTCAATCCAGTTTGAGGAGCGTGAAGAACTAAATTTCAATTTTGGTGTGATCAGAGGGGATACCAATCAGTCATGAATTCTCAGACTGGGGCGGTAATAAGTCACTCATCACTTCTACTTAAGAATTTGGACATTAATTGGAGGTTAAGTATGGTCCTCATGACCGCAATCCCAAAAACAATGACTAATTGCTAGTTTACCTGCAGCAGTCCCGGGTGCTGCACCGCTCCCCCACAGACAAATTGGATGGCATCATCTAACCTGCAAACAGTGACAGTGGTTAGCCTATCCATTTTGATTAGCATCATAGACGTTCATTAACTCTGGTATGATCAGAGGGGATACCAATCAGTCATGAATTCTCAGACTGGGGCGGTAATAAGTCACTCATCACTTCTACATAAGTAAACAACTCTACACTGACAAGGCACCTACCTCAACTGCGAAAAGCCTGTCTGTCCCGATGCCTTTGTCCTCAGTTCTGCATCAACGCAGACCTTTAAATAATACAAAAAGTTAAAATTAACGGTTTACCTGCCTGCTGGTGCAAAGAATTATTGTTCAGGAATGTGATCAGTATTTGGTTTTCAGTCAAAACTTCAAGGTTGCAAACAGTCCAACCCGCCAGACCGCCCATTAGGGAGCCGATGATCACTTTACACCTGAAAGCTCGTTCCAGGGTTCTCAGTGTCTGGTCGGGCCAACTGGAGGTCTGACGGGGCGTAACTTGGAAAGTCTGGCACCAGGAAGGGGTGCTGACTGCTCGTTCGTTCGGACAGTCATCCTCCCACACTCCACAATGATAATGATGCTGTGATGCTGAAGGTTCAAACATACCCAAGTCATCGTGTTTCAAATGATTCCTCCGACAGGCAGATCGGCCCTAATGGGTGAAAGAGGAATTGTTAGAGCACGTCACAGCACTGCAGGTGATTCAAGTGTTGTTTCCAAGCATGACATTTAATGTGATGCAAACACTCCAAATGCAGTTCTGAAACTATCTAGTTGGTTCCTCTTCTAGACTTAAGTAATTACATCTCATTGGGCTCTTAATACCCCCTTCACACAAAATCTGTCACATTTATGTCATTTGTTTCCATTCAGACTGTTGGTAACCCCAACGAGTCTTCCCCTTATTGCCAAGGTAACACCAGTGGGTTCACCTTCTCAGGTTCTGGCATTGATCCAAGGCGTAAGACACGTGCGGGTGTCATCATGAAGGAAACATCTCATTCAGATTCTTCGGGCCACGTGCCAACTGCATAACCACAGCACTGACAGTGACGTCAATGCGCAAGGGCTCACTCACCTGTGCAAACACTCGTGTCTGGAGAAGCATCTTCTACAATTTCCAAAGCCAGGTACCTGCAATAGACGAGACGGTCAGCCCTGAGCACAAGGTGGTTAAGTTCTACACTATTGAAACATTGACCTCCACTGATGTCAGATATTCCATTTCTCAACAGCAGTTCAGACGAACGAGATTCCAAATATATCTCATCATTTTCAGCAGGTCTGGAAATAAGGGCTATTGCTACCATGTTTCTAAAGTAGTTAACAGACATCTTACCTTTGACCAGAACATCGAGTATGCTGCTGAGGTACTCAATGGACCTGTAGGAAGAGGACATTTAATTCACTACACAGTATTCAAAAGTAACCCAACTTAATGTTTCTTAACACCAATTTGCAGGATTTTTAAAAGAATGAGAATTTAAGTAAATGCAGTTGCTCAGCTGTTCTTGTCGTTTCACATCGGTTCAAAGTGAGCTAAGTATCATCATCATTGCAACTGCATTATGAAAGGAAATGTGCATTAAAATGAGGGAGAAAAAAAAAAATCCTTACCATGAGGTTTTAATGGGTGCCTCCCTCTTCAAGAATCCACCGCAAACAGCCCTGCACAAGAAACTGGCATTTCAGTAGAGTTCAACAATGACTTCAGACATATTGAGATTCAAGTGTTTGATCAGGGCTTTGGTGACAAACTGCCATGTGACATTAGTCGTCCAGCTGTTTGATGGGTTTTACCCCATTTCATCCTTTCAAACTGTCAAAACATTAGCCTCTTCACTGCCTGTTCAAGATGGAAATATCACACCGTTGTGCTGCCTCTGTGTTTAAGGGACAGTCACAGTATGGGACAGAGTGGTCTTGCTTTTAATCCACCATGGGAGGTGATAACAGCACTGAAACAGTCTGTATAAACAAGATGGAATCATGGGTGGCACATGGACAGGGACTTTGTAGCAGCCCTATAACGCAATCTCCGCATAAAAGGGCTACTGTTGGGGAAATCAACTCTAAAGTGGCGATTAATTTCCCTGCAACCAAAATGACTTCAGCTTCATAGGAGGAGAGGCTTTTCTACTACTTCAATCCCACACTCATGTCAATACTTACATGTACGATGTCCATGTGGCATCCTTCCTCAAACGTCATGTCCCAGCTAGGAGATAAAAAGCAGCCTGTAAATCACCTATAGGCATCAAATGTGTTCTAGCTTTTCAACTAAGGGTAATCAGATAAAGGCTGACATCACTGGAATCAGGCATATGCTTGTCAATTGTAATCATCATGTTTATACCCCTAGACTGACAAAACTTTAAAATATATATATTTTACTCACCTCTCTGTACTTTCCAGCTGCTTTGAAGACTTCAGTGAGTTGACCACAGGGACCAGCCTACAAAGACAATCAATGGTTAGCCAAAAACGAAGTAAATCTGAGCTTCTGTTATTTCAAGGGCTGATCAGATAAATAACCTAGCATCACAATAATCAGGCATATGCTTGTCTATTTTAAAACTCAGTTATGGCCCTTGTTGGACTGAGCTTTCCCCGTTGCTTCAATTAAGCTCACCTGCCAGAATCCTTCATTCTTTATCTTCATCTTTGATCTTTCTTGATTATCTGAGGGGAAAAGTAAGCCACTGATTAACACAAGGACCCTTAAAATAGCTGATGAACAATTGACTTTAGTGATCACGTGGCTCCATGTATGCCATTTTGACTATAGAGTACACAGACAACTAGTGCATTATGCGGTGCTCATTTGCTACTCAGAATCTGGTAAAGAATTTTCTTCAAAGGCTGATTCGGTAAGAGAGAGTTCAGGGATTCATCACTGCAGCAACGAGCTCATGAACAAGTGCCGTGCTTTGCAAATCTACTGAAATTAACCAAGACGAGTCTGAAATACACAAAAGGTTCAAAAAATGTACCTTATGTGGAGAGTTCCAACCTCTTCTCTCACCTAGAAACAGAAAAATGCATTTCATGGGTTGTGAGTCAACTTAACATGTGTACACTAGTAAGATTAGTTTCATGCTACTCAGAAATAGAGAGATAAAGCTTCCTCAAAGGATTTCAGTGAGAGAGTTCAATTTAAACATCACTGTAGCATGAGACTCCATGTTAAACCATGCTATGCCTCTAACTTCCAATTTGTATTTCTGATATGACAGTGTGTCTAAACTAACAGTGTAAAGGAGGCACGTGGAGTAGAATAATTACCTTTGCAGCAAACAGCTTCTGGATCTTTCTTCATCTAAAAACAGGCAGAAAGTATAGCTTTAGCAACATGTTGCTAGCAGGCATTTTCGCTGACCGGCCAACACGTGACCGCTCCATGCAACGTGTTCAGGACGGCATGAGTCAGTAAAATAGATATAATTTAAGTGTCTCACATCAGAATAATTAAGTGCAGTCACAGTCATTCAGTACAGGTCTGTGTAATTATCATCATTGAGAGACACTTTTAGCAGCCAGACAGAACCAGCAGCGGCCATTTCTGCACGAGTTTACCACGAGTTAAATTTGCGTTAACCAATAAATATTACATGCAGCATTTAGCAAACATGTTGTAATTAATGTTATAAATACTCAGGAGAGTAACATAATGTGTTTCGGTGCCGGATGGTTCAGGATTGCGGCCCGCTCTGATCGGTGCGGCACTGAAACGCTGCACTTAAGCTGCAAGCTAACACACAACCTTAGATTGTATATAGGTTGGAAAGGGTGAATCCCAATTGCATATTAACTGTATAGTCAAAGCAAGAGCTTTCTAAAGTTAACAACATAATAAAGGAATGTTTGTAAAGAATTAAGTGTTAAGGAGCAATGCGTATGATCTTACCTTCGACAGAGTACAGAGGGAAGTGAACGAGGAAGCAGGTCCGTCTGGGCTTTATGTCCGGCTGGAGGACTCCTCCCACCCGGGAAACTTTTACCGGGAAAACGACTCAAACCTTTATCAATATTTAGCTACGGACAAATTAAACTCGACAGAACAAAATGTTTTATATACGATAATCTCAACGTCTGTGGAGAGAGGTGTTTAATTTACACACGGGGACGAATTTAAAGTAAGTGTGCAGAGTTCATTTTACTGCGTCATTTCCGTTAATAAAAAGTAATATTCTTAATATCCACACGGTGGCAGCAAAGACACCGCACCGGCAAATAGACCAGCAGACTGCTACCTTACAAAGATTTAAAGTTATATAATGTATGCAATAATAATATAATAATATAATAATATATATAATAATATAACGTTTTTTCAATTATTATTATTAAAATAATATTATCAAGAATGTTAACTATGTTTCCTTTTTTTAGTTTTACTTATGTTTCTGTTGTAAAAAAAAAAACAACAAAAAAACATTTTATCACCTGTCATTAAGCTTCTTGTTCTCTGTACCATTTAAAAAATACAGAGCAAAAACTGAGCAAAGATATACCTATATATATTTGTAGGATAAACACAAATAAATATACACACACAGTCACTTTAGATCATTTGATCATTGATCCTAGACTCTGGGGGGTGGGCCAAAGGCAAAGAAGCCCATCAAGGCCCCACATTCAAATAAAACGCATGGTCAATTGTGCTTGATCAAATGTCATAATTATTTATTTATTAAAAAATAACAACACCATTCACACACACACACACACGTGCAGAGTAGATAGAAAAGGCCCCACGTCACAGTTTCAGCATTCATGTGTCCATGAGAGTTTGCTGTGAAGTAATTTTCATCATCCACCCATGTCAACAAGGATCTGCTCTGACCCCAATTTTTTGTAACTGTGTAGACTGTGTGCATAGCAAGCGTGCTGACCGTGCATGCTCCAATCTCTTGTTCGACACTTTGGTCCAGTCCAAAACACTGTGGTCAAGCCAGCTGCAGCTGCTGCACTGCAGCAAAGTATGTTTGAAGTTGGATATTTGACAGACAGTCACTCCTGACCCAACAGCAGCTTTGTAGTAGCTGAGTTGAGTTGAGTTGAGTTGAGTTGAGTTGAGTAGTAGGATGGTAAGCTCACCTCCCAGTCCTCCAGTTTACTGCCAGGGGCTGACACAGACCGTTGATTGTCCAATGAACAGAACTGCGTGCGCATCTGCGTGACAGTAGCTATCAGCAGATGTTGCATGCCGAAAGTATGTCCAAACCTTTAGAGGGGCTTTGAGGCACCAGTGGTACACCATATAATGCCTTTATGTGAGGTTCAAGTGGGTTTGTAGTTATAGTCATTGCAAAATGTGTCAATACGTGTGGCCATCGAAGGCCCCTTTTCACATATTTTTGTTGAGGAGGGTCCACATGTTTGCCTGGCTTGCCTCTCCTGATGGTGCACACCTGCTACCTAGTACTGTATGTATCTTATTGTTTTGCATATGCATTTTATTTTAATTCAGACTCAGATCTTTGCAAACACCTCTGTGCATGCTGTCTTTAAGTTTTCATGTTCTTTATATCTTTATGTTTTTGTTGGTTTTCATTGTAGACAGAGAATAAGGATGTCTGGCACAACTTCAACTACCTTTAAGGTGTATTGAGATGGGAAGCAGTTTTGAAGCACCTGTGCTCCAGCAGTACTTGTAGCCTACTATAAAGGCAAGGTAAAACATGTTTGTCATACAATGAAAATGTTCCCTTAGGACTGGTCCCATAGAAATATAGTTTTATTTTAGATTAGATACCAATATTTAAACTTAGACACTACATCAAAAGTCAGCAGGTTAAAGCTATATCTTCATTTTGATTTAAGTGTTTTCATAACTCACTTACTGACTGCTTGTAGTGTCATAACAACAACTGCTAGGACACGATGTGATGCTGCCTTTAACATCTAATTCAGTCTGATTTATCCTTATAACAATGACTCTGACGTTAGCGTATTCAAATCAAGGCTGATTTATTTATACCGTATTCATCCTGAAACACAAAAACACGACCAGGTCAATAAATTAAGTCTTTATTTACTCAGAGAAGTGCTTCTTGTTACGGTTCATGACTTCAGAAGCTTTGATTAGGATACAAAAAATCTTTATAAAAATTAAGACATTCATTATGTACAACCACAAGTTTCCCCACCTATTCAGTCTGGTCTGCAAGAGAACACTTGAGGTAATAAAAGCCAAATACGTAGCGGACAACAGGAAATTACAGCATTTACAGCAATTACAGCTTGGTGTTAACATTGCATTTTCCATTTTAGTGAGGGTCAGTCATTCATACATTGAAAAATTTCCTGGATCACTAAAACGTCTTTAATAAACATGATGTGCAGCTGCAATGGTGAAGAGTCTTATTACTGTGTTTAGTGCTGATTTATGACCAGGCTATAAAAAATATCTGTATCTCTTTCTCCTTTCTGTTTAACACTGTTGTACACTCCCCTGCCCTGTCCCTTCAGGTTAAATAACCTTCACCAGAACACACAGTGAGGAAGTCAAACACTGAGAAGCTGTGCGCCTCTGTATTCCTCTGCGCACACAGATGGAAAAGCCCTAGGTTAACATTGCTAAAAAACTGCAATCTCTCCACAGATATTAACATACTAATGTGTGTTAATCACTATCACAATATCTAACACTGATTAGCTGTGTGTTTGTTTTGTTTTTTACTGATTAACTATCAAACAGCAATAAATGGCACTGATTAACATACAAAAATGTGAATATCTCCAGAACTAAAGTCCACTAATCAGTCATCGCGTATGCAGTTGAAAATTTCCACTCCTTTTGGCTGCACATCAACACTTTGGTAGTTTCATAGTGCTAAACCAAAGGAAGGAAGGATTATTTGTGCTCTAGGCTCCTAATAGTGGACCAAATGTAAGGAGCTAAAGACATAATCTGAACTTAGCAACATAGTAGAGGTGAACCAGGAGCCGCTGAACTCAGTCACATAAAGACCGGACTTCTCCATTCAAGCCCGTCCCATAGACTTCAATGTAATATAAACAGCTTGGCTCTCCCAATCATAAAGTAAAACTGAATACCCTGCAGTCTGTGTGCAAACCAAAGTGCACCACAATGAGACAAGGCAGTACATTTTATGATGAGTAATTACGACTCAGTAACCTACATAAATAATTAATGCTTCTGAGGCCTACTGCGTGACTCAAACACATCATGTGACTATAACAGTCCCTAGTGAAGGCAGGACTGTCCGTCCCAACTCAGTGCATAACTATGATTTGAAAAAACTAAATATTAGAGAGGGGGTCGTTTTATTGTCCACGTCACTCTCCAGTTCTACCAACACTCGGCTAGCACAGAGTTGTCCTGCTGTTTCTTCTTCGACAAAGGTGAAGAGGATGTTGGTGAGGATGATGTCACAGGTGTGAGCGTGACGCTGTAGAGGTTGGTGATGAAGGCCTCCCAGCCGCGACGAAAAGCTCGGTCCAAGGCCTGATAGGAAAAAGAGCACATATATGGTCAATATATGGCTAGTGTGGCCAAAACTGCTGAGATTTGTAATCGTTCCTCTTGACAGTTTAAGCCTTTCATTTTTCTGTAAACTTTTATTCTATGGGTCTGTATTTTTAGATAAAAAATCCACTAATTTCCTTAAAAGATTTGTGGAAACAATTTCACAGTTTAGTACTAATTAAAGGGAAAATAGGGAATCGGTTCAGAGACTTTTTTTATTAGAATATTCTTCCTTGTGCTGAATTTTTAAGCAGTTGTAGATTTCCTTGAACAAACGTATCTGTTTAAAGCTATTCATTAATATTTATTTATTAAGGGAAACTTTTCCATTTATGTATTTATATTGAATGGTTTGCTTCCTTGTAGAGGAAGGTCACATTTTTGCATGTTCAGCTGACCTGCTGTGTACTGACTAAAAGGCTCTTCAGTTTACACTGGCAGTTCACTGGAAATAAGCAGAAGTATACAAATGTCTCTCTTGTCTCTGTGGGTGATGCAAAACTATGCAGTTGTTGCAAGGGACTTCCTTTAAAATACAGTGTTGACCACTGAAACATGTAGGGACCTGAAAATGTGATGGTTTTTGTAGTGCCATCATCAGAACGATTAGCCCAAAATTTTGTTTGAGAAACGTTGGTATAGGACTTATCTATGTGCAATGTTTCGTTTATTTACATGCATGGGAAGGTAGATTTCATGGTAGAAAGAAGAAGAAGAAGAAGAAGAAGGAGAAGGGAAACCAAAACCAGAAGACAACAAAGAGGGAGAGGCAAAATCAGAAGCAGAACCAGACGGAAAAGAAACAGAGGAAGAAGAACCAGAGGAAGAAGAAGAGGAGAAGAAACTAGAACCAAAAGAGAAAGAAGAACCACAAGAAGACGGATCAGAAGAAAAGGAAGAACCAGACCCACAAGAAGAAGAAGAGGAAGAACAAGACCCAGAAACCGAAGAAGAAGAAGAACCAGAACCAGAACCAGAGAAAGAAGGAGAAGAGGAGGAACCAGAACCAAAAGAGGAGGAAGAAGAACCAGAAGATGACAAACCAGGAGAAAAGGAGGAACCAGACCCACAAGAAGAACAAGAAGAACAAAAAGAGGAAGAATAGGAACCAGAAACAGAAGAAGAACCAGAACCAGAGGAAGAAGGAGAAGAGGATGAACCAAAACCAAAAGAGGAAGAAGAACCAAAAGAAAAGGAAGAACCAGACCCAAAAGAAGAAGAAGAAGAGGAAGAAGAAGAACCAGACCCAAAAGAAGAAGAAACAGAACCAGAAACAGAATGAGAACCTGCCCAGCCCCGTAATGAGCCAATGTATCACAAGCAGAGAGCAAAAACAATAAAAAAGCTCTAAGTCTGTTGCTATGGTTACTGGTGATTTTATGTTACTCAGGAATATTAAGCTAGCACTTACAGACACTGAGCAGCGACAGGATGCTCATTTTCAGTGTGTCATGGAGTTATTCTGTGCACACTCACTGTTATACATAAAACTAATATTGTGGAGACACAAACTCCGAGGTCAGACTGCGAGGCCTGCGGGCGGAGCTGATTGGTTAACAGCAGTGGAATGTTTTTATGGTGTGAGCCTAGTAGGCGGGTCAGCACTGCCATACTTCGTTCCACTGATCAAAGACGATATAGGAGGCTCAGGAATGTCACCTCTGTGCATGTGTTTCAAAGGAAGCAAGAAATCTGTGGGAACTTGTGAATCAGGTGAGGGTACACGCAGTCCATTGACGGTTGGCGCCACTCTACTTGCACAGCTAAAAGCCTTTTTAGTGAAACCTCTGTTCCAGCTTCATTTTCTCATGTCATTAAATATGACGCAAAGGAAAAATATCCCATCAAAGGAAGTAACCTAATGAGTTGGTGACATGCACCAGTGGCTGCTGTACCTTGACCCCGCTGGCAGTCTGTTATTAAGGTGATAGTTTCCATGGTGATTAATAGCCCGCTGTGCAGTATGTGGATGATGTTGAAGGAGAACTTTACCCCTTTGTTCCACGAAGTCTGAGGACTCGGTTATGTAATATCGAGGGGCTTAAAGTTTAACCAGACGGGGTAAAGCTCAATGTTCAGATTTATGCAAATATAAGATATAGAAAGCAAAAGTTCATTTAAGTTTGTTGAAATATGTTAATAATAAATCAATAGAAACCAACTAAGGCTCTTTGTCTCTCACCTTGCGGTAATTCTTCACTGTGTTCCTCTTCACCATTTTCATCCCCTCCTCTTGCTCCCTCTTCATCCTCTTCTCCTCTTCCCCCTCCTCTTCTCTCCCCCTCTTCTTCTCTCTGATCAGGACCTGGTCGTCCGCATCCTCCCGAACCGGGAAGTGCACAAGTGTCGACTCCTTCCCCCTTCCTGCCTTCTCTTCCTCCATCTTCTTCGCTTTCTCCATCTCTACCTCAATAATCACCCTGGTGTCCTCCAGGACGTCTGGGTCAGCTGGACTCGCTGTGCCCAGGCTCGGCCTCTCATCCCGTGCTGCTTCCCCATCGGTTTTCCCCTCCTTCTGCTTCCTCCTGGAGCTTCTTCTCCACCTGCTGCTGCGGCGGCTGGACTTCCTCTGGAGGAGAGTCTCCCCGTCGTCTTCCATCATTCCCTCGTTGAAGTCGAACACGGCGGCCTCTTCCCTCTTGTGTGACCCAGAGTTTTGCATCACACTTGAGCTCTGGTTGCTGCCCTGTGTGTTGCTTTCTTCCGTACCACTCCCCCTCTCCTCCACTTCTTTTCTCATCACCTCCTCCCCTTCTCCGGCAGTCTCAGGCTCATCAAGGCGACCGTAGAAGCCATTGGATTTGTCCAGGAACTTTGGGGCCCGGATGGAGCTCCGCACAGAGCTTTTCCTGGAGTTCTTGCCAATTGTCATCTTTTCTTGTTTTTCTGTCACTCTTTTGTTTTAGTGCTTTGCAGCTCCTTTTTTAATCACCTCTGAAAGATAGGGGCAAGAGAGATTAGAGATTAATGTCGTTACATGATCCTCAACCTCACTCTTTGGATCGCCTTCTTAAAAGAACATACACATATCCTTAAACATTACAAAGTAACCCCCAGAGAATTTCATATGAGCCAAAGTTCAGGAGAGGTGATAGACGGAAAAAGGAGAGTAAAGCGGAAAGAAAATGCCATGACATGAGACCATAGATGGAAGATAATATCAGAGTCATGGGTTTGTGTGACATGTTTTATCTGTGTAAATGCTGCTGTGAATGGTATGCACTGAACTACTTATAGTATCTGCCGAGCAATCCATCACAAGATGTTTATGGAACAAAATAACAGACTGTCAGTTTCAGAGTTTTGCACCAGTAGTTCTGCTTCTACATGAGTGTGCGTGTGTGTGTGTGAGTGAGTGAGTGAGTGAGTGAGTGTGCACACGCAGGTCAGTGTTATCAGGGTTGTGATGATAACTGGATGCCAAAGCTAAAGACACAATGTACTTACAACCCAAGACAAACACACATGCACACACAGACGCAGACTTTGACACTAATTTAACCAGTTGGATGCTGTACAGCTGCCAAAATCAATGACCTCATACAGACTACCTCTCCATACCAAAGTCAGCATAACTATTAGCTCAATGTCAGTACTGTATAAAGGGTATATAGGATCAGATTCACCAGTTTTGACAAATATAAGAGAGTATTTTCATTGTCAGAGCAGGTTATTTTTCCATCAGCCACCAAGGATAAAACAGCTACTGTGATATTGATCGGGCTGTCACCAGACTTGGAAAAAAGCTGGATTCAGTGGTGATAAGATCTTTTACAATATAGCCTTGCAAAAAAGAAGTCTGCACAAATACCACTCTGTTTGAGAACACTTTTGATATTTCCTGCATGAATCTACATTTGACTACAAGCAAATTAAATAATTAATTTTTGCAAAAACTTGGCATGGCAGCTTAAAAAGGAACCAGCCTATTAGCTTCTGCCTGAATATTTGCCTGCCAGAGCTTCTACAACAAACTAATTATATCTCATTCATATCTTCATTCAAAAAGCAGGCTGTGATTTTGAAGGAACAGTGACTTACTGCTATCCTCCAGGCCAGCTGTGTCCCCCTGTTTTCAGTCTTGATGCTAAGCTAAGCTAACCGGCTGCTGGCTGGACCTTCACATTTACAGTACAGACACGAGAGCAGTATGAGTCTTGTCATCTAGTCCTGGGCAGGAGAGCAAATACTACGTCCTGTGCAGTGACCTTTGTCTAAACGTGTGCTTTGCAGGTAATGTAGGTAATGTAATATGTCACATAATCTGTTCAAAATCACAAAGGAAGAAAATGGAGGGTGAATATGAGAAGGAAAGCAGAATGACAAAAAGATGTCAAAAATTGAAAGACACAATATGAGAAAATCAAACAAACAGTTCTGAATAATGAATTTAACATCCCAAGAGAACTATGACTTGTTTTCTTACATAAACTTGTAGAAACACATATTTAATGTTAAAAGAATGACAGTGTAGCAATAACAAAATTATTAAATAAGACAGAGTTGCAGGTCTTACTTTGTCTCTCACTGTTGCCTCCTCTTCCTCTGTGTGTGTCTGAGCACCAGTGAGCAATACCTCCTCCTGTGTGTGTGTGTGTGAGTCTGAGTGAATGACTGAGAGCCTGGAGCTCAGGATACTGCTCTCGGATACTGCCCTCACACACAGCGTCACACACACGCCCACCCTGCCCCAACCTGCAGCTCTGTCGTCACCAGAGCAAATACACACATGCAAAAAAATGCCACACACACAGGCAGCGGAGCACTCTCACTCTCAAGGACTCTTTGTCCGTCTTTCGTTCTCTTCCTCTGAGTCGCTCTTCTTAACCACACATACACACCTCTTCTTTACCTGCTTAAACACACACTGACTCAGAGGACATATCAGAACTTAAGTTACACGTGCCTACGCAGTCACACACTAATAAAGGCTAAAACAGACCAAGTGTTTCAGCTCACAAAAGGTCCCAGCACCTGAGGCAAACATCCTACTCTGATATCAGTGGCTGTCAATCATTAACCATGAGTGTCCTCAGCTGTCACAGATAAACCTGCTGAGCAAAGATGTGACACTCACTTCAGCTTTAACCTCAAAGACTGAGCATTCAAACGCCTTCAACATACAGTCCATCTTCTACAGTCCATAACAAGTGACAGTATAACTGTACCTAAAGTCCTACAGGTGGCACTTCCACCTGTATCTGTATGAAACACACAGTCTATTCATCAATTTCTCTTTAATTCAATTAATTCTTTAATTAATGTCAAGGCACCTTAAGGGAGTTATTAATAGAAACAACATCTGCTTATTTTATTATGTAATACAATTTCCATAAAAATATTTGCCAAAATGTTTTCCCTTAAATTTACACATTTTATAAAAGACATTAGCCTGACGAAAAATCCGCTGAGCCAGTATATCACCTGATATAACCTTACTGCATATCTTTCAAATACCTGAAAAACTAACAGAGTTCCCATCAGCCTCAGCTGTTCCTTCTTTATATTTAATGCCCCATATCACTCTTGGCTAGTAAAAATCACTTTGTACCATTCTGTATCATTTATAGTTGATACAGAACTGTACAATTGTTGGCTAAATAAATACATTTTGTCATAAGTTAGTATCGTGGATCATGTTGGCTGGTAAGCTAATTTGCCAAGCTAGCTAACTGACATAGTCAACTGTGTACAGTCTGTAGCACAGTCCCAAATAGCAAATGTTAGCATGCATACATGCTACAACTAAGCTGGTGAACATGGTAAACATTATACCTGACTAGCATTAGCATGTTAGCATTGTCAATGTGAGCATGTTAGCATTTAGCTAGCAGTGTTCCTAGCATGGCCACAGACTTAGTTGTGTGTTTGAACTGTAAAATGTCTCACGTACTAGGCTACATAACTTGGGCACAATACTTTCAATCCTTCCTAAAAAATGCTCCATATCTACATTAAAGTAGATATTTAAGGGTTTTTTTTTGTTTATGTTTTTTTAACCTCCAAATATCAACACTAGCCTCTTAAAACTGGTATAAATTTGTCTCTAGCCAACATATTGATATATTTGTGATAACCCCATTGGCTGATAATATAAACTCACTGATATAGTGGTGGTGGCAAGGTGGTTAGCATTGTTGCCTCACAGCAAGAGAGCTCCTGGTTCATACCAGTGGGGAACCCCTCCGTGTGGACTTTGCATGTTCTACCTGTGTTGGCATGGGTTTTCTTCTGGTACTCCAGCTTCCTCCCACAGTCTAAAGAAATGCAGGTTAATTGGTGATTCTAAATTTTTCGTGGTTGTGAATGTGAGCATGAATGGTTGTCTGTTTCTATGTGTCAGCCCTGTGACAGTCTGGCGATCTGTCCAGGGTGTACCCCGCCTCTTGCTCAATGTCAGCTAGGATAGGCTACAGCCCACCCATGACCCTCAAGAGGATAAGCGACTACGGAAATGAATGAAATGATATAGTGGTCTAGCTAAAATTAAATTATCGCACTCTTGTAAAAAAAAAAAATTCTAACTTTAAAGGCATATCAATTGGCTTATGATGTTTGAAATTAAAGGTGCATAAAAGTGAATAATTTTGATGCAGTAAATCCAACTTTAATCTGACTTAACAACACAAAACTGAGTACCTTTAATTGTAAAACTGATAGTTCATTTGTTTTAATTTTATTTAGATAGCCCAATATCTCAAATGACAAATTTGCCTCAAGGGACTTTCTCATTAATTACACATTAATAGCTCTGCAAACCATCCATTAGTGTCATGAGAAATCCTACAATTGTAGTGTTGGGAAGGTTACGTTTGAAATGTTATGGGTTACAGACTTTTTGTTGCGTTGTTAAAAACGTATTAAGTAATGTCACTATTTGAAGTACATCAAAGTAATCCAACTTATTAAACTTTATTATGTTTTCATGACTTTTCGAACAAATGTTTTGAACTGGGCAATAAAGATGATAAATGTCAGAAAATAGGCTTTGCCAAAAGACGGCATTCCTTCACAGTGAACAAATGCAATGCAGCAGAGTGAATTTGTGATTTCAAATCAGACTAGTAATTGTAACTGAATTGCATATCTCTTCTTGGTAACTGATTACAATTACACATATCCCTCATGAATAAATCCTCTCTTACACTATCAATAATTAATCAGAATTAAATTGAAAAAAAAAAAATAGATTGCATTTATGAGATTAAAAAGGTGTTTTGGTTTGAGGCATAGTGTTACCCAAATTCAAAATGGCTGCCTCTGTAATAAAGTCAGTTGTCTCCTCTTCATATCTACTAATGTGCCTAAAATACTGCTCTTTACTGATAAGCTGGTATCCCCTCGTGGAAAATATGCAAATAAATAGATAAAATGAATTACCATGGGTCACTGAATGTTATCTTACTGTTTGAATGGTAAACATTGTGTCTAGGTGGGACAGGGAGTGGGTGCTGCTCAGCTGTGTGTGTGTGTTGAGTAATTGTCCACATGGTCTTCTTAAGTCAGCTCAAGGATGTATAGTGCTCACACACCTTGTACATGTACACACATGCATAGCGTGCAAGTGCGAGAACACGCCAATATCAGGAAAACACACACATATACACACAGACATTAAGTGGAGTGAGGTAAGTGTTATTTAAGGGTGAAAGCATGACAGTATAGATGATGATAGTGTAAAGGTAGCGGTAATGAAACAACTTTCTAGTGTCACAAGTAGTCTAGTCTACAGGTGTGTGTGTGTGATTCATTGTAGATCAAAAGATAGTGTGCCTCTGGCTCTATGACCTCAGCTACTCTTACTCACCACCCAGTGTACCTCTATCTCACAAGCCCTCTGTGTGTGTGTGTGTGTGTGTGTGTGTGTGTGGAGGTGAGGTAGACTCACACCTATATAACGCTCCATATATAGTCACCCAGCAGGCAACTTCACCACAGAGAGGGCGTAGCAGCAGTCAATCAAACAGGCCTGTAAACACCTCAGCTGTGTTTGAGGTCAGAGAATCCCCGCCTACGTGGGTAATCTTTTAGGTTGCCATGGTCACCGTCAAGCAGGGACAAGTTAGAGTTTTGGTGCTGTAGTTGGACTTACAATTTTAATGTGGTGAAATCACAAAAGCCTAAAACATGAGGGATGTTGGTGGAACATGCAGAGGCAGACACAAGTGATAAGTCACAGACACACTAGATGACATATCTGTCAAGTGTGACACTGGTACTGTAAGTATCACCTGACGCACTCAGAGAACAGATGTGCCGTTGGCCGCGTTTCAAATTAAGCAGCAGACGAGACAGTCATTCAGCTTCTTTGTCGAGTCAGCATTTCTAAACCAGACGGGGTCAAAATCCAAAATGTGCTGCAAGAGAAAAGGCCTTAGGACAACCGCAGCAACAAAAATATGGTATGGTTACAGTTCATCTGCAGTGGTAATGGAAAAAAAATCATACTGTATTAGGACTTTCAGCTTTCAGCAAATCCCCATTTTGTTGAGTTGTGTACTTGCATTATCCCAAATGTTTACGACACTCTTAAACCCACAGAAATCTGGAATTTTAATCCAGGTAATAGTGCATTTCATTTGGTTTTTATATCACCTTTACCCCCTCTCACTGCTATAACCTCAGAGGAAACGAGGGAAACACCAGATGATACATCAGGGAGTGAGGAAGGACCAAGCTTATGCTTTGCTGCTATGACAGTGGCTTGTGCCCGCTACCAAGCTAATGCGTATGGTAACATTGCAATTATTACTTATGTTTAGTATGATTGTTTTGATCATGGATGACAGCACTTGGCTACCCTGTGACTGAATTCGCCACCTAACGTTAGCTACAGTAGCTGTATAGGTCATTGACTCATCAAATGCTAATGCTAAGTTATCAAGTAATGTTGTTAGTTAGCATTGCTTGCAGCTATTTCATTAGAATGAAATGACATAATGTTAATGTCTGTGAATGTGACTTCTGCCTGAGTCATGTCAGATAGATTTTCATGGGCAACAGCAGCTGTTTACGAATAATGACAACAACTCCCATGACCCTGCACTACCTAATGACATCATCATGTAGTTATTTTGATTGAGACTGCTGGCAGCAGAAATGACATGCTGTATGTTTAAAGGGCAAAGTCAAAAACAATTGAGAGATAAGGGTAAATAACTGAAGTTTAAAAAAATACAATGACATGTTTTACATTATCTAGGGTTTATTTTCAAGGCCAAGGACAGACATTATCACATTGTACAATATAAAGAACAATATTACAGTAATAAATACATGATACACCGGTAGAGAATTGACTTACAGGCACTAATTACACTTAAGCAGGCACTAGCTGTTTTTACAGTATCATACAACAGTAGCTGAGGAGCACTTGTTGAGCTGTGATGCTATTTCGCTCTTTATTCTTCCAACTTCTGAGGAAGTCATGGAAGATAACAGAGAAGTGATGTCCCTCCCTCCCCTTCTGGTGTCCCCATAGGACCTTATTTTGGAAAAAAAAATCCTGTTTGAATAGTGCCATGAATTGCGCGTTTGTGAACTTAGAAGGTAATTTTGCAAGTAAAGAAGCTGCAGTTCATTGTAGCGCCATTTAGTTTTGTGTAAAACTGCTGGGTGAACTACATCACTCCTCTCACCACCAACACCAATGTGGCCATTACCGTGGCACACTTTACTTTGTTCTTCCGGAGGGAGGGCATAAATATTAAAAGAGGTGAACGTCATTACAAGTCTGGCCATGACGACAGCAGCAGCTATGAGAAAGGAGAGTTAGTATGTTCAAGACAAGAGAGAAAAGTTTGTTTTATGACATTAATCACGTGACATTTAGGTGTGTAGCCTTTCTAATTATGCATTTTCATAGTCTTGTACTTCAACAGTTTTACAACAAACTGCAACTTTCTTTCCTTGAAAAATGATCTTCGAAATTAAGAGACATCATATGTGTAATTTGTTAATGGGTAATTTTGGTTGTGACATATTGGTATTAGCGATAATTGTATATCTAAATCATACACATATGAGAATAGCATGTAAATTATGCAGCACCTCTTAAATGATATTAGTTTCTTTCCTTCTCACTTTGTCTTCCTCCCCCATCGCTGTCTGGTAGGATCAAAAAATTCTTTATCACTGGCCGCTGAATGCCATACATATTTTAATCTGAAATAAGGTCCCATGGTGGGCGACCAGAAGGGGAGGGGCTTCTCCTCTCTATCAAGCACAGCACAAGGAGTTCAATTTATATCTGAAGCTGTTCTCAAATATACCTCTGTAACGCTGCTACTGTAAAGTACCAGGGATTTCCTGCCTGTTAAAGGCAAATTCGAGTCTTTTTCTTGTCATCAGAGTGTGAAAATGTAACATGGACGGCGTGTTTTATTTGTTTATTGCATAAGGGATTTACACGAGCGTCAGCAGCGTTCTGCCCACACTCAGGGCTTCTAAATGGACTCCACAAGCCTAATGGGTTTTAAAAAGCATCACTAAAAATATTAATATAAAAAAGCTGTCTAGAACTAGCTGTTGTTATGATACTACTGGAAACCAGCAGTTGCGCTCTGAGCTTTAACACTAAAGTTACACTGGGTGTGGAACCATTGCATCTCCCTATTTGTTGTTGTCCATGTTGCAGCACAGTGTTGCGAAGCTGCAAGTGTGACACAGATGTATGAGAGCATAATAAATACAAGGCAGCAACTATTTAGCACATTTCTTAATTAATTTGTGAGTTCTGTGGCTTTTGTATGTTATGAATATTGTTAACTGTCAAAAAAGCACCTTTGCTCCACAATACTTTTACCTTGATAGCAAATGCAGACGCTTTGATTAGACAGGCTGTTTAAAGATTATTATCATGCCTATGACGGTGATGTTCTTTGACATGTGACCAAAAAAACATCTATGTGATTGAATACAGTCTTACAGATACTAATCACGCAAAAGTAGAAGCCATGCATGAATAAAGTGCTCCGTATCTCGGTCAGAAATCAGTCAAGTTATGTTAGTGGCTGCACTGGTGATGCTGGTTGCAGATCAGATCAGAGACAGGAGGCTGGAGACAGGTGTAGCTGAGCCATAAAAATATCTAAGTACCATCGGGATCGTGAGTTACACTACAGGATTTAAACTGAGCACAAGTAAACATGTCAAACCCTACAACTGATGCAAGCATGGACGCCTATAATCAGATGCATTGTTCCTCCAGCTTTGAGGAAAAATGTCCTGGTGGTTTGACAGCATGGCTTTGCAAAATTTAAAACTGGCGCCCCCAGCAGGCAACTGCTTAAACTCCAGTGTCCATATCCACTGCACTGCTGGACAAATACACCTAACTCACTAAAAAGCAAAAAAAAAACAAAACAACAAAAACAAACTCCAATACACATACTAACTTACACTGTTGGAACAACACACACACTCACCCAATATATATACACACACATACGTTTTACTACCTGACACAAAAAAAAGACCAGATAAATTTAAATGTGACCTCTAACAGATATTTTTTTCTGTTTTACAGTATTTACAACGCAGAGTTACATATGCAGCATTAAACAGCAGAATACGCTTTACAGTGTGTGTGTGTGTGTGTGTGTGTGTGTGTGTGTGTGTGTGTGTGTGTGCGCGTGTGTGTGCGTGTTCCTCAGACCTCCACTGCGCGGTCTGAACCCAGTCCCTGAGCCTGCAGAGCCTCCTCTCGCTTCATCTTGGGCTTCTCTGTCCGTGTGTGCCACACCAGCACCTGCAAACACACACACATACGTGATAAGTACTTCCTGGTTTGTAAGAGAGAGTCTGAATGAACCAGTAATAGACGTGGAAACAACGTCACCACCTAGCCGTCTGCCTCATCACTCCATGGACACCATGTCATTATCCAACCAATGTTTGCTTGGATATGACAAAGGTTCTTTTGTCTTACGACACATTCACATCAGAGAAATCTGTCCCTCATGCTTTCAAGTCATCCCTATGTCTTAATCTCTCTCATTCTCCCTGTAACACACACATAACACACACGTACTTTAGAGCAGTTGTCCGCTTTGGGCTCCAGCTCGTCCATGGTAACCAGCCCCTGAAGGAAGCTGCTCTCCAGGAAGCCCATTGGTGCATCTCCGTCAAAACAGGCCTCAGGATTGGCCAGGACCAGTTTGAGGGACACAGCAAAGCCGGCCATGTCCATCGGGAAGGGGCGACTGGGACGCCATCCAGTATGGAAGCGAACCACCTTAGAAGACACAGAATATTCTGTACTGGTAATCATTTATCATCATTTGAAGTGGTTCCGATGAGACATTAAAAGCAAAGCAGTCAGAGGAGTCACACAAGATATAATTATTTTTGCTGTCTGTTATTTGGCCAATACATTTGTGGTTTTCTCAATCTCTGATCCCATTAGTTATCATGTGATGACAATAAGCCTCAGGGGGCAGCGGACAATATTTTCAGGGGTTCCGGTGTAGCCAGCAGATATCCAGGCAGAAGACTTCCTCTTCCCTGCACTGCTCAATGTTTATAGCTTGATTGGCAACTTCAGACAGACATACGACATTTGGGCTCATCTTTATAGTGGTTCACAAGGGTTGAGCTGTACCTACCTTTCCTCCTTCAACCACGGGCCTCTCATATTTCATCCCCCCAACCAGCCCCACCGGCCACACTGACACCCGCTGAGTATTCCTCATCTGACACAAGACAAGAGGACATTTGCCTTTACTCTTTAATCATGGCACATTTAAAACACTCTTCGTCAGCTGTAAAATTTGTAGACATCAGTAAAAAAACGACAACTGCTAAAGATAATAAAAATAAACACCAACCTCTTCAAATATCTGCAGGCTGTATGTGTTATCGTCATCAGCGAAGTAAACCACTCCCTGCTGGTTGTCTCCTCCGGGCTGAGCCCTTCTGTCCTCTCTGAGCCACCGTAGACCCTCATTCCTCTGCTCCACCCCACGAGGCTTCAGCCAGCTGGGGTCACCCTGAGGTGGAGAGAGAGCATTCAGTTTCAAAACACTCTTTAGTTTATACTTGAATAAAGACAAATACTGAATACCAAAGAACTTAAGGAGACACAAATGTAGACAGACTGTTATTATTGTCTCCACAAATAGCAGCCATGTCTCTACCCACCTCCTGCAGTTTGCGATCCTTGGCGGTGGGCATGTGTAGGTGTGTGTAGGTCAGGCCACTCTTCACCAGGAGGTCAGTCACCAGTGGCGTCTTGTGCGGCGAGTCCTCAACCAAAATCCAGTGGAGCTGAGGAACATGGAGGAAGGTCTGGGACAGACGAGTCAGCTCAGCCTTCTGCACCAGCCTGGACAGGGACAGACAGAAATCAAAGTGTGTGAATGAGAAATGGACAGTAATAGAGGAGGGCAGAGAGAAGACATGGGTAAGTGAGCAGGAAATGAGGTAAGGAAAGCCGCCTCCCTGGGTTACCTTGCATATGTTGGGGTGATGACAAAGATGGTGGGCTTGGCTGGCTGTTTCTGTGGTTGCTTGGTCGCCTCCGACTTCCTCATCTGCTCCTGAAGACGGTGCAGCTCCCCCCGCAGCCGAGATATGGTGCGGTCTTTGGGCATGTCGTGCTCATGGCAGTCGCAGCGCTGACCTGCAAATTGTTTAGGATGCAACAAACAAGATAGTTTAAGGTACAAAAGCAAAAGGGGATTTTTCTTCCCCAGACCCTTCTATAGAGGTCCAGGCTAAGCCCCAAATGTACTCAGTTCCTAGAAACATCTCTGAGTATACCTGGGGTTGTGTTCACAATGTTTCCTAGTGCTAAGAGTTGCTCCTAGTTACGAAATTCTAAGAAATTTCTTAGAATTTCCCCTTAAAATTTAGACTAGGTCCTTGTAAAGATAAAACTTATTCACAGGGCATCTTAGACTTTAAAAGAGCTCCTAAGGTGAAAAACTGTTAGGAGCAGGGAGGAGGACTTTTAAGAGGCTTAAGAGCTTCTTAAGCAAAGGAGAAAATGGTGGAAACACAAAAGGGGTCAGAGAAATATTCTCAAAACACTGGATGACAGTGACTTAATGAAATCCTACAGATTAGATGGTGCAGGGATAATATGTGTGGTTGATCTCTTTGGGGATACACACACATTTCCAACCTATCACTACAACACCAGAAATAAAGTGATCACACTAACAATATCAACATTTTCACAGTCAGCAGTTCATTTCATTTCATTTCCACTGGGTGTCCACACCTTGCAGGCTCAATAAAGGGCCGGTCTGTGACAACCAATCACAACCACACCTCCTCACTAAGATAAGGCATCCAAGAGACACAGTGCTGAAAAAAGTTTAGTGCGCATATTTACAAACAGTAAATGTCAATCCTGCATAGTATACCTTCAAGTTTTTATCCTAACCATATCTGTTGTATTTCAGGACCGACTGACGGCCATCTTTAACTTTATTTTTATTTCTAACTATCCATCTATCTATCTATCATTAACACAGCCTATTACACTGATGGATAAAGTATTTATAGACCTTCTTTACAGCAGACATGTCTTGTTAAAGTAAGAAAAGCACAGGTGTATTTAACAACTTCCTGGGGGAAGGTCCCTGCATTGCAGGCACCTATACTGGGACACCTTAGGAACACATTAGGCACTGAGCCAATGCTATTCCTACTATGACAGGCACAAATATCTGCTGTGACAAGGTCCACAGAGACCGTGTGGTGACCACTTACCAAGCTGCATCAGTGCATAGACGAGGCCCATCAGGGAGACCATGAAGTAGAGCACAAACACAGTCTTAAGCTTCAGCTTCATCCTCGTTGCCATGGTACCCTGACCAGATGAAAGGATGACAGTTTGAGACATGGAAAACATCACTAATCACGTGTTACTGTAAGTGTTTCAGTGTAAGGATCCTAATTATTTTCTATTATCAGCTATTTTTGTCTCGAGAATGTGGAGGTTGTAACTGCTGTTCAGATGTGCCGACATTTAGTTTCTCAACTGGCATTCAACATTTAGCTAACTAGCTAAGAAGGTTAGCATTCCCAGTCAATATTAGACTTAAATATTCGGAGGCTAACTAGAAAACGTTGGAGCTGAGGATGTGTTTGTGTACGCTATACCTGAGAAGGTCGGCTAATATGAATATGCTTGCTGATAAACCAGTGCTAGCTAAGCTGTTAGCCTGACTACTGGTTTTAACAGAAAATAGCCCACGTCATTTTCGTGCACTCACCAGAGGCGGGAGATCGTGGAAGACAGGAGCGTTGGAGTTTAGTTATGAGCTTAAAGGTTCATGTCATCTTGGACAGTCGTGAGCAAAGGCACCTCAGTGCATCAAACATCCATTCATTCGGCTTAGCTGGGACATTTTTTGCAGCAGTGTACCAACAACTTCCGGTTTCAGTGCGACACAGTAAGGAGTCCCACCTAGAACGTGTAGACTCACAAGTAGTTCCACAGAAATCCCATACAATCGCAAATTTAACAAGAAAATGTTGGTAAATATAATATTCATGCCTTGCAAAGGGCAAATAAAAAGTGTTAATACGTTCATTTTTATAACACATGAAAACATAACGAGTTATTACTCTGGAAGTACATTTACACCAAGACAACATGAACTTCTTAAAGATGAAAAATTGCAAATTGGAATGCTGTCCTGATCTTTACACTGTTAATCCATCCAGCAAAACACCACTGCAGACCACTGCACCCCCCATGACGGCACTCCTTGATGGTTGTGGCCTTTCCAGCAACACAATACACCATGCCACACTATACTGTTGAGGAATGACACGAGGAATGTGACCAAGAGCTCAAGGCCTCGACCTGAGCTCCGAATTCCCCAGATCCCAATCTAATTGAACATTTGTGGGACATGCAGGTACCCCAGGGGTACCCCCAATCCACACTGGGGCCTCCTTGGATCAGACCTCTGGGGGTTACCTGTGGTTTCTGGCACCAGAGCATTGGCAGTCCTGTGGGTTTTGAGGTTGAGTACCAGCATGTCCTACGGATGCCTGATCAGATTAGGATCTGGGGAATTTGGTGGTCAGGTTGAGGCCTTGAGCTTTTTGTCAGGTTCCTCAGACCCTTCCTGAACAGTTTTTATAACGTGGCACGCTGTCACCAGGGAGTGCCATTATAATGATTGGGGGCACTTGGTCTGCCATGCTGCGAAGGTTTCACAGCAGAACATTGCATTATGACAAAATGATCAATGTAATTCACTTCGCCAGTCAGTGGTTTTAATGCTTTAGCGGATTGGTGGGGGGAAAAAAAGATCATAGGTGACAAAAAACAAAAGGGCATCTCTTGAAAAGTCAAACAACTTTCCTTTATTTGTAACATACAAATAAAACACTGACAAGGCAGAACGACTTAGTTTTCCCTTTCATTGTCGTTTATGGACAGGACTGTAACACTCACTCTCAAACATGGAGTTTTACTTTTAACATGTTTAAAAAGCGTTTTTTAACGTGTAAAAGGCCAAGAAATGAAAATGAAGATGGATCCACAACAGCTTATATTTATATATATATATATATATGTACACAGAGAAAAGACCAGAAGGATCTGTGATTGTGTGAGGGTATAGAACCATTTTCTAAAATAAAAGTACTCAATGACTTAAAATAAACTGGTTAAGTTCAGGCTCATTTTCAAAGATATTTTCACAAAAGCATTTTTACCTTCAGTGAGCCTTAAAGACAGCCCACCTACCTGGATTTAATTTAACAACCGAGCGCTGATCTAGGGTCAGTTCGAACTCTGTCATATTCACTTGAATGCAATTTCACATTCCCAAGGCATAGGAGCTTTTCATTTACTGTAGCCCATCATAAAAGCTATAATCACCTCCTGTTAAGTGTTATCGCGTTCTTCAGATCTGTTGCTTTAAATACTATGGCATGACACACACATAAAAAACTGACTCTAGGTCAGAGCCGCGACTGATCAAATCCAGTGAACAGCTATCTGACAACATGGCTGTTAAATATAACAGATGAGGTTTGATTACGTTTGATTAACCTGAGAGAGAGACTGTCAGTCGGTTGATATACTACCACTATGTACAACATCCTTTTTTTAAATTGTAACCTATGCAGTACAAAAAATGACTTACTGTACTTATCAGAAGGTAGTCTAGAACTAAAACAAGCAATATGTTGTTTAATTGTTTTTGTTGTTCATGATCAAACAAGCCAAGACACCAATATGTCGTCTCCAGGTGCTGAATGTTTTTTTTGCCTCTACCCAGTCTGGAAACAACCAGAAACTTCCACCCCAGGATCTGGACTTGATCATTCAAAGAGTTTGTTTTTTTGGTGATACATAACTTTTTTGAGAATATTTCAGTATCTAGGTGTAAGAAAGTGTCTGTCAACTTCACATTCCAGTCTCCCCTGCTTCACATACTTTGACCAGGCATTAATCTGTATGAAATCTCAAGTTGAGCCTTGTTTAAAAAAAATAAAAAAATAAAAAAAAAATTTCAAAACGTACCAATTGAAGCCCTTCGCAGCCACACCACATCGAGGAATCTTAAAATCCACAGCAGCGTAAAGTAACGTCTCCTAACACCTCCAGCCCGAACACACAATCTGTACAAACTGACTACAGTCCTGGAATTAAAGGGTTTTATGGTGGTTTCTAGATAGGACTTCTAACTCGGCTGACCAGCACGTGAAACTGTCCAAAAACACCCTGAAGGTTTTGTAAACAGATATGGAATCAACAAGATCGAAGCCTTTCTAGATTGTCCGGTAACGTGGTATCTGAAATCCTAAGTGGAAATCCTACAGGAATCTTGGCAAAGGGATTATTCTGGATCAGTTAAATGAATCTTACAGTACTGACTTTGTGCCAAGATGCTTTAAGGAATACCAAACAGCAGCATTAACTTTAAATTTCACCCAACTCCCCCTATAACATACTTCTAACATGCACTGATGCTCACGGGAGATTTGTTTGAAATATTAAAGTGATGCTACCAGACCCACACGAGGCTTTTAGATACGTGTTCAGAGGCAGCATCACTGCCGATGACTCATGATTTAGACTACAAGTTTTGTTTAACATCTCTAAATTCTGTCATACAAATTAATGACAGTGGGCTGGGAAAAACAGGTGATGACTGACTAGAAGAAAAACGACCATGAAAAACACTTTCTGTTCTCTGCAGTTACTTTCATCATCCATCCATCCATCCATCCATCCATCCATCCCACGTTCCCTCCTCCGTTCATCAGCTTCTGACGGCCACGTCATGAAACAGTGGCTTCTACCAATCCTCATCCACACTGAATCAATATGATTTGCTCATGCTAACAAAATACATAAGAGAAGGGATGGAGGATGGTTTTAGTATTTTTTTTTAAATACAGCTAACAGTAGCATCAACATCAACTTGTTTATCTTCAGTACCTCTTGGAGACAAAGTGAACAAAGAGGCAGGCGGGTGTGATGCGATTGTACAAGGGTGACTAAAGATGAGAGCGACACGAACCCGTCTGCAGTCATCACTTGGCGCCTTTAGGACACGGAGGGAGGCAGAACGGAAAGGAGAAAGGAAAGGAGTTTGACTGAAGTGAAGCACATGATGCGTAGGTGAATCTGTGAGCACGGAAACAAAATGAGAGCAAATGATTTCATGGTGTCTTTAAAGTTTTAGGTCATGACATGTATCTCTGATACGGAAATATAACTGGGGGTTAAAGCAAGTTGAACATCCAAACGAGCAAGAGGGTCACTGTGGGATTATTTTCCGGTTAGGTGCGGTTTGACAGATTGACATGACGAACAGATGATGAGTAATGAAATGTTTTACTCACAGCATAATAAAGATAAGGGCAATCTTAGACATCATGTCGGATAAGTTATAAAAAAAATAAAAGCAGGGGGAGACGCCTATAGATTTAGGCACCACCTGAATAGAAAATATGGGCGGTGCTAACAGTGTTCTGTAATCTTGTAATGGTAGTATAATGGTCCGACACGGTTCAAGCCATACGTGCATATAACTTGCAATCTAACAGGTGGTGTTACAGTACAGCAGGGCTCCTCTGACTTTTTTCTGGGACCCAAATGTGAGTAAATTCCACCTAATCCTGGGACCCTGTTTCAATAATCTCAGTGTGGGGTCCCAAAGCAATCAGGGGCTGTATAACAGAAACTGACCAACTCTTCTTATCTACTTAGTATGCATACTAATTGGCGTGAGGGCATGATTTATTTAGAAAAATGTACTGAAATCTGGACTTGAGGTAGAAAGTTTCTATAATACAGCCTTAGGCCAGGTCCCAAGCCATAGTTTAAGAAGCGCTGCAGAATAATTGAATACAGAATAACGTGAGGAGATGAGAGCAAAGTGGGATGAGGTTCATGTCAGCAATGCCATTTCTTGACTGGGAACTACTAATTGTCATCGTTAACTGGGATAAGTGAATGAGAAAAGATGGCTTGGACATTGAACCGAGAAGTAGCAAAGAAAAGAGCTATGTGTGAAAGCTCACACTGCATACTGCTTTTCTAGCAGGAAAACACCAAACAATAAACAAACCCGAAAAAAAAAAAAAGAAACCATAAATCTCAATCCATAATGCGACACAGACATCTGTAGCCAGGTGTTCCACCATCGGTTCATTTTTAACGGCGCTCTACAGCCTGTCAAACTCAAAACGCCTGCAGCAGTAGCAGGCAGCTCAAGCTTTCACACACAGCCATGAAAGTTGCTGGCTTTTAACCAATCGTAAAAGGGTGGAGCTGAAGCCGATCAGTGGCAGCAGCCCCCGCAGTGCCCGCCCCCGTGGGTGTGTCCTGCCGAGGCCTCGCCGTGTTTGGTCCGCCGGCTGAGGATCTCGTAAGAGCAGTCATCGCCGCAGCAACCGGACATGCTTGGCGAAGTCTCATCAATCTCAAATCTAAAAGCGTGGAGAGAAAGAGAGGGGTCACGTAACGAGGATGAAGACGTTACTAAGACTAACTTAAGTGTAACAAAAACAAATAACATTACAGGTCTTTCCTTTAACGTTAAACATGCCATTTCTCCATTTTATAAAGAATAAGTGTTTAGCAGAGCCAGTATACTCACTGTAAAGCTTCTCTGAAGAACTGGTAAGCCCCGTGGTTGTGTTTGAAAACTGTCAACATCACTTTCTTCATCTGTGTACTAGACAGAAAGAGCAAGAGAGCAAAGAAAAGTTAGTTTCACATTAGTGAAAGATGTGAGGAACGAGTCTCCTTAAAAAGGTGCCCTGTGGAGTTACAGAACTTAAAGATACACTGTGCAGGGTTTTCCTAAAAAACAATGTGTCATATTTTGTGTTCATATTTTTCTTTTAATTTTTTGTACTCAGGGCGTTTATGGGCGTGTACCACCACAGTGCTCAGGTGAGGTCTGGGCTTTATAAAAAGCTAGCCACTCAACCAGATGCCAGACCATAAGCAGCAGGCATCCAAGAGACACAGTGGCGAAAACATAAACTATAGCGAGGCAAAACACCAAACGATGGTCTTTTTGCAAGACAATTTTTTTCTTTTCAATAATTTTAGTTTTTAGATTTGGGCCATGACACCAGTTCTCAATTAAAAGTGTGTTATTTGCCCAACCACCGCATTTGAGCGCTCTGCAGAGCGGCATCACATCTCCCTCATCTGCCGTCATGGACAGCCAGGTAACAATAATGTTTGCACTAAGCCTTGGCATTCTTTGTCTCTGTTGTGAAATTAAACCACTATTTAAACATCTTAATACAGACAGTCTTATGTAGGCAATAACCAACCATTAGGTTTAACAAGTAAGCTAGTCTGGCGTAACACCACACTGTCTCCCTCCAGCTCTCTGGCAGATTTCGGGCTTCACCAACTGCCCGGTGTGAGTGGAGACAGACATAGTAGTACTTTCCTACGTCCACAAGTTTTTTTTTTGGACCAAAACTCAATATGAAATAATAGAACAGAATACGATTATTAATCCAGATCCATTTGGTTTTTGGCTGCAAAGCCTCTTGAGTTTTACACATCATGGCAGCTGTAGATTTTACCTGTTAGCGATGAGCTGTAGTATCTGGATGAGGAACTTTCCGAGCCCTTTCCTCCGCACTCTGCTCTCTAACTGCACCTCATAGCTGGAGGGTCAAGACAACATGTCAGACCAGAGTGAGCATATTGTTAAAAAAAAATTGTAACAAATGAGAAAAAAATGTTTCCAGTCATTAAAATAAAACCTACAGCTGGAACTTAAATCCACAAACTTGTGGAAGGATATCATACCAATATAAAACCTCCTCCCCACACTCAACGTCGAATCGGAAGTGAGAGAAGGCCACAGGGGCAGAGTCGCCATCGCGGGCCAGTAGGTACCACGCCCTCTCGTCGTTCATCTCCTCCCGCTTTTCCCTCTCCTTCCAGCCCCACTCGCTCTGCTCATACCTACGGCACAGCAACAAAAAAAAGAAAACAGGGCATCTCAAACGTGACCTAGTGTGCTAATTTCCCCCCTTGCATTTCTCCCCATCATCAGGCCGCCCTGGCAGTGCCACTCAGAAGTGACATGTTTTCTAAATGGAACAAATTTGGTTTCAACTGACTGGCTGCCATTTGCTAAATTGAAAATGACTCAAATTCTGGCAAAGTCAGAGAAGATAAATTGAAGTCATTCTCTGCCTCTGTCTCAAATCTGTCTGCGTTTCCACAGGCTCCCCAGTGAGTAGGATTTAATTCATACTCGTATGTTTGATGTCACTCTCCAATTCTCCTGCACACAAAGAATTTCTGGCTCGTCTGCACTTCTTCTTCTTTTATCTATTTTCAGCTGAAAACCAACTGCTCATATCAAGCCTGTTCATCCCTGTTAGAGATGGGTCACTCTGCTCCTTAACTCTGTACTTGAACTACAAGAGGAGACTTCTTACAGTGTCTGCATGTTGGCTCTGGTGAGTTCAAAGGCCCACTCCACAGACAGCGGGTTGAGGGATGTCACTCTCTTACACTCTATCTGCAGGTTCAGCCTGGATGGAAGGACAAGTAAACAGGGTCAATGTCATCAAGAGTGTGTGCATGTGTGTGTGTCTACATTGTAGTAAAGTGAGAGAAAGACTAAAAGAAGAACAGACAGAAATACTAGCAGCAGACCAACTCTCCCCTCCATGCTTCAAATGAAACAAGCATGTATTTCATGAAATACTGAATAAGTCCTTTGTAGGCGTACAAAGTATCACGTACCCATTTCTGTCGTACTTTTTGAAGGCTGGGAAGGCAGCTAGGGGGTCATCGAGCTGTGAGGAGAAGAGACAAAATTAGCTTTTTATTACATTGCCCCCATTGAAACGCTGCCATTTTAGTTCAGAGTTCACTTTTGCTTTGACATTTATTGGACACACATTTCAAAAATATACTGGGACTGTGCCTTTAAATAGCTGAATTTATCAGTCGATTGTGCAATTATTCAATCGATATAAGATAAAAACTTTTAATAATCAAATAAACAGGTGTCATTTTTGAGCAAAAATGCCAAATATTAGGCATTTCTAGCATCTTAGATGTAATAATTCACTATTTCTCTTTGTTGGATGGCGGCAAAATACACATCATTGGGTTTTGAACCGTTGTGCAAAATAAGATGTCTGAACATGTCACCATGGGTTCTGGGAAATTTAATTGACTGTTTTCTTACATTCTATGGACAAAAATCGATTCAATAATAGGCAGATTAATCGCTAATGAAAATTCTCGTTACTTCCACTACACTTCTATATTTTCAAATCAAACTCTTTTATTTGTGAACGCACTGAACCCCTCAAAAGTAGACCCTAAAAGAGATTGCAATATCTAATCCAAGCATCCCTTGGGTTCCACTACAGGCTCTGGAGTCTAAATTGGCCAAAAGGGGCCCATACAGGCAGGAAAATGACAGAGCTATTAGTGTAATAGCCCCATTAGTCACCCATAATAAGCCCCCACAAAGTAAGCTTTTCCTTGGCCCTGAGAATAATATCAAATTAGGAATACCCCTCTTCTTACATAGATTACAAGACATTGGGCCCCTGGGTACCGACATGTGAACGATGCAGCTGTATTAAGGGAAAGATAAAAAAATATATACAAAACAAATAACATCAGTTCTGACTCTGTATAAGCAAATATTTTTAAGGATAAGAATTTTAAAAACCCTCATTTTGAATGATGAGCCACTAGATTTTTCCAATGACAAATGATTTTAAAGGTCATTACAAATAGAAGCTCTTGTAAAGGGGCCCTGTCAGCCCTTGGTCGGGGCCCAGTAGGTCTGTTCAGTAATCTGTCCATACCTCTCCTCCATTTTAAGGCCTAGAGGAACCTACCAGAATCTGAATCTACCAGAAAATATTTGTTTTTCCAAGCAGTGAATACACCATTTGTTCACTTGAAACAATAGTCTAAGTCAAGATGCATCGCTGTTGGCAAGAACACAAACAAAAATAAAAGTTACTTTGGGAGAATTTCTCGCATTCCTTCTCTGTTGGCACACCAACAGTGGAGAGGGGCGGGAGTGAGAACAGCATGCAACACACAGTGCCCCATTTTGGGACAAAGTGACACAGAAAAGTAATAAGCACAGGCAGGCCTGTTCAGAGCTTGTAGAAGAAGTACTGTAGCTACAGCTCGAGGCAAGGGTGTGAGCTTTGTTCTCTACCGGGCTTCAATAAGGTTTTACTAATGATGTAGCCCACCTCCAAGCTACAGGAGCTGTCTTCTGTGTGTTCTGCTACATGGCTAGGATTTAATAAAGCCAATTAATTATGCATAAAGAAACATATGGCACTGCATTCGGCTTTTCCTGTTGTGTGAATATCAATTATGGGTGTATTCGGAGTAATAAGGAGGGCATCCCTGTCTTTTGATGTCATTACATGGAATCATGCGCATGTGATAAAAAAATTTAAAAAAAATCACAGCTCACAATGGAGGTTTTAAGTGGCATGCTCGATGCAGCCTGAATCCACTGGAAAGCCTGAAACATCATGTAAAAGGGCCAAGTGGTGGAAGCTTTTATGTGAGGCACTTAGATGCAAAAGTGCATTTATTTTTAACATCAACGCAATGCCATTATCAACTATCAGAATGACACAACTGAAAATTTTGAACTTGTTTTGCAGTCAGCAAGCAGCTAACACCTTAACGTTCATTTTCTGAACAAGATTATCCCAGTTCCTTAAATAGTTTCAACTCCATCTCCCCAAAAGTTAACCCTGAAAGCCCTCCATGTGGCCCACCACTAAAGCATTAACCCTCCCGGTTAATGTGCAACCAAAATTACCTTGTTGGCTGCGTCCACCTTGGCACAGACGGCATCCATAGCTGCCCTCTCTTCCAGACGCCGGGCTTTCTTCTCCTTTGCTCTGTTGGACTTCCTCTGGACACAGAAAATAAGGATAATGTTGTTGAGATGGGAGTAGACATGCAGGAGAGAAAAGTATGGATAGAGGAACAGATGAAACGTATAGGGAAGAGAGGTTTGAAAGAAGACGACACATGGTGACAAGGGGTAAAAAGAGGGAAAATAGTAAGATGTGTCAGAACCATTTCTTCCTCACTCCTCCTCATTCAACTAATTTCTAATCAGTATTATCAATAATTATATTCAATCTTTTTAATAAAATGTAATTAAGTCTGTTCTTTATACTTTAAGGACCTTTTCAGACTGTAATCATCTATTCTCCTAATTCACTGAGAATATTTTGCATTTTTTCTTCTCTATGCCATATAATCAATTTTACATTGAAACAACTGTGCCTTTGGCCAACATACAAAAACGTCACATGCATTTATGAACTTTCTGCTTGTGGTATTTAGTTCATTCAGTGATTGCGGTTAAAGAAGAAGGAATCTTGCACTTTAGTTACTAACATGTATGTAATGCACAGTCCCTGTTAGGGCTGTAACTCAAGCCTAAATTTAAGGGGGAAATAAAAGAATCAAGGGCAGTTAGTTGCACCAGAATTCAGCTTTTCACACAAGCCTGTGTTTCTGTGTGTGCAGACCTCATTTGCAACAACATTTCACCCCACATATTAACATGAGAAAACAGACTTAATGACATGAGAACAGAACAAACATCAAATCTAAGAACCAGTACAACCAGAAATATCAAAGTAAATAAGGTCAGTCATGCAGCACAAACTGTAATACTTATACTTTATATTTAAAACATCATATTAATCGACATGATGATTGTGTCTATAGAAAGAGCAACAGTGGGATAACAATAGCAAGTTAAAAAAAGAGCATTCATTTTGATATCAGTAGCTTTCATGACAATGCTGGTTTTAACAGTGGAGTGTTTACATCGCTGATGTTGCATATTGCTCTCAGTGTGGGACTGTAGTACTGGGGAAATTCTCTGATACTGATACTCTAATTTAGCCCGCTCTTGGCTTGATATCTGATGCGCGAATCAGCAATGGTGCAGCCATAATTCACACAAATTACTCTCGACTGCATCCATGCCTGGCAACTGAAAACACACGCTTTAAAAGCTGCAATAAATATGTCTCTATGAGGTGCACTTCCATAAATAGAGATTATTAGCTGTCTTTGTTATGGACACCTGCAATTTATAGACAAAATTAACACTGAGTCACACACAGCAGAAGTGGCGTGACACTTACACTTCTAAATTAGACATATTTAGGTTTTGGTCTGTGATTCATCCAAGAGCTATCTGAAGACATTATCTTTGGTGTTGGAAATAGTGATGGATTATTCAGTTAATCAAAAATGCACTACCCATGCTGGGAGGGTTATGTGTATATCAGGATTTCAGTGACATGTTTACAGAAATGGTGCATTGATGCCTCATGAACAAAACATTTTAATACATTAATAAGTGGGGAATAGCCAAATTCCCCCATTTAGATCCTGACTTGAGCAGAAGAGGCAACAATTATGGGAAGGAATGCACTGAATTGCCAACTTTAGTTCACAGCATTAAGTCTGTACCAAGCACAGAGAGGCTGCAGACTGAGCTGGGACTGTGAAAACACGTGGATTGGTTTATCTGGAGAGAAAGTGGAGGATAAACTCAAGTCTGCTTACAGAGACTAGCTCAAGTTATGGGAACTAAGTCAGCTTTACAGCATGAGTGCAGGCCTGGCTGTTGCTGGGGAGAACATTATTCACATCCAACAAGTCTCAATTTATTATAACCAGGTGGGCTAAGACACCACACTCCGGCTTGTTGGGAAAATATACACTCTCACACACAAGTGATTAGCAGTAATGGCTAGCAAAGCACTCGTCATTAATATGGCATTCCTAAGGGGCTAACACAGCTAGCACGCTAACAATGGCACAACACACACACCAGGAGAAGTTAACTGTGCATAGCGGCAAGGACAATGCAGTAATAATGCTGGAAATGCCACATAAAGCTAAGTGTAAGCTAAGGCTAACGTTACAATGCTATCTAAGCTATCTGGAGGTAGCTACACGGCTAACGCAGCCAAATGAGCCCCGGTGCCAACCAACACCTTTGGCGACATACATCCACCATGGTCTCTCTTCCTTTCCCTTCCTCCCTCCTTCCTTCTTTCTTTCTCTCCTCTCACCATCACGCATTTACAAGCCCCCAAACATTCACCTTTCATTGTATCACCTCGCACCGAGACATGAAGCAAAACACACACAACTCACCCCCATTTTGCCGCTGTGTCTTATCGATCCCCCTGGAGAAACACACCTCTATTGTCCCCGTGCTGTACTGTTGCTGAGTTATTAGTACCGTCACTACACACAGAGAGAAGGGGGCCAGATTAATATGGCAATGATAGATAGTGTGCTAACGAAGCTAGCTGGCTACAGCATCGACCGATGGCTGTGAGAGAAGCAGCGGTGAGGCGCAAATCTGATTAAAACGTCAATGAAAATTTCGCTGTTTTTGTTCTCTTTAAATCGGATTGGCGCCAAGAGTGCGAGGCTGAATTTATTACAGGTCCCTTCCTTGCCCTTTTCTTTCCTCTCCTCTCCGTCGCGTCCAACTATGCTACATTCACGTGCTCCCCACGAGCTCCGACTTCTGAGAACTAGTGAGCCTCACTCAACTTCTAGAATTTAAGGTACTGCAAAACTTTGGGGAAATTCGTATTTTTGAGACCTTGTTTATATTTATTAATTTATTTGGTTAGTTAGTTAGTTAGTTAGTTTTGTTAAAGGTCCCAGTTTGGGAAGTGTCAGATTTCCACCTTTTAAAAAAAATAAAAAAATAAAGCCAGTATAGGAGCTATATAAATACTGCTATCAAATCACTCAACTCAGTCCACAGACAGGTGCACACAGTATTCAAAAACTGTGCCTTTAAACAAGCCGTCAGGGTTTCTGTGACTTTGTGATGTCACAACTATAAAGACAGTTTGAAACATAAGCATTCTGAATGGCCAGCTAGTGGCCCAAGCTGTGAAGCCAGTTTTCATAGTGGCCAAACAATGATACTGAAATTAACGGGGTCCATCAAGAGATGCACTGGGCCCAAAAAACTTTTCCCATAGACTTACATAGGGAAAGAGACCTCTATAAATCAGCGGATACAATTTTTTTAAGTCACGACCCCCATGAAATGACTCATTCCATTATCAAGATTTAATATATTCAGTCCAATAATGTCTAGAAAATCTAAAAGAGCTACAAGATTAAATTACTTAATCCACATTCAAGTTAGCGGACAGCTAAGTCAGCTCAAGTAAGTCTTTAGTGCACCTACTCTTTGGGCCCAATGACTAGTAAGCAGTGCTAATCATCCAGGTAATTTCATACCATGAAAATCTAGATTTTTAACTTTATGCGCCACTGAGGTAGCTTCATATGAATGAACTGGGGCCTGCTGCCAATGCTTTATCCAGGTCTCATGTAATGGGTCCTTTTTTATTTCTTGTTTTGCAGCGTATGTGAATGACATCAGCTGACAGGAACTAAACATGGACCCAAACTTTCGCCTAGCAATGTAATTCCATTGAAACAGTCTATGGAGATAGAAAAATGGAACGTTTTAGACAGGGTGATTGCAGGTATATTCAGGTGGACAGAATGAGACAAATATTGTGTTTTCTTTAACAATAAAACATGTACACATGTTCCGGTAGAAACCCAAAATACAAGTATGAATCTGAGTATGAGCAAAATATGGGACCTTTAGGACTTGCTTTATCTAAAAAAAATAATGAAAAAATGCTTAATTTACAGTGTATAAAGTTTTCCATTTGTGCATGAAAAAAATTAATTCAAAAGAAAGGAAAAGGAAACACAACATTCAGATACAATTGCTAATGATAATGACATATATGACCTATTATTGGTAGTAAACCATATAGGCAAGGCAAGTCTGGCAACAAGGCAGTTCAAAGTGCTTTACATAAAACATCTAGAGCATCAAGACAGAGTCCAAAAAAGAAAACACATTATAATTATAAATACAAGAATGAAAGTTACAGTGCAGTGTAAGAAATTAATAAATGTTTGATTTAAAAAAGGCTGCAGCAAATAGAAAAGTCTTCAGCCTTGATTTAAAAGAGCTTAGAGAGGTACATAAACATTAAATGCTGCTTCTCTTCTGTGTTTTCTTTTGACTATAATAAAATAAAACATTCAATTAACACAACAAAGTGAATAAAGCACTTTTTGTATTTTTTAAAATATATCTTTATGTACTTTGAAAAAAACAAAGAAAAGTCAAAGTTGTGTTTCCTAAATGTTACTTGGAGTAGCAGTGGAAGGTGTACAGATAATTTAAGTGACATTAGCAAACCACAATGTGCAAGTAAACATCATGTCCTGAATTCAAAATGTTACTAAGTAAAATAATTTGTTATCAGCAAAATGTATGTAAAGTATCAAAGGGGAAAGTTCCTCATTAAGCAGCATAATGACCCCCATTATGCACTATGTTGTTAGTGGTGCATTAATGTGTAAGAGGCCTTTTTTAGTGTTGTAACTGGATGAGTTGGAGACAGCTGAAACTTTTCTGCTCTGTTATGTGTTATGTTATGCTACATCCTGTATGTTGGTGAGCCAAAGACAATTTTCCACCCTGGTGGACAATAAAGATTTATTCTATTCTATTCTGTTCCTCACAGCTTTGTGAAATGTATCCCATAACAATGCATTATATGTTATTCAGTCAGTTTAGATTTTGTTAAGAAAACCTGCAAAATAATGTAAAATTTTAAAGCAGCAGAAAATGAAAGTACTCAAACACAAGTACAGTACTTCATTTAATGAAATTATATTCCACTGGGTCAGAGTATTAATGAAAGTGGATGAATCCTGGCTTTTGTTATAGTTTAATCACAGTTATAGTTTGACACATTTCTTATGATTACACAGTTCTCAAGTTAAAACATTCTGAGTTATAAACCTGTAGCACTAAAGTTTACCATAAATTGTAGACATGGCCCTAAAAACAAACTACATAAAGTCCATGTTCATCTGAGAGGAATTCTCTTGGTTTGCATGATTATCAATACCACCCTGTACTACAATGAGAACTAGTATCAGACTCAGTACAGTCACAAGATAGCCTGTACCACAAACAATCCAACTGTCAACTACACTACTATCAGCACATTTGTGAATTCTCCACAGAAAAGCTTCCTGGCAGCGGTGGGATTCGAACCCACGCCCCCGAAGAGACTGGAGCCTTAATCCAGCGCCTTAGACCGCTCGGCCACGCTACCATGTGCAATTGCTGTCACTACGCCAGTTATTTTTTGCCTATTATTCCGACAGCATTTGAAAGCAGCACTTCTTTCGCGCGAATACGGTTTCCTTGTTTAGAAAGTGACGGCAGACCGTCAGAGGGCTGAGCAGGGTCAAGACTGGACAAACTTCATGTTGTTGAAGCATAACCACTGGCCTCAACATTCTCTTCTGTTCTATGAGAGAATATTTTTTAAACATTATCATCAATCACATTAGACAACTGAAATGCAGGGATTTTAAGATAACACACACACACACACACACACACACACACACACACATATATATATATATATATATATATATATATATATATATATATATGTATGTATGTATGTATGTATGTATGTATGTATATCACAATTTAGCCAACAATACTTTGATGACAAGTCCAATGAGATGTTGGAACCCATTACACTCTGCTATTAGCAAGATATTGATTATTTTTCACTTTAATTTTATTTAATATAACTTATTTCAGATATCATACTCTTTGTAAATCTCATATAGCCTACCAGTCACCTATTAAGCTACAGTATCTACACAAGAATATGTTAAAACTGGGGTTATGTGATGTGTTTAGATGATATATAATTTTGTTTAATAATTTTACTGTTTTATTTCATTTTTCTAATTTATCTCTGTTAATCTTGTATTTACAGTATAATGGCCATGTACTGTGTTGTGTTGCTTAGATGACTATATGTCCATATATGTCTGCAATTATTAATTTTTGTTGTTCTCTGTAACACTATATATATATATATATATATATATATATATATATATATATATATATATATATATATATATGATGTCACACACACAAAATTATTTTTACAAATAAATAAATGAAAAAGGTTAAATCAGATCATTGTTGATTCTTGTCATCTGAGAAGCAGTTCATAATATTGTCCACTAGGTGGGAACATGGAGCATGAAATCACTCCACTAATATTGCAGCTCTTAATTTCTTCCTCCAACCCTAGAGTTAAGCCCGGGACAAGAAAAGAGACAATTGGGGATAGAAAATAAAGGCTATTATTTAAACTTTAGCTGCCTTGGCTTACATTTCAGACACTCTTTTAAGCTACACTTGACGCCAGCTCTTACAAACAAACTGTAATTGGCTGGTGAAGCATAAAACACACTGCGGTATCTCCCCTCACCCTGCAGCAGCAAAGATAGAGTTGCATATTCTGTCATAAGGTTGGAAAGCAACCACAAAAATGTGGTTGGAGGAATACTATATCAAAGTCACTCTATGGGGCCCTATAGGACCACAGAGTGATTCCCAAGGAGACAAAGGATACCATTAAGGTCACTGAAAGCCTAAACTCAAAACTACAGAAACACATACTGTACTGTTGTGAGACTTCTGTGGTTAAATTACAACACAATCATGGCATTTTAAATGTACACATATACTGAAGTTTGAAATGTTGTTAGTTGATATATCTCATTGTCACTTTATCTGCCCTTATTACCTTTTATATTTGCCTGCATACTTATCTTTTTATATTTCTTACTTATCTTTTTATATTTTCTTCCTTTTTTTTATACCTATTGTATATATTTGTATTGTTTACAACGTTTACATGGGCTATACCGGGACCTGAGAATTGAAATTTCGTTCCACTGCATGTAAATGTGATGTGAATGGCAATCAAAGATCCTTGAATCACCCTTCACCCTTTATCTGCTCTAAAGCAGCAAGTGCAGTGAATATTTCTAAGATGAGGTCTTCATATTTCTTGTTTTGTCTGACCAACAGTTCCAAATTTATTATCAGTTATTATCATACATTACACGTAAATGCATCAAATCTGAGAAGTGAATCAGTTATCAAAATAGACAGTAGATTTTCATTTGCTCTCTAATGACTGGTGTTGAGAGTTTACAGTAACCCTCCTAAATTCCAAGCAACATGGATGGATAACTGAACGGACCTACCAAGCACAGGCCAAGGGGGCCAAAGTGTCAGCCACCCCCTAGATCTTCACCTGAGAAATATCACCTACATCAACACGTGCTGACTAGGTGGAGACTCAAAATGCTCACAAAGAGACACAAACAGTCCACAAAGGGATGCAAAGAAACTGCAAAAAGACAAAAATACCAACAAAAAAGGCAAAACAATCAAGAAGAGACACAAAATAACCACAGTGAGACAAAAAATGACTTCAGAAATTGGCAAAACAACCATAAGGGGACTCATTACAAGTGTAAAAACAGATAAAGGCACCAAAAGGAGACAAAAAATGACTACAAATTGGCACAAAATGCCCTAAAAATACACATAATGAACTCAAAGGGGCATAGAATAACCACAAAAAATACATCAAAGAGATTTAAAAAAAGATCATAATAAAACACAAAACCACCACAAACAGTGGACCCTGCTCCTATGTAGAGGAGGTGGGGCCTTTTTCATATCTGTGTCCATGGGCCCATTATCTCAAAATCTGCTAATGCGAAGCAAGTCTGATTGGATTAATGTTGTTGGAGTTTTCTCACAGTTTGTGGTTCTAACAAGTAGTTTAATTTCTCTGGGCTCTGAGTGACCTCCCACATAAATTACATCTCTGTGTAGCATAACTGGAAAAAAAAAAAACAACCTTGGTAATGTTGTGTCACTTTTTATCAAGTGGAGTGTGTGGGGGGGGCTTACCACTCCGATCATTATCTATAAACAAAAGGGAAATGGAAAAAAAATGTTGATTTTGTAGCTACAAATATTATTTTTATACATATAGCAATGGGTTTATGGGAGCCCAAAACAAAAGGGTTAAATATTCCTCTGTATATCACTGACTCTGACTGTGAGAACTTGGTTTGGTGGGATATGAGAAGGCCATGCTCACAAGCCTACCCACTTTTTCATAATGCAAATAAAGGTCTTGCATAGGGGGTTCTCTCTCTGTCTCCTCCACATACACACACGCACACAGCAGCCCTCCCCAGCACGCAGATGGCCCAGTCTCTAAACCCCGCCTACAGTCTTTTGTCTTCAGGGAATCTGTCTCTCGGCTGTCGGCAGAAAAACGATTTATTTCCTGTGTCAGTAGGGGGCGCGACGAGGCTCTGAGAGTTGATCCAGAGGCCTGATGCTCATTGGAAGAAGTCTGTTTTCTGCATACAGATGAGACATGCTGACAAACATCAACATGGCAACTCATTTGGCAGTGAGGTATGACTCTTTAACTATCAGCACCTAGGTAGTTTCTGTACATTCTCTCTGGTGTGTATTTGCTTGCAGGACTGGATAATGAAATTCAAGCTGCCCCCCTCCTCCCTCCACCCACACATATACTGGTAACACACACACGTACGTGCACACACACACACACACACACACACACGCTCAGACATACATGCTCAGATCCCTCTCCTCTGCTCAGCAATGCTGTGTGTGGTGTTCTCCTGCAGACCATAGATAGATAGATAACACAGATAGACTGGAGAGGATGAGGATGAGGAGGAAGGAGATGAGAAAGGAGGGAGGGAGACAAGTGAGAGGAGAGGGGAGGAGGATGAGAGAGGGAATCAACAGATGCAGTGTGGAGAGGACCAGAGGAAGAATGGTGGATGAGGATGAGGCCTCTCTCAACGCAGCCAGCGAGCCCTGCAGCACAGAATTACAACACATAGACTGGACACCCACCCAACATGGCTATTCTACTGAGATGAAATTATACAAGGAGTATGTCTACACATGGTTTAAACATGTCTGGCATCCTGCAGTGGTGCCTCAATATCTGTGTTTAATCTGAAGTGATTTATGGCTGGTTGTATTTGAACTATGTTGAAGGCCCTACAGCTTTTATATCTAGTGGTAAAACAAGATGAGTCAAGTCTGCTTCAACTTAGCTAAAAACGTGATATTCAAATGTAAATGTGATATCATAGGCTTTCCCATTCTAATAACTATATTATTCTGTGTATATTAATAATAATGTATTAATAATACTGTTTAGCACAAAATATTGGCTGCTGCCATTCAAAAGTATTAATATGACCAATGTTTTTGCTCTATAGGATCTAAAGGTGAAGGCTGAAAGATGATTCCTTACGATTTTAGTTACCTGCTGAACTTCCACCCTTCGTCTTTACGATAGACCTTAAGAACAATGGATATAGTCACCATGACATCACCCACTGGTTAGCGGACTACCATTCAGGAGCCTGTGGTGACGCCTATATTAGACAGTCTGTCACTCAAAAAATATGTTACTTTAAGCCTTAATAAATTGTAAATGGGTGAGTTACATAAAGATTAAAGGCTGTTTTCATGCGCTGTTTGTGTGTACACCTAAGAAAAGTAATTCAACACAATCTGTGTATAATTCATGTTATCGGGAAGGCTGCAATGCATGTGATGAATTGCTGTCAAAGGGCAAATTGGGGTGGTGGGTTGGTCAAACAAACAGAACTTTCCCCTGGGAGACTGGTGTTTGTGTCCCATGCGAAACCAAGTGACCTTTGAGTTAATTAAGAGCTCCTTGTCACTGTAGTTTATTTTTCTAAACCTAACTGAAGCAACTTTGTGTTAAATATATAACTTTATGTTCAGTTTGTGATGTGACGACGCCCAGCCATGTTTCTTTTTCTAAACCTAACCTACGTAACTTTACGTTAAGTATATAACATGACGACGCCATTCTTGGGGTGCTAATTTGTTAGATATCTTATAAACTGACATACAGTTGTCATGTTGTAACGTTACAACCAAACAGTCAAACGCAACCCCGGAGTTTTAAAACTCAACCGGAGTCAGTGATGACTGATGAGTTTTAGAATAAGGTTGCAGTGCTAACGTTAGATAGTAGCGTTAACATTACTAGTAAGTGGAAATGCACAAGGAAGATAACGTTAATGTTTCAGAGGCTATGCTACAGTAGGCTAACGTTAGCCATTAGCAACTGGATGCTGTGTTGTCATATAACATTATATGTTATAACTAAACATAATGTTACCTGTCCTGCACAGTCAAACGCAACCCTGGAGTTTTGAAACTTATCTGGGGTCAGTGATGACTGATGAGTTCTATAATATAACGTAAGTTACGTGAGTGGTTAAGTCAGGCCTCCACGTGGGGAAGACAGACAAGACGCTAGGACGTTGTGACTGGTTGGAGTTTTCTTAGAACCATATGAGAATGGTACAATTATGAGTTTTTATCTCTGGTGGAATTCACTTACATTTTAGTGTGCCATCAGCTTATTAATAGCATTTTAACCTAAACAAAGAAATGTGTAACATTTCCAGAAAGGTAAGTGTTGCTTTAACACAGACATCTATGGGGGACTGACTCATTCTCAGAGCCAGCCTCAAGTGGCCATTCAAGGAACTGCAGCTTTTATCACTTCCATGTTGGCTTCTTTTTTCAGCTATGGAGGTTGCTGCTGGGTCTTTACCAACATATTTTACATCTGTGACATCCTGAAAACTAAAGGCTGGATAATTATGCAGTTTTCAGTAGATATTCATGATCCCAAGAGGATGATCCCTTTCCATTTTTTTTTATGCTGCAAACTATCCATAAGCGCCACCCACAGGTCTAAATATCAACTTTGTACACAAGATATTTTATATCTAACAGGCAGATTGTCATGGAATTTGCTAAGTGTCCTGCAATTTCTTACTTTTCCAGTGTGAATACACTTCAGACTCTAAATAATGTATAGTATTGAGTTTAGGCACTACACACCATTGCACAGCACTGAGGACAACCAGCATCTCCAAACCTCAGCATAAACCACAACTGAATGGGTTTAAAAGGGCATCAGGGAAAAATCATAATGATTATTCTCTTAGAGATAATTTTAGGCCTTGACATTAGAGGAGTTTCTAATCATTTGTACACCCCACATTTCAGTGATAAATTATCTTTTACGTCCTTGTATAATTTTAGTTTGAGTCAACATACTGTGATCTATCTACGTCATAAAAGCTTGTTTCAGACTATAATGAGTCATCGTTTGTGTCATACAGTGCTACATTAGTGATGATGAAATGACGGAAACTGTATGATAATGAGTTGGCAGTGGCAAAGGGCATCATTCACTTGTGCCTACATCAAGGTGTTGCAACACAGAACATTTAGACATACACAATGGCGTTATTATGACAGGAAGTACTTAAGGAATACAGCAGGGAGAGTCCATTCTATCACATCTGATTCTAGATCATGCATCTCCTGAGATAACAGGGAAAGTCAGAGAATTCGGAGGGGGGGAGGGATGGGAGTCCGGGTGAGGTGTAAGGGAAGGAGGGAGAGTTGTGTGGACATGTGGAGAGAAACAGGGAAGGGAGGGAGGGAGACAGACAAAAAGTGAGAAGAGCAGACAGATAGACAGGCAAGAAGGAGGGATGAGACAGGTGGAGAGAGAAGGGAGGAGGTGGGGGGGGGGATGAGGAAAGAAGTGGAAACAAGAGTGAGCTAAAGGGAGAGTGGGAGGGACAGTCAGTTCTGAGAGATCGAAGAGAAACCAAGCGAGAAGAGGAGGGAAGGGAGAGAGAGAGTGAGACAGAGTGACGAACGGAGAGGAGGACAGAGGAGGAGGAGAGGGAAGGACAGAGAGAAGAGGAGGAGGAGGAGGAGGATGAAAGGAGAGCTGAGAGGTGATGGGAGGGAGGGAGAGGAGAGATGTAGCAGTTGTTCATTAGTGAGGATGTGTTAGGGACTAGAGGACTGAGCAAGAGGAGAGACAGTGGAATGGTGAGTTTCATGGACACTGACTAATGAGAGGAGAGGAGGGAAGGAGGCGAGGGGAGAGGAGAGGAGGGGAGGAGGTGGCAGGGGTGAAAATGAGACTGGAGAATGAGGAAGAGGAAAGGAGAGGAAGAGGAGGGGGGGCCTGGAGGTGAGCAGAGCGAAACTGCTTTACTGTATCACCGTAGGGGGAGGATGGGGGGAGGGGAAGAATTTGCACGTACGCACACACACTGTTGAGATCGAAAGCGACATGAGAGGAAGACGGCAAGAGAGGGAGACAGGAAAGAGGAAGAGGAGGAGGAGGAGGAGGAAGAGGAGGAGGAGGAGGAGGAGGAGGAGGGAGGCAGGAAAGAGAGTCGAGGAGTCATCACTGGAGAGAGAAAGTAGGGGGAGCAGAGTAGGGAGGGGGAGAGATATTAAGGAGGGGAAGAAAGTGGAGGAGGCAAAGGACATGGGTGGTGAGAAAGGAGGGAGGCAGGGGGAGAAAAGAAAGGAGGAAGAAGGAGGAGAAACAAAAAAATCAGGCAGGGGGCACAGACAGTGAGAAGAGAGAGGAAAGAGGGGGAGGAGGAGAATTAGGGCAAATATTCAGGAGGTGGAAGGGAGAGGGAGAAAGTATTGGAGAAGGAGAAGAAAGAGGAGCAAATGGAGGGAGATTAAATATAGGGAGAGGTAGCAGACATAAAGAGGAGGTGCAGAAGGGAGCAGGAAGCAGGAGAGAAAAAGGGGGGCTGACAAATGAGAAATCGTGGAGGAGATGGAGATGAGGTGGGAAAATGAGAGATGATGAAGAGGAGGTGGGGGGAAAGAAGAGGAGGTGGTGATGCCAAAGAGGGAGTAGAGAGAGAGAGAAAGCTGGAGGAGTATGTAACAGGCTGTTACATGTCAGCAGGAGGCACTTGTGAAGGTAGCAGTAGGTTGTGTGTGTGTGTGTTACTGTGGGGGTTATTGTGTTTATTGGCAGCATCAGGTGTGAGAAATCCTACTGCAGCTATCACTGAAACAATCCCTATTCTACTCACACACACACACACACACACACACACACACATACACACACTCACACAAACTCATCCACCTGTGCACCCACACGTGCACCCAGATTGATGCATGCATACACACAGACAGACAGACAGACAGACACACACACACACACACACACACAGAGGGAGGCACATGGCAGAACTCTTTGAATTGTTCAACATTTTAAATAAAATTAAATAAATAAAGTACATTGAGGCTATGTATCTGAGTCATTGTCAGTTCATACACAAAGTCACGCTCGCACTCTCACGCTCACACACTCACACACACTAGGTTCAATTGTACCCCTCTCCTGCCCTTTTCTCCACCATGCATACATCAGTACAAGTCTGGACAGCCTGCCTCAGCACAGAGATGCACAGTTGACGAATCCCTCCGCCGACACACTGGCAAGTAGTCCCTAATTTATGGGATTTTGTTAGATGTCAGATTAAGAGTCTCAAACAGCAACTGTTTTTACAACATGTATTTTCCCCTTTAATTTAACGAGATTAACTGTGGATGATAATCATATTGTGAATCAGCAAAAATGCAGTTTAAAAGCTGATGTTTTTGCCAAAGCCTTTCAGTACGATGTGGTGGTAATTAAATCAGCCCCACGTGCCAAATTATACGTTTAGCAACAAAATTAAAAATTACGAGTAAGCTATACTTAATAGTTTTACAGGACTACTTTTTGTCAATCCAAACGGCTGTGTTGGTTGGGAGAGGCGAACGCATCGGGGCGGATGTCCACCTCACTTTTCCCCGGGTGTTGTCCGCCTCCCCCGGCACACACTCACACTCACGGCTGCTTCCATCTATCCATGCAGTTCACTTCATTGTACTGCCTGTGCTCATCAATTAGGCAAGAATTAAGCCGTTTTAGATGCAATAATTGTCTCTCGGCGCTTCGAAGAGGACTATAAACCGAGGACAGAGGCGCAGAGAAGTTTTGAGTGCGAGAAAGCGGAGAGAAGCGACACACAGGTACAGTGTGACTGTTATCTCGACTTCTAACTAGTAACGTTACTAATGTAACGCGGGGGTACTAGCCGCAAGCTAACTGGCTAACGTTAGCATCTCAACGGACAACTAGGTTTGACTTCTGAATGCACTTTGGAGAGGAGGGAAATGTCGCCTGATATTTATCGCTCAGCTTCCAGAAATTACTCAAACTGCTGCCGTTTGCAGCTAAACGTCCTGAAAGAGACCGCCAACTTGAGTTATAATAATCCAGAGAGCGAGTTTTTTACTCCGTGCCAGCAGCAGACAGTAGCGTCAGTAGTAGTAACAGCAACGTAAGCGTGGGTAAAACAAAAGGACTTCAAAGTCTGACACACAACACAGATGACTGCTTAGGAAAGATATGGAAATATTGATTTAGCTAGCAATAGTGGCTCAGATAAAGCACCAGCTCGTGTTTTATTTTAATAATCAAGCATTTTATAGGAAAAAATATGTTTGATGCATTATAGAATTTTACTTAAAAATAAGTCGTTATAACAATAGTATGGCTTTACATTTGCTAAAATACACTATCACTACCACTACAAGGTCAATCTAAACTTACTCTTGACATCCATGAGAACATTATTAGTCACGTTAGATATGCTATTGTCAGTATGAGTCAAAAATGATGCATCAGTGAGAACTGAACCAGAATACACATTTATCATATAGACCAATTAGATCTATATTTTTTGAAGACTTTATCCTAAACTTGGTCAACAGTGTTTAGCAGTGTGCACTGTGGATTGGCGTTGTGTACTATAATACATAATCATGTCAGGTTGCCAAATATTGAAAGTTATGAGGAGCAAAAAGTTCCCAGTGGTGGTGAGAGGTTGTGAAAATGAATTACTAAGCACAAGCGGGTTGTTGAGCAATCCCTATTACTACAAATAGACTCTGCCTAGTCGGGTTAGCAGTTATGTATTATAGTTTTAGCTCTGATTGCTCATGCCAGTTGTCTGCCGGAGATCGAGGCTATATCGTGGCAGTGTCCGAGGCTACCACAACCCCCTGAAACTCTCTCTGAAAGTGAACCGAGGCGGGCTTACAGGCTACATCTTCGTCTCAGCGATTTCCCAAACTTAAATCCATTGATATATATATATCTAAATAAACAAGAGATGTGTCAAGGTTTGGATGATGTGAGTTGCAGTGAAGTTGCAGGGGACAGCTGTTGTAGTCTTGGGGGGCCACCGGGAGCTGCTGTATAGACAAAGACCCCCAGAGAGCCTCAGACACTTGTATTGTCTACCAGAGTTTGGTAGATCGGGTTGTAAAGAGTGCCCCTCACCCTCTCCAGCAGCATAACTGCTCATGTTTAATGTGGAAGATGAGAGATTAGACAAGTTAATGTCGCCCGTCTGTCATATAACTCCGCGCCCGTGCTTTGTTCTGGTCGTAGTTCAAGTTAGGATACAGGAGCTGAACTTGCTGATGTGATCGGTGGAAAAAGAAGCAGCTGTAAGCGTTTAAGATTCTGTGTACACACTTGGTGTTTGTACTGCGATCTGTGAGTGGTATTGGGTATTTATTTGTGGTCGTGTGCCGTTTGTAACCGCACTGTGTTTATGCACGAGGAGGGAGTTTTGTTGGGTTACTTTCTGCTGTGCGGAGCGGTGTCCTGAGCTGACCGTCTAGTCTTTTGTGCTGCTGTGAGACTCGCTGGCCCGGAGATAGAGAGAGATACAGAGGGAAAACGAGGCTTGGCCACGTAATGATATAGCCCTGTCTGTGGATGACACTTAAAATGAGAGTCCCCCTCATGCAGGAGGGCTCTCGTGCTATCCATGGCATGTTTTTAACACGTTGTTTGTCAGATGCTGCCACTTGTCAGTTGAGCTGTTGTAGTGGGTTTCCTCAACATGTAGGAGGGGGCACATGTATATTGGGTTGTGTATGGTGTGCTAGAGGTTGTGACTTGATTTTTGTGATGTATAAGTTTCATATTGCAGGCTAAAAATAGGGCATCACATTTTTGTCATCTCCATAGTGAAATTGAATATGCACTGCCAGGATATGAGGTCAGGCCAGGGCAAAGCAATTCCAGCTTTTACTACTTTTAACATACACAAATGTTAAGGGATGCAACTAATGATTAATTGATTACTCTGATTGTTTCCGCAACTAATCGAATGGTCAACAAAATGTCAGGAAAAATGTGAAAAATGGCCATCATCATGTACATACAGCCCAAGTTGGTGGTCAGTAGTCAAAAATCCAAATATATTGAGTCTGTTGTCATAAAACAGAAAGCAAATATTTGCATTGAGAGGCTGGAACAAGAGATTTTTGTCATCTTTTGCTTAAATAATTCAAATTCAATTATCAAAATTGTTGCAGATCAGTCATTTCATTTCTAAAAAATCAGCAGTAATTTATTCAGTATCAACAATTTAGGTTACTCTGCCACTCTGAATTGTTTTGGACAGCTGCTAAAAGAGATACTACAATTTGATATGTCAGAAAAGTGTTTCTTAGTGCTGAAACTAACAAATATTTAGGTTATCTATTCGCCTACGTGAAGACAGTGATGTACCTGGCCAGTCAGCCAGATCTTGCAGCCATTTTACTGACCTTGTTAAGTGGATTGGATATTACCCATAAGGTGGCGGATTCACATTAAATAAAGCTTCATAAAATGAATTGCATGCACTTACACTCACATAGTTACAGCTGCCTGCGGTTTTTAATGTCACACTAAACCCTGACATCCTGTTACCTAACATGAAAAAGACTCCAGTGAGTATGACGCAGTGAAATATACTGAAGTATACAGATTTTAAATGGGTAAAAGAGGGCAGTGTTACATGAGCACTAGTGTTTCTTAAACATTTGCTGGGAGCAAGCACACAGCACCTCTGTTGTGTTGTGGGTGGTGCCCACATGACCTAAGATGGTGTTATTAATTAACAGGAGTAATAAAGAAATACTTGAGTTAATCAGTTTGTGTGTGGGTGTGTTGAGTGCTGAGGTGCACTTAGGTCACTACTTGGTTGAAGAAGATGAGAACTTAATCTAGCAATTAGTCAAAGATGTGTTTTAGCCCACCTTATGTCCCACTGAACTGATCGCAGTGTATGGTTATTATGATAAAAACAATGCCAAGTTATGGCTACTGAGTGATTATTAGAGATAGCTGAGAGTTGTTGAGTATGAATAAGTTGTCATACAGTAAACCGGTGTTCAGAAAATAAACTCAGCTCAAGGGAATCTAATGGGATTGCTTCCAAGGGAGCAACATAAGGTGCCGTTCTACTTTACAAGAGTGAATTAGGTTTTATAGGGTTTCAAGTGAAAATAAACAGCAGCCAACTTGCTAATGAAAAAAGACTTAAGTGACAGTTTTATGGGAGATTGAATCATACTTGAGACAGAAACGGTATTTTGTTGATGAATGGTGACGTGTAAGTGGTGGAATTTTATATTTAGGGTCCGCGTGTTTGTTGCAGCCATGCCCTCAGTGATGGAGCGCTCGGGGGCCGGTGTCCTGTCCAGGAGCAGAGCCAAGACTGTAACCAACGGCAACAGCCAGCCGCACTCTGAAGAGGAGAGCAGCGATGAAGAGCATGCCCATGGTAGACACACACATTACTCTGAAGTGTAATCTACTGTCTTCATCTGAATTAAATTCTCTGGCTAAGTTAGGTGGTGATGTAGCTACTTAGTGTCTGGGTTTGCATGTGTAAAGAGTACCTACAGTAGACATGCATTTCCATTGTACAGATACATCATGCCAGCTGTTCCAGTTGCATTCATTACATTGCTGCAGTGTTTCTTGAGTCCCTGCACACTGCTCTCCTCTGTCCTCCCCTCCATCTCTTCACCACCCCCTTCCCACACTCTTCCATCCTTGTTATCCTCTGCCCACATACACATTTTCTTCCTCCATTCTGTCTTTCACCCACTGACTTGCTGATGATCTTTTATTTTTTAACCATTATCTCAATAGGCACTTAGACCAAAGATGTTATATTAGATCAAACAGTTTAACAGGAACGGTTAGGATGCATTCAAAAGGCACTTTACTACCCAGATTCCCCTGTTGACAAAGGTCTGAAGCTAAAGCAGCCATCCCTGACATTAATGCAACCCCCACTTATGTCCTTGCCTCCACCTCCTTCACCACTCTTAAGTCTTCTAGTCAGTTTTTAATCCATCTTTTAGTTTCCCCTCCTTTCCTGCCTCCTTTTATGCCCCTTCTTTCCATCCTTCCATCCAATCCTCTGACCTTTTTACTCGTCCCCTTCCTGTATCCACCCTTTTCTTACCATCTTCTGTAGTTTCTATCATCCCAGTCTCCTCCCTTCCTGTCCTCTCTCCCGGAGGAAACAATAATCTGTCTCTTCCTCCTCCAGGTCTGCATCCCTGCCTCTCTCATAGTCTCTCTTCACTTGTCACCTTCTACCCTCTTTACCACAGCACTAATTACTTAATGTCGGCCATCCGCTGTCGTACTTCCTTCTCTCTTCCCCCTGTCTGTGTCTATCTATATATCTGTCACTTGGTAGCCTAAGTCATGAACATGCTGAAAATGTTACCACTATAAAAATATATGCATGAATGATTTATGCTATTTCTCTTAAAATTCAGTTGTGTTGGAAAATGAAACACAATTTCTAAGCTGTGATTAAAAACTATGGTTGGTACCCTGGTTGAAAAAAACTGTTCAGAAAACCTAAATGTTTACAACAATCAAGTAAATGGAACAAGTGAGGACTGAAACAGTCAGCAGTCTTTTAAAACCATCGGAACCACAGTGATTTCAGTTGTTGATTAAAAGCAGCCTCCCTGTGTGTTTCTCATAGGCTTACAACTTGAGGATTGTTTTTCACTTTTGCAAACTAATTACATATCCCTAGGGTTTCCCACAGTGTTTTATAGTGGAGTTGCTTCACCTTGGCTAAACTAAAAAGTGCCTCCACTATAGAGCAATTTTTTGTAAAATATAAAGCTTATTAAGCGTCAGAGAGCATGAGCAGTGGCACTACTTTACACAGCAAAGGCAATGCATTTAATGGTAGATGTGATTGTTTAAACCATCATCTTGTATAAATACATTAATAGTGAGATGAGACGTGTAAGCTTGGCAGGCGATTCATTGACTGATCACATCATATGTTCGGTCAGCAGTCATTAATCAAAGCAGCACGTCACTGACAAACAAGAACTTGAGTCAAACAGCCCAATCAGTCACAGTCAGGTTCTTGGCTGTCCTTGGTTTCACAAAAAACATCAAGACTTGTTAGAGGCTTTTAGCCACCGTATGCAGTTGTCTGCCTGAGTTGTTATGATGTGTCTTCGGCATACTCAGAGATAGATGTTTTTCTCAAAGATAAGGGCACTGAATTGGCTCAGATTCAGTAGGCTGCAGCTATTATTTCAACATGTCAGTTTTTTAATCAATAACTTGGTAAATTTAAGTATTGGATTGGACTCAGTATTGGCAAATACACAATATAACTGGAGTCAGATTGGGATCAGGGTCAAAAAAATGGATTAGGACATTCCTACTGGATAATGATAAAGCTGATACAATGCAATACAATCCTGGATATACCTCCAGTTCTAAAAGAATATATGCTCTGATCTTTAACAGGTTTTGCTAGTGTTAATGCAAAGCCTTGATAGGACAAATCAATAGTGAACCCTGTTAGAGGGTAGACCATCTATAGTATAGAAGGTAATTATAATTCTCAGTTATTTACTTTGTGAACAGAACAATTGAAATTTCACAGAAATAGCATAAATCATGATAAATACATTATCATAATGTTTTAATTGTGGTAATGTATTACACGACTCTCCGTCTGTGCCTCCTGCTACCTGTCTTCTTCCAATCCAGTCTGTCCAGTTCTGCAACTTCTTGGGAAATGTATGGGAATACTTGTCTACTCTACAGCTCTACTCATCCTTCTAGGAAATAGAAAACTCATGTTCGTCTTCTCTCTCTCCGTCTCTTCGCCTCTCTCTACAGACAGTATGATCAGAGTGGGAGGAGACTACCAGGCTCAGATCCCAGAGTTCAAACCAGGTAAGCTGAAAGGAAAAAAAGCCTGAGAGAAAGGGAGATGACAGAGATGAGTTAAAAAGGAAGATGAATAGAGAGTGAGGGGGGAAATCAGGACTGAGAAGGAGACGTAGAGGTGAGGAGGAATGTGGAGGACATTAAAATGGAGGAAAGAGGGAAATGCAGATGATGAGAGAAATGAAGGTCAGATGAGCAGTTACTGTCTCCCCCTCTTGCCAGGAAATGAAGGGAAACATGCATGTGTCGGGAATGGGAAAAGCAAAAAAAAAAAGTGACATTTAACAAAAGAATGATTCTTCTCCATACAGCTTGGATTGACGTGTTTATACAGATGCCCTTAAATTACCGGTAATCATACATGGTAAGGTAAAGTTGGAGTTTCAAGTGTTAAATAATTATTATTATTAGCAATGACACTGTGCAGCAAAAGGTTTCTTTTGAGGTGGGTGTCAAGTCTTTCAATAATGAATAAAAGGGTCACTCTGCAATGTTCAGACCTTTTATTCTATTGATCATATAGGCTTAAGTAAATGCAAATTGGCATCAAATGTTTTTTTCTGATGTTCCAAAGCAGTCTGTGCTGATGTTGAATCAGAATAACGCTTGTTTTAGTACAGTTTCCGGAGGAATTAACGGATGTAAAGATTCTGAAATTAGGCTATTTGAAACACCCTTACACCTTGTATAAGCAGAAGATGTAACGTGGCTGAACCAGGGTAAAACAATCACTTTAGATGAAGTCGTCCCACAACCATCAGTTTGCACCAGATGAGGGGAGAGGCGGCAAACCAGTCTCTCATCTAACATCTGGATTTTGGCAGTGCGCAGGTGTTGAATTCCCAGAATGGCTGACATGCCTATCGTTTTTCTCTCTAACAAAGAGGAAGCCAAAGATGGAGCCGAGACAGGAGAAGATGTGCAAGGGAGAGGGAGGAAGATGGTAAAAGTTAATATTAAGTGTGTAAAGTAGACAAGTCAGTCAAGAACACGAGAGAGAAAAATTGGGAAATGAAAGAACTTAAGTGATGGGGGATACGTATAATCTCATATAATGCATGGATTTAGATGCTTAATGTGCCTATTTCCCATTACCAGACAGTCCAACCCGCTACAATGAGAAGGACCAGAGGAGCATGTTGGTCTGGTGTCCCAACAGTCAGCTCTCTGATGCAATGTGTAAGCTCTACACACACATGTACACACCTACCTACCTACCTACCTACCTACCTACCTACCTACCTCACTTTACATTCACTGGTGCAAGCTCAACATTGTGACCTTCAGTTTAATGGCTATATGCTGACTAGAGCATAGCAATTAAAACTTTGATTCTCTGTGTTTCTCTTTTGCACTTGTTTTCTTTCACTCTTCTGCCCTCTTTGTCTTCATCTTTTTCCCTCATTTCATTATATGTCCTTGTCTTCATCTTTCTCTCTCTCCTTTTTTTAATGTTTCCTCCTTTTTGAACCCACTTTTCTCTCTCTTATCGCAGTGGATGAGTACATCCTGATGGCTAAAGAGAAACATGGATACAACATGGAGCAGGTATGGCAGACTGTAAATATACTTACACCAAAGGATAACTTCTTTTTCACTCATCAGAATGTGTCACATAAAATATCTTTGTCTTTTACTGCTTGTTTCTGTCTCTCTCTTCTGACTTTATCACTGTCCCTGCTTGCCTGACCCTGTCTTCTTCCCCTCTGTTGTTTCAGGCTCTGGGCATGTTGTTATGGCACAAGCACGACGTAGAGCGCTCGCTTGCCGACCTGGCAAACTTCACCCCCTTCCCAGATGAGTGGACAGTGGAGGATAAAGTGCTGTTTGAGCAGGCCTTCAGCTTCCATGGAAAGAGCTTCCACCGCATCCAGCAGATGGTGAGAGACTCGGGACACACACACACACACACACACACACACACACTCACCGAATATTTTTTAACAGAATAATTTTCAAAAACATTTTCAGTATTTATTACTCAATTTATCGATTCCTATGTTTGTGTGTAGCTTCCAGACAAGCTGATCTCCAGCCTGGTGAAGTACTACTACAGCTGGAAGAAGACCAGGACCAGGACCTCTGTCATGGACCGACAGGCCAGGAGGCTGGTCAGCAAGAGAGAGAAAGATGACAGGTATGAGATACCATGAAACTTTAATGATCCCCCGAAGGGAGTGAGACGGGTGGAGGGACAGACAGAATGAATATTGAAGAAAGCACTGAGCAAGGAGGAAACATTAAGTTGTCAGGAAGTACTCCTCTGAGAAGTGACATTTACAAAGCTCCGTTGTTAAATGACACTCGATAAGCATGTCATCCTGGGAAACAAGATTCTCATCATGAATATAAATGAGACACTCTGATATTATTTCGTGTCATTTTCAGTTGACATTTTTGAGCGTTTCAGAAATATTTTTTTATGAAATCACACATAGTTTTAATTTTTACAAGTGGCAGGAGATAAAACGTAATCATGGGTGTGTTTAGTTACTGTTTTTTCTTTCCTGTAGTAACGATGAGATTGAGGAAGGAGACCCTGGCAGTGACAGTGACTTTGAGATTGACACCAAGAAAGAGGTGAGTAATATAAAACTTACTAGTGGCTGTTTGACTGACAGAGTGTGTGTGTGTGTGCATGCTTATACAAACACATTTTTGGTGTTTTATTAGTCATGACTTGCCTGAGGAAATCAGCCCAGCCAAATCGATGCTACTCTATTCTTCAATTTCAACTTCATTTATTATACATAAATGTAAGACTGCATTCTTGAATCGCAGCTTTTGTACAAAAGCTCTCATTCTAATAGAAGTTTCTAATATTTGTGTGACCTTTTTTTTTTGCCAACGCAGGCAGTGAAACAGAACCCAAACAACGCCAACCCTGACAAGGCAACCCCCAGTCGCTCTGGGCCAGTGAAGAAGGAAAATATCGGGGCTCAGTACCGCCACCACCCGCTCAGAGCCCGCCGCAGGCCACCCAAAGGCATGCACTTGGAGCAGGCAGACATCATGTCAGTGTCAGCCTCCCACGATGCCGGGGTGGTAACTATACGACAGCTGGACACACAGTTGGTGTCACTCAAGAGACAGGTATGTATGAGTAAGTAAAGGTCTAAATGCACTTGAAATATACTGAGGATCTGAAATCTACTTGTAGAGGTAGTTCTATAGAACAACAGGATATGATCTATGTATCTGCCAGAAATGGTGAAATTTTAACACCTCCTCCAGAGCTTTATGGTCCAACAGTATATTAATAAATTGTCACCTTTTTATGTGACAAACATAATGAATTCAGTCTCAGCGAGGGGTTGCTTTGTTTATTATTGTTAGTATGAATATTTCACAAGCAGGTCCCAACAATAAAAAATATAGAATTGCTCCAAGAAAACCTGACAGTACACTATTACCGTTCACCATTTTAAACTGCAGCTGCATGTTTAAAGCAACAGAAGCTTCTTTGTGTATGCACTTTGGTGCAACAGATTTTTGTTTGATTGCATCAGTGCAGCTAACCCAAACATAAACTAACTCCACTGTCCATTCTGTCTTCCTCTACGCATTTTCTTTCAGGTTCAGTCTATCAAACAGAACAACAGTAGTTTGAAACAGGGCTTAAATGAAGGCGTTGAATCTTTCAAACCTGCTGAGGTAAGTCCTTTTTTTTGTACAGCTTTCTTTTTTTCCTCTCCTTTACATCCTTCATCTGTCTTAGAGGTCTGATTCTCTGGGCGCAGCCTGACCTGCTGGGTTCAGGCCGGGCTGTGATTTCTAATTAATTTATAAAATTGACAGTTCTCATGCGAAAATGACAGTTTTAATGGACTGAATCAAGAGAGAAAGAGACTAAGAGAGGGAAAGCAACAGAACAACTGAGCAATGGTGAAGAACCAGGGGAAAGAGAGAGAGAATGAATGCAGAGAGAGGGACGGTTGGCAGTGTTTGCCCCTGGTTCCCCGGCAGTGGGAGATGCACTTAACATACAGGGAGGAACTGTGATCATCATTGGCATGCCGCATCGCCATGGACCGCCATGTGAACTAGATGCACCGAGGGGAGCAGTCTGCCGCACCTGTTGTGCATGAGACAACAGACTATTGAAATAAGAAAGAGAAGAAGGAGAAATGGTGTGAGGACACATGTCAACCCTTAGCTTGTAATAGGAGTTTTAATATAAGAAAATATAATAATTAAGATTTTTAAGAAATTCATTTTTTAAATCGATTCAGATCTAAAACTGCTGCCATGGGTTGGGCTCAGGTCAGACTAGGACAGAAACTGTGTGGGTTCATGTCGGGTCAGGCCTGGCTTTTTTGGGCCTGATCAGAGCTTTAATCTATCCCCTCTTTGATTTTTATTTCCTCACTCAATTGACTTTTTCTTCATCTCTGATCTCTCTTCAGTTCGTCCCTCTCCTCTCTGATTTATTCACCCTGCTCTTCCCCAACTCCCTCCAGATAGTATTTCGCCCCTTGTGGGACTGAGATTAGTCTTAATCTGTCCTTTCCTTTTTTGCTGTCTTTTTCACCCCTCTACCTCTCTTCTTTCTTACTGCCTACCTCCCTCATTCTCTAATCTGTACCCCTTCTCTCACTGTTTCTCTCAGCCTGCCCCTAAGATGAACTCTCGTTGGACCACAGAGGAGCAGCTCCTGGCTGTGCAGGGTGAGTTAAGGTTGCAGCATCTTCTTCCTCCCCTCTTACACAGTCACCTCAGGTTGCCAGTGCTCCTCTCCCTACCTCACCTTCACAGGCAGAAGTCAAACACATTCATATTCATATTTTCACACACAAAAACTGCCTGCGTCACCACTGTAGAAGCACAGCACTGACACATGCAGTGAGGGAGATATCTCCTCTGAAATATGACCAAATAGGTCTCTGTGGACAAGTGTGTTATTTTAAATCTGCTTAACCTGAAGTGGCCAGAAAAAGATCATTTGCATGTTTACGTTACCCTCTGCTTAGGTTGAGCTGTATTGCTGTAATGGAATGGGGTGTTTCTGAAATCATTTGTTATTCACGGTGTAGTATAATAGCTATTTTTTGTGTTATTTAAATTGTTATACCCTCTGTAGTAGGCTCAAATTATACATTAATAGAACATAGATTAGTGTACAAAGACAGTCACATACTCAAGGGCAAACTAGCAGTCTTTTATTTAATCACCTGACACTATTCAGGCCTCAAAAATAAGGATTGCCTGAGGTAGTAAAATTCCATGTTAGGCTAGTAAATCTAAAAACCCACTTGCTCGATTGGGCAAGTAGTAAAAAAAAAAAATGAAACACACAGTTTTTTCTGGAGCTGATGATGGAAATAGCTAAGGAGTTAGCCATCCCATTTTTTTCTTATCTTTGTTGAGAACTGCATATGCGCAGTACCAGCAGGGAACTTGCAATAAAATGATGGCAGACAAAGACAACCATTTATGACCTGAAGTGCAAGTGAGCATTTTTAATTATCCTGGAAACAGGAGTGGAGTTGGGTGGTGTTAAAGAAAGCTTAGATAAAGCAGGGTCATTTTTCATGACAGTGAACTTTAATCTTGGTTGTTCTTTGCTAACTGCTAAGAGATAAATAACTTGTACAGTGGTCAGTAAAAAGTGAAGAAGTGGGGAAAAAACACATTTACAGCCATGATGTGTTTACATGTACATCTTCTTGTTGTACTGCCATTTATAAATTAATGCAACTAAAATAAAAAGGAGCTACTGGGTTACAGATTCCAGCTGTGATTGAAGTAAATTAAAGTTAAGTTAAGCTGCCACTTCCAAATCATTGTCCACATCAATTTGTCAATTAAAGAGACACAGTTGACTCATACAGGAGCGTTCAATGAGTGTCATTAATCAGAGGAGGATTCGTGGCTGATGAGGTTATTTATTTGTTGTTATGACCAAAGAGCTCTGAATGCCACGGCACCCAACTGCCTATGTTGGTGTTAAGTTCTGAGCGACTGATGTGGAATTAGAAGCATTTTGTTGCGATAAAGTCGTAACTAAACAGCTTTGGTGAGTGTGCCTTGGAGCTTAGTGTTTAACCCCCATCAGCTGCAGCTGTGTAAGAGGAGAAAGCAGCAGATATGAATGTGTGTATATGATACGAGAGTAAAGCGGGACAGGCCTGGAAAAGAGCAGGTGCACTTAGCCAGCCGGCCTCAGATGAAGGTTAACAGAAAATGCACGCATCAACAAGCCCGCTCTTACTACGTTCACTCTTCCTGTCTCTCCTCTCATACACACTGCTGTGTCTCTGTGACAGAGAGAAAGAAAGCAGGCTGCTTTTGTAGCCTTTTGATGGCAGTAAATTGATTATGAGTGATGTATAGACATTGACTTGGCATTTTTCTTCTGTCTCCTTCCCAGCTATCCGTCGTTATGGAAAAGATTTCTCAGCCATCGCTGAGGTGATCGGGACCAAGACACCCGCTCAGGTGAGCCTCCTTTTTCTCAAATCTTGTGAGGGTCACCTCTCTGTTATTCTGACCTCAGTCTAACCCTCCATCCATCCAGCAGTTTACTCTGTGTGAGCTGCCTATCAGCTTTTTATCTCCCCTCCAATTTCTTCCTCATCCCTCTGTCTAGATAGGCATTTTTCTTTATAGCATAATCATAATCTCCATTATCCTTCCTTTCATTTGTCTACTGACCTCCAGTCTCCGCCTCTGTGTCCTTGAAGGCAGCATGTCTTTCTGCCGCCCTTCATTTCTTCTCTAACTCTCCATCTCTGCCCATCTGTTCAGGTGAGCTCGTTCTTCGTGAGCTACCGGCGCAGGTTCAACCTGGACGAAGTGCTGAGGGAGTGGGCGGCCGAGCAGGTGGCCACCAGCCGAGACCAGAGAGACCCCAGGAGGACCAGCGAGGAGATGGCAGCTGCTACAGATGGAGCTGCCGAGGAGGATGAGGTGAGCCGTGACAGAAGATATAAAGAACACCTTAAGTTATTTTTACTTTTCTAATCTTGCAAAGCAAGGCTCAGAAGTGAATAGTTTAATCAAGGAAGTCATCTCAACAAGTCAGTCCAAATGAAAGCATAAACTATATGGTGATAATGACCCTCTCATCTAACTTTTTAAAATGCTATTTTAAAAATTCAATGGAATATCAGTGAATCAGTCATGAATCATTGTCCATCATAAAGTGGTGAAATGTGTCTTTGGCCCACCAACCATCTGGTTGAAGTTCTGTTAATAGTCATTCGTATTTACCTTGTAAACCTTCATTGCATATTCTACATTTAAACAATAAAATCCTTTAAGAGTAAAAATTAAAGCTTGGTATACTGGAAAAGTTGTGCAACTTGTAGGAGGAGAAATGAATGCTTGAACTTCACAACATGGTTTTAGTAGCAGATGTGATCCTAGTGTACTTAAAGGAGAAAAGCGTGCATCAGTGTAATTAACAGGGACCCCATCTTAAAGGGTAAACAGTATTGTTATCATCACAAAAACACTTAATTTAGCGATTTTGGGGCTGTTTCTGCTTAAAGAAAAAGGATCTTCCTCAGATCTCAAAGTGCTTGCTGGTGCTCTTGATGACTAAAGTGGATTTTATTGGTGAAATTCAACCATCATGGCTCCTGAGTATACTGAACAGAAGGAGCAGGTGGTTGTAATATTAAGTTCCCTCCTGTGTTGTGAGCTGAATGTGTGTCCTCATCATAATAACGCTAACATGACATCTCTGTTCACTTTTTCCTTTAACTCCTCCTCTCTCCACCTCTTCTCTTCTCTTTGTTTCCTCACAACTGTCCTTCCTCTTATCTTATCTCACCTCATCATCTGTTGTTGTTTTGACTGTTTGCCCTCCACCTTCTCACCTCCCTCTGTGCCTCCTCCCTCCCCTCAGGTCAAAATGGAGGACTCTCCCTCGGACGTCGCCGGCGGCTCCTCTCCCCCCTCCTCCACCCAGACCCCCTCCTCTCTGTCCCAGCCTCCTCCGCTGCTGCGCCCTGCACCTCCCTCGGCTCCCCCTAGCCTCCTCCGTCAGCCTCCTCCTCTGCAGACGCGCCCGCTCCAGAACCGAGCGCCCCACAACCACCCTCCGCCTCCACTCATCCGGCCCGCGGTGACCACCTCATCCTCTTCCAGCGGGAGCTCCAGCCTCAGGGCTTCACCTCCCAGCTCCTCTTCTGCTGCAGGGCAGATGCCTCCGTCGCTGGTTGGGCTCAAAGTGGAGCAGCCCAACTCGCACTGATACACACACACACACACACACACACAAATATATAACAGTAGGAATAGAAACACACACAGAAACACACACACACACAGAAATTAGCATGCAGACAAACATACAAACACAACGCTTTCTCCTCAGAGAAAATTCCTTCACCCTGTAACTCTGTCACTCCTAGTCTTTGTTCCTGGGACCATCACACACCACATGACCACATGATCCACTGCACACGCTAAGGTCCCAAAGGTGACATCACAGCTCTTAAAATGCAGAAAGAGTGAAAGGACCCCGGCCCCCCGCAGGTCCACTTAGTGAGGCAGTGGCCTGAAGCCCCTTTACTGTACTAACAAACACCTACCTCCAGACCATTGTTCACTAGCACACACACACACACAACAAACAAGCTAGGAACTCAAAACAAACACTACCTGCACACACACACCTCTCTGAACAACACATAAAGAGACACTGGATCGTCAAGCTGTTGAAGAAAGCCGTGACCACAGAGAGTGAAACCCACCTGCTCGTTTCCATGGCAACTGCTGAACATCTGGATTGTGGAGGAGTGTGGTTGAACACACACACACACATACTATATATATATATATATATATATATATATATATATATATATATATATATATATATATATATATATATATATATATATATATGAGTAGGTATCAAGTCATCCAAACAACCTTCAGGAAAATCAAATAATGAAAAGGCGAGGGCGAGTTTCCCACACGTGAGCCAAACCTGCTCCTCCTGAGAGGTCATGTAGATTAGAAAGTCATTCAGATGGAAGGAAACAATGTGAAGAAGCAGGCCTTTTCCTACACAGCTTTAGTTTAAAATCCTCAGAGGAGCAAAGAAGGTACTTTTGCAAAGAAACCAGGCTTTGTACTCAAAGCTGTGCTATGAGTTTACCATTATGGCTTTGAATAGTTGAAGCTGTTGGTTCAAAAATGGAAAAAAAGAAGAGCGAGAGATCACGCGTCTCCCTCTTCTCTCATAGCCATGTATGACTAGTATTAACTGGAGTGATGTTTTCCCTTTTTTGACTAGACTTTTACAGTGAGCCCTAGGTAGGCAGTTAGTTATTGTAAGTAGATTAGATAGTGTATACTTTATTATGATGATGATGATGATTATTGATGAGCACTGAGGAGAAAAAGAGCCTTCAAACACATGTGACTTTGACTTTGTCTCACATTTCAAGAAGCCACAGCTTGTTTCTCACTGGCACAGTGTTGAAGTCCCACTGCTTACTGTCTCCTTACTTTGGAGCAAAGTTTTTAGTCGTCGACCGCTAACACCGGGCGCTGTGAAGAGCAGCTGAACAAAACATCAGCCTCTGTGGAAAATCTGCGTAGGGGGCAGATTTTTAAAGCAGGTTTACAAAGTGGAGGGGACGCCTGACCTTTCCTGACCTCCTACAGATACACTGAAAAATAGAATATTCTGCCAAAGTCTGCTATTGCTTTAAAAGCTCATTGTAAAGTGATTTGCCTCCTGCAGGTTAGACACAGGAAAAGTAGAAAAACAAAAGTTGGTTTTGAGAAATAATTCGGCATGTTGGGAAATACACGTATTTGCTTTCTTGCTTAGAGTTAGGCGAGAAGATTGATACCACTCGTGTCTGTATGGCTTATGTGAAGCTACCACTAGCAGCTGGCTAACTTAGCTTAGCACAAAGACTGGTGACAGGATAAAAGCATGACTGGCTCTTTCTGAAGATGACAAAATCCTCCTACTAGCCAAAACATACTAATTATTATATTTTAATTTCTGTTTTTTGTTTGTTTTGGACATTTTCCTGGCAGGAACCATTTGCTTCCTGGAGTCTCTGTTGGTTGCTGAGCAGCCGGTTGCGACCAAGAAGTAGTCCGTAACCCTGATTTGTCATTTTAACACTTTGGTCTATAAACAGATTTAACAAGATACAGCATGTGGAGTAGTGACGGTTAGATGTGCTTGTAGGTGGATTTTGTTACCTTTGGACAGAGCCAGGCTAACTGTTTCCCTTTGTTTCCTGTCTTTATGCTAAGCTAAGTTAGCCAGCTGTTAGCAGTAGCTTAATATTGAGAGTGGTAGTTATCTCTCTGCAAGAAAGTGAATGTTTACCAAAATGTTGTACTATTCATTTAACATTTCTGTAGGAGAACCAAACTAGCACAGGTCGGGGAAGAGGATTCAAGGTCAGTGTTTTGTTACCCAGCACGTCAGAGTAATTTCAACAGTGAGTTAACAAAAGTGAGGACAACCCTGAGTCCAGTAAAGGCAGCATTCTCTGTGTTAGGTTAAAGTCCTGTCTAGGCACAGAAGGAGGTCAGAGAGGTCAAAGTCAATCTGAAAAGTTGATTCATTCAGCCAGTGTACTTTCAGGATGTGCTGCTTCTCACTCAGCTACCATACAGCTTTCTGCCTCTAGTTAGATGACTGCTTGTGTTCAGGGCTCGGGGTGATATCGGCACCCTCATGAACAAATGACTGAATGATGTTCCGCTGTGCGTATTTGTGATTTCTTTTGAACGTCGTCTGCCATACAGAATCTTTCCTCTCTTCATAGTCTAGTTGCCTGTGTATCACTGCCGTTTCAAGCAGATCTGGGATCACGAGTCATGTGTAAACCTTTTCTAATCTGTTCAGTGCTTCTCCACTAATTCAGGCCTTCAGTTCAACGCGGCACTGAGCAGGAATCAAAGCGGCCCATCACTACATTTGGCTTTAAAGTGGCTTGCCTTTTGACTTTGCGTGGACTTGTTTTTCTTACAGTTGTTCCTCCCAAAAACTGCTTGTGTGTACTGTATGTGAGAAGTTGTTTACATTGTGGAAACTGAACTGTTTGTGTTTGAGAATTTTTTTTTTTTTAGAATAAAGAAATGACCAAATAGCACAGCGTTAAAGCGATTTATCCACACACTCACACACGGTATTTATGTCATCTGTGATTTTAGGGTCTGGATCTTAATACATTGGGATTTTTACTCAGCAGAATGAAGAAAAAACACCTCATGTGCACATCATTCTGTTTTCAAATGCCAAGTCTTGTCAAAACACCATCTGTTGACTCCCAACAGGTTCGGCCACCTGCAGCTCCCACATTCCTGAGCAGGGCTGGGGACACAAGCTGTGTCGGGTTTTACCTGTACACATGGCTGCTGAGGATGAAATCATTATAACAGCAAGTCATCATTAAAATGCCTTCTCATTATGCCAGTCTTCATCAGTTTAAAGTGGAAACAGACAAGTTTCAAAAGAAACTGAAACATTGTGCAACGAAAACAGGAAGAAGAGCACTTTTATTTTTCCTGGCAGATAGGGGTAGCTATCGGCAGTTACCTAAGATCAGGTATGTCCAAAATCCAGCCTTAACAAAACAATTACCTAACAGCAGACGTCTCCTGCAAGGTGGCAGACATGACCACAGCAAAGAAGTATAAAATTGACAGCGAGGTGTTTCAGGAAGGGTTGAAAGTTGAATACATTTTCACTGAAAGCTGAAACAGCCTCAGAGTATCAGTGAAAAGTGAAACTGACAAAACAATCAAAGTAACAGTGGAAACTGGTAGCTGCCAGGCTTTTAGGAAAATGGAAAGCAATCTGTTTTATGTGACGGTGGCACCAACAATACCACCACTTTGATGCAAGATATGCCATGCATCTGTCAGCAGCTGTATAAACATGGCAGCAGGAAACTAACTACCACAGTGTTGTACCACCCTGAACTGTAAAGAACCCTGTCAGACATGTCTGCAGTGTTTTTACATAACAAAGTGGGCAACTGCCCAGGGCCTGAAAACATCACAGTTTTGGTAATGACATGAATTGCAAATTTATTAATTTGCATGACTAAAGTAAAAACATGGTGGCTAATTTTGTGGCTCGCTCTTCTAGAGGGACACCAGAATCTACCTTTATTATTTTAGTTTGTATTGTACTTGAATCATAAAGTTCTGTGTCCACTGGGAGCTCGAAGGTGACGGCAGTGTAGTGGAGGGTATACGCACCTTTTTTATATATATATTTATATATATTTATTTTATATATATTTATAGCTCTTTACAGTATACCCACCTATCAGGCAAAAAGCCACTGGAATACATGAGAGAACACCCACTTCCTCCTTGGTGACCTCCCAGTCTAGGGGTCAGGGTACATACAAAATGCAAAAGCACCCCTAGGTGGGGGTGTGTTTCAGTCCTCACGCCTTCAGTTTCTGATCTGAGGCACTCGTCAAAGAGGTGAACAGACCTTTCACACAGCAGACATTTTGACATGCTGTAGTAGGAAAACACAGGTGTATTCAATAACATTGATAATGGCTGCATTCCACTTAGGGTAGGCCTGGTGTTGTGCACACAGACTCACTGGGACACTTGACTGAACTGAGCCACCATTAATGTTACCAAGTTCACCTGTGCTTTTCCTGCTATGACAACTCAAAATGTCGGCCACGTCCCATCTGCCCATGGTTGTTCAGTGCCTTTACTGGTGACAGTCACACAGCTTGTATGCTGTACAACAACTATCCCACACAGGAACTGCTGTCAGAAATATGAGCTCACAAGTCTGAAAATATATAGAAAAACATACATATCTACCTGGATACATATAATTGGTGCAACAGTCCTTTGATCATCAGGAAGACTTCTTGCACACCTGAAAGTGACCCAGTTGTAATTTGCACACTTACACACCTGCACAGGAAACAGTCAGTTAACACCCCCTTCTGCCGATGTAGAGCACCATTTGTATCTCACACACACACCAAGGATTTCAAATAGCAGCATGTTTTCATCTTCATTTTCTGAATCTGAAACCCAACTGCCATTTATACAGCCCCTGGGCTCTGATAAAAATATTGTGTTGAATATTAATTGCACATGGCAGCAAATAGTTTGTTTCAGCTATTCCACTTTTTTTTTTTAAGGATGTTAAGACGATACTTAAAGGGACAGTTCACTTGCAAATCAATAATATATATTTTTCCTCTTACCTGTAGCGCGGTTTATCAGTGTGGATTGTTTTGGTGTGAGTTGACGAGTGTTAGAGGTATGAGCCATAGAGATGTCTGCCTTCTCTCCAGTATAATGAAACTAGATGGCACTCAGCTTCTTGTGTTCAGAGCACCAAAAAATACATTAGATAAACACAACAGCAATGTCTCTTTCCAGACATCATGAGTATACATCATGATGCTACTGAAGACCTTGTTGTGAGCAGTTTCATGTAGGAACTATTTTCTTTCTACTAAACTACAACCACGAACCATATCACAGTGCAGAGGGAAGCGTGCATCTACTGCTAGCTCACCTAGCACCACTGAGTTAGTTAACGTTACAGCTCAGGTGAGGACACCTTTACGCCTCATTTCCATATAGCTGTGTGTTCCTATGTGATTCTACCAGAACTCTATTAATTCCTATGGGAACCTCAGTCATCCTCCTTGTATTTTTTTGTTTTTTTTCAGACTGGAATATACCTTGAGCACCTTAAAGATAAATAAATAAATGAATAAATTGCAGCAGACCTCAGACAAACCATATGCATTGTGCCACAGGAAGTTAACAAGAAAACAAATTAGCTAACAGATTAATGAATGTCATACAGCTCTCTTTATACATCTTTTTTAAAGTGAAGAGCTTGACTAGCTGACAGAGTCAATGCAGAGTGGATCATATGTCTTAAAATATTTCTCAGAACTGGCTACACAGCTGACAGAACAACCTCTTCGCTTTTTTTAAGTCACTATCCATAATTGGTCCTGTTTTTATCTCTTTGTTCTGCTCCATACAAATCCCACAAGATTGGATGGCGAAAAACTCAGAATTAACTATTCTGCCCTTTCTCTTTTTTAAAGATTATTTTTTATGGCTTTTTGCCTTTATTAGATAGGACAGAATGAGTGTGAAGAAGGAGAGAGTGGGGACGACATGCATCAAAGGGCGACAGATTGGTACTGAGCCTTACAGCTGCTGCTGTAGCTTCATGACCTTTGTACATGGGGCACCTGCTCCACCAGGTGATCTACTGGGCACCCTACTATTCTGCCATTTCTGCAGCGGTGCTTCTATTCAGCCATGATAAGTTGCATTTTCGTGCGTTGAACACTTGGGGCATGTGCAGAAATTCAGAGACAAACTGTGTGGAAACAAGGTGTTGATGTTTACATCTCACGCTATCACGAGTAGATGTGTGCTTCCATCTGCACAGTGATACAGTTGGCAAGTGTAATTCAGAAGAAAGAAATAGTTCCTACATGAAACTGTTGACAAGGTCTGTGGATAATCTTAAGTAGCCTGGTCATTTTGGTGCTTTGAACACCACAAGCTGAGTGCCATCTAGTTCCATCATATTAGAAGGCAGACATCTCTACGGACGATATCTCCAACACTTAGCAACTCACACCAAAACAATCTAGACTGATAAACAGCACCACACAGTAGGAGTGAAAATATGTTTTTCTTAGTTTTGGGATGAACTGTCCCTTTAAGATGTTTTTTCCATTTGTATTTCCACAATTAATGCTATGACGGGAGTGACATTTAAAACAAAATATTTACCTGTATCTCTCTAAACAAACTGAGCCTTTGAGGAAACCCTGATTTGTTCGGACTCGTTGGCAGAATGGAGGTGTTGTAAACAAGAAAATTGCAGCTGACTGCCCTTGACCCTGCAGAAGCAAAGCACCGATTCTCTGCTAAGCTTCAGGCCTGCACTCAATCACAAATCTGATGCCAGTATGGATAACACGTGCTAAAGTGTTTTTAAAAAATGGAAATTTTAATATCAGTAACTCCCTGAAACATCTGAGGATGATCATGTGATATGAATCAGAGCTTCAGCTACTAAATGGACCTCATTGTGAGACTACAGAGCTGCTGATAGCATCCTGTAAGATCATACGATCATCTCTCTTAACACATTTACCTTGTTGTTTTGCATAATGGATTTCAGAGGCAGACTATTATTATATCATTGTTTTTATTACTATCATTGTAATTTTTCATCATTTCATCTTTGCACAAAAAAAAACAAACAAATAATACATTTTTCAGGAGTTGATCACCCCTCCCAACCCCCAAACCCACCACTACAGTTACAGTTTGCTCAAAACACATTTAAAATCAATGTAAATTACAGCAATGTAAAACAAAAAATAATGTAAAATAAAATCAACCCTGAAAGAGATAATATAACAGCAACAGCCAGAATAATAATTAGAATCCAATACCCAGCACCTTAATACAATGATCAACTTTTTAAAGAAAAATCTGACGTATTAAAAACTGAAAGTAAAATAATAAAAACGACAGTGTGTCATTGTGAGAGAAAGAAAAGAAAAGTGTTAAGTTAGGAACAACCAGCTGACGGGACCTGGCATTGTCCCCATCGCGCCCTTTCTCTAACCCCTGTGTGTGTGTGTGGTTTTTCTTTCTTCGGCTTTGACAAACTGGAGCATCAACGTAAAAGTGAGAGAAAGGAAGTGACGTCTTCTGGTTCGTGGTACTGAACGTGAACGTGTGCTCTGATATGAGAACGATTTGGCGAAGAGGTCTCTTCTCTCTGCTTCAAGCCATTCTGGACCAATAAGGCCTTTAAAAGAACAGACAGATGGAAAAAAAAAAGAAAGAAAGAAAAAATGGCCAAGAATGAACGAGCAGTAGTCGTCACCACCACCATCAACATCATTAAATACACTGATAACTGCTGTCTGCACTTGGTGGTGGGGTTTAATGCGATACGCAATGAGCTTTGTGTTTAATGAGTGTGTGTGTTAAAGGTGCACTACACCAAAAAGGCAGCAATGATATGATCCGACGTGACCCTTCACAACCCGTCCACCCCCCCGTCCCCTCCGACCTGAAAAATCCAAATCTGTACAAACCCAAAATTTCCAACGACACAAAAATATATTATCAAATCAAAAGTAGAAGAAGAAAATAATTCACCATTCGTTGTCGTCGTTGTCGATTCTTCTTTTTTTTGTTTGTTTGTTTTGTTATTTTTTTTCCAGTGATCTTTTTTTAATACACTCACACACACACACACACATACTGTTTGTTACATACTCCAAAGACACCGTTTTTCATGTGTTTGCTCTTTGGGAACACGTGTAGCAGAGAAAAGATGTGTGGGTGGGTGGGGGGGGGGAGAAACAGGGGACAAGAAATGCGTTGGTTCAGGGTTGACATTCTGGATATGAAGGCATGATGCCAACCAAAGTGATACCAACATTAAAAAAAAAAGGGAAAAAAAAAAGGAAAAAAAAAAAGTACAAATAAAATCATTCGAGCATTTATGTGCTGACAACAAAAACAAAACCCCAAATTTAATTCTACAAAGAAAGGCAACATAAAATCCATTGACAACCCCTGTCTGTGAACTGTCCTTCCCTCCCCAGTTTCCCATATGCCTCTCTTTTCCAGTGCACAACTCTTTTTTAAAAGCCATAAAAGAAGAAACTAAATGGGAAAAAAAAGGACTTGAAGCCAGGTTTAAGCCCGTACATCGATGACATCAAGTCGAACTGGACTCCTCGGACTTGACGGAAATCAAAATGAGGAAGAAAAAGGGAGTGAAGAGGCAAAACAATGGATGTGTTTGTGCTGAGTTCAGTTCGAAATTAGAGGGAGAGAGGGTGTGTGTGTTTGTGTGTGTTTGTGAGGGGAAGAGGGAGGTGGTGGAAGGATGGATCAAGTGGATTTTCAAAAGTTCATTTTGGGGTGGGAGGGGAAGTTTGGGTGGGCAGGTGGAGAGGGTCCTTTAACCAACAACAGCAAAGTTCTTCCAACAAAAGTCCATCTAAAGGTGTGTGAGTCCAAGTGTGTGAGTGTGTGTGTATGTGAGACAGTGGGCTTCAGCGACCAAAGTCCTGGCTCAGTTGGAGTCCATTCACTTTTTGGAGGAGAATCAGAACACATCCAATCAAAACTCCTTTGAGTTTTCCAGCAAAACAAGGCTCCGCACTTCCTGTCAATCGTCATCACTTGTTAGAGATTCAGAGAGAAAGCAGAAAGTTTTTTTCAGCGATTGCTCCATTCTCTTTGTCCTCCGTCCAACTCCCATTTTTTTTTTTTTTTACCCGCTTTCCCTCCCACCCAAACAGACCTGGCAGCAGAGCCGTGCAGAAAAACTGAATAAATAGCAGGAAGAAGTGACAGGAGTGGTCAAAGTGATCAAAGTGTGACTACTAAAAAACAGAGAGAGCAGATCGGACATGCAGAAGAGTGGAACGTCTAAGTAGAACGTGACAAAAGAAAAAAAAAACCCAGCAGGGAAGAGAGAAGAAGACCTCGGTCTATAAGTACTTCACAACTCAGAGGAAATCGACTCAGTTTCTAATGGCAGGGCCTCGTGAACTTAAGGAACAAAACTTCTAGAAAAGAAACGTTTTCTAGTCTCAGAGAACCGATAGCCCTACGTCAGACCTTTTGTCCAGATAACAATCTTGTTATTTTTAAAGTGATCCCGCCCTTTAGCTTACCTCCTGACCTCCACGGTGCCCCCAACCTGCTTACAGCATCATTCTCACTATCACCCCCTTCACCCTCCCACCTCCACCTCCATCCTTTAATCTCATCTCTCCTCGCTGCTCCTCCGCACTCACAGTTTGAGCTCGTTGGCAATCTTTGAGGCAATGTTCTTGAAGGCGATAGACGTGCCTGAGATCCGTTTGAAGCGCACGCCGTTGAGGGAGAGCCGCGGCAGCTTGCACACCTCCATCTCCCACTGGACGAAGTCGTCACGCGCCGGGTTGCCCGACACACACAGCAGCATGTAGCGCTCGCGCAGCTCGTACTCGCAGCTGTTGGAGTCAAGCACCTTGCGGATCTCCCGCATCATCTCCATGGGCTCCATGGACGACGTGGTCTTCATGGACCAGGTGAAGCGAAGGGAGCGCGGCTTGGCAGAGTCCTTCTGGCTGCCGATGGCCGGAGGGGTGCCGGTGCCACCTGAAGGGGGGAGGAGAGGAAGAGTGGTGAGAAGCTGAGAGATGAAACTAATGCAGAGACAAGAGAGACAACTGATAGATGGTTGCATGATAAATAGCAGAACAGATGCGAGGGGCCGAGAGTTACGAGAGGACATGACAGAAGACACAGAGAGAAAATTAAGTGAGTAGGACAAAGATGGGAGAGGACAAGGAAGAAAAGGGAGCAAGAACTGAAAAACAACAGGTGTGGAGAGAGAGACAAGCAGAATGAAACAAGAGTGGAGAAACGACTGCAGAATGTAAAATGAAACTGACAGAATGATTCTCTGCCATAAAACCCACTGACTGAATAAAAACGACAAAGAATAACTGAATCTGGGAAGGAAACTTTAAATACCCTTGAATGAAAATGAGAGTTTTCAAGACATCTGATATCAACTGATAGCCTGACATTGCCAGACCAAATCGCAAAATTGATTTGGCCGGAAACCTCTCAGTAAATAATTATTTTCCAAGCAGCGTTATCAACGGCTGAAACCACTCAAAGCAACGAAATGTGACGTGGTGCTGAGCGACAGACAAAAGTAAACAGACTTCACTACTGCCATCAGAATTTAAAAATAGGACTCAGAGAAAGTTCCACATTAGTCACTTTCACTGCGTCTGACGTTCTGCTGCTCCATCTGTGCACCAAACCATAACCAAACGGTATGTGTATTCCAATGGTGCACCTAATGACAGGTCCAGCTCCAAAAATAGAAAATCAAGCCACAGCGGTAGATGTTTTGATTGTCGTTGCCTGCCATGAATAAATAAGTGTGTGGGAAACCCTGCAAATACTACATGGGCACACAGATCTGTCTGGTTTCCAGGGTAGTCAAATGCTGCAGTGACAGAAAACTCATGTAACTTGTGGAAAGTTGTGGAAAGGTGGAAGGTTCTGTCAAGCTACAGCAGCAACTGATGAGCATTATCTTTGCATCTCTTATTCCTTTAATTACAAGAGAACTCCTGTCATCTAGTATTGCACTTACTTAAAGTTAAGGGATTCTTGAGAGACTAAAAAAGATAGTGAAGTCAAAACCTGTGAAGCACAGGCCAAGATATTCTGATTTCCTGGATTAACAGAATCCTTTAATGGTATTAATAGTTCAGAATCCCCACCCGGTAAAGGCCAATGTCTTTCACACTCCACAACAGACACTCAGCTAGCCTGGACTCTTTGTGAGAGACTAGAGGTCCCAAAATTTAAATGAGGATAAAACACAGGTCCTTATCATCAGTGCTGAGAGTGTTTAAAGGGCCCTGCAGCAGCTTCTCGAACTTTTTACCTCTAAAATCAAGATACATACTATAAATTGAGGTGCCATGTTTGATTCTTGTCTGGATTTTTCTGTTCATCAAGAAATATTTCTGTGCTCAGACAAACTTCAGACAAAAGTACTACCATCCACCATTCTGTTTATCCTGCTATTGACAAAATCAGACAATAGAAAAAAACAACATACCAGTGTTACCAGATCCTGGTGAGGAGTTGTTCTCATCGTTGTTGGAAGAAGAGGAGAGAACACCGCCAGACGTCTTCTCTGACTTGTCCACTGTGCTGCTCAGCATAGACCTGGGTGAGGGATGGGAGGGTGGAAGAGAAGGAGAGAGGTGGAGGAAGACAAGAGAACAAAGACAGGGTAGATAAAAAGAAGAGAGAAGAGGGTATAAGGAGAAAGGGTGAGGGAAAAGGGAGGGTGAGGAAGAAATAAGCAAAGAGAGAAAAAGAAGAAGTGTGAGAATTGAGAGAATATTTTAAAAAGGTAGAGACAAAAAAGTGAGGAGGAGGAGGAGCAGGGAGAAATGGAGGAATGATTGAGAGGAAGAGGGAGATGATGAGGTCATGGTAATGAATGGAGACAAAAAGCAAAAAAAATTTTTTTTTAAGTACCCCTGTGTGTGTTTGTGTGTGCACATCTTTGCTTACTAAAATGTGAGTGTGAATTTATATCTGTGTGTGATTTAGTAAATTTTTAATCTGCCTGCACACAAACACACATTTGGGTACTTCATTTCTGATTCCCCCTCACACACACATGCAGGTTCACCTCCACACCGGCACTCTCACTCTCAGGGATGCTCCCATTCACTGCTAATGTCCCGTCCCCTGATTGGTCAAGCCATTATCACCATCACCAACCAATTACATTCCAGCTCGCCCCCCCCTTCCCTCCCCTCCCTCTCCCAGCCATTCACAACAAGCTCAGAGATCATCTAGTGATTGGCTCCAGTCTACTGATTGGCAGGCGGTTTTGGTAGAGTCTGGGGGGTTTATGGGGTTTTTCCGGGCTGCTCTGTATCTCACCTGCTCCCCTCATCCCGACCCTCTCCCTCATACGGACTCCTCGAGAAAAATCAACACAAGTTTAGTCTTTTTGAGGGCTAAGGGCAACAACTGGACTCTTGCACAGACAGTAAATCAGCTGGCTGATCACAGTCACGCTGCTCGCCATGCCTGCCTGTGTGTTTCAACCCAACCACATCGAGCATCAACGCCAAATACCTCATTTCCACTCCAACTGTTCGAATGTAAGGCCAGAGCCACCTGATGACTTAACGGCCTACAATGCCAGTCCACTCTGAGTAACCACTATGGCACAGCTCCTTCATGGCAACACGCCACGAATGTTCAATGGGTTGTAATGATGAGTGCAGAAAAGGACAAGTTGCACCAGTCATTCATAAATCCATGTGTTAGGGCGTTCCTACATTCCTAGTTACTGCTTCCTTCATTGGTTTAAACATAACTGCCAATTGTTTTAAGATGCAGGCTCATTTGCGTGTCTCACAGTTAATCGTATTCATGCTGTTTACAGTTCAGTTTCGAGGGGAACATCTGATCATGCTAGCCAAACTGACGCTATTTGATCAGGTGGTCTAAACTCATCAGCATAATGTTTTACACTTAAAGGTATATTGTTACTTTTGGGAAACTCTCAAAATATTACCTCCCTTACCATTCGGTTAGCTACACAACAGTTACACAAAGTATTCTGGAACAACTAATCTCGACGTAAGAACTAATGTGGTGCAACTTAATTTAGTAATTAATAAAACTGCACTTCAGGAACACTTGGGTTATGATAACACTATGTTGGAATTAACAGGAAGCTGATGCAACCAGGATGAGAAAAGGGTGATGGATGAAAAAGAACACCTGGAATTGGGATAGAACTGGAACAGAGTGGCCTGAATAGAAATGGAACTCAATGGAAAGTCTGGATAAAATCTAGATAGCTCATAATATCCAGATGTCTGTCCAACAAGCTGGAACAGAATGAAATGGCATCCAATGGATTGGAATGTTGGGTACAAAAGGTAATTTGGAATGATTTAAAACAGAATGGAATGGAATGGCTTGGAACGGAACAAAATGGAACAGACTGGATTGGTTGAGAACAGAATGGAGTGGCTTGGAATGGGTTCCAACAAAATGGACTGTTTGGGAACAAAAAGAGAAATGGAACAATTTGGACCAGGATGGAATGGTTTGAAACAGAACGGTCGGCATGGTGAGGGCGAGTCGTGCGGCTAAAGGAGGTTAGGAGCATTAATGATCCCAGCACTGTATTACAACCTTTATTAGTAACATTGGACCTACAACGAGGCTGTTTAAAAAATCCTATGTAACACATATGTAACATACACACACAAATAGTCTCTCTCATACCAGCAGACAAGACTGAAAAAAAACACAAAAGAAAAAACGGAGAAAAGCAGACAACAACAAAGAAACAGACAGAAAACAGCAAAACACATGCAGACAATGGAAGGAAAGTGACACATACATGACAAATTCAATAGTTTATGGCTTTAAATTCATTCTGTTGTGGGAAAAGACATCATTCCTGTTTTGCCCCATTAAAAAACATCATGTAAAATACCTTCTGCAACAGAAATATGGTTAAAATGTAGCACATGGGAAATGACATGTGGGAGAAGTGGAAAAAATAATAATACAAGGATTTCTTAAATAACAGAGGTAAACTGGTGAACAATATAAAGTTGAGTAATTCGTGCCATTTTGCATGCTCTGTATGAATTGACTTAATATGAAGGGATGCAAAATGGCTCCCAGAGGAGGGGCACAATGACCTCAAGGGGAAACAAAGGACTGATGATTACTTGAACTTAAATATATCTCACCATAGTTATTTAGAACTTTTATTGTCCATTATATAGAGTGTACTGTAAATACATGCTGCTAGAATCTAATCATATGCTCATGAACATAATAACCCATTTTCCCCATATTTATACATATATTTTTACGGCAGATTAATTATTTCTCCCTCTCATATTTCAAATGCAATGATTCATGAGTTCCCTTAAATAGGCCAAAGGCATTGCTGCTTATATAGAAACACTGAGAGGTAGTTCATCATTACACTGTGATATAAAAGTTTTATAACTTCTAACCACCAGGTGGAGCAATGGTCCAGATCAAGATTAAAGGAGAATTGCTCTACCTGCTGGTAGAAAGCAGACAACACACTCAAAAGTGTGTGTGGGACAAATGTGGTTGTGAAATGTGTCATCATATCTTTTAGCATATGTGTATGGTGCAACTATCTATGTGAGCATGAGATAAGATGTGTGTTTATGTAAATGTTTGGGCATGTCAGTGCAAATGTTCGTGTACGTGCATCAATTGTTATCTGTGTATGTGTGTGTACACAGCATAAAGGTCTTTTCCAGCCAGAGTAGGTCAAAGCCATCCAGTTCTGTTGCTGCTGCTGTTAGAGAGCCAGTGCCAGAGTGAGAACAGAGCGATGAAAAGAAAAGAAGAGTGCAGCCTCCAGAAAAAAAGAGTGCAGCCTGAGAAATCACTGCAGCCCCGTCCCTCCCGGGTCCTCTCCTCCTCTCTACCTCCGTCCACGGCTACAAACTACAGCCAGGGTCTTCTTACTAATTACTTCCCCTGTGGGATCATCGCAAGCTTACACCAAAAATCTAAAAACACAGCTAGGCCTGTCACAATAATTACGTTATCGACTTACTCTACGATACATGGACATGACCTCGATCATTTTGCGGACCTTGATATTGCCTGTTGGGCTTACATGCGTATTTGTTTGCATAATAACGTCACCAACATGATGCCATAATAAACAGCAGGGTTTTCATGCCCATTTAAAGTCTTGGATGCAATGTTTTTTTCTCTCCAACTCTGCCTACTTGAGCGAGTCCTAAGAAAAGTAAAACACTTCAAAGACGAGTGTGTAGCTCATTGGTAGTCTGAAGTCGCACTTTCTAAAGCACAATTCTGATCATCATTAGCTTGCCAACCCCTGGCAACAAGCTAAAAAGTCTGTTGTCTGTAGCTTTACTCCCTAAAAACATCATCCTCTACTCCGTAAATCCATCAGCAAAACGCCGGATCACAGGCCGTCCATCCCAGGGAGCTGACTGCAGCACACCAGCTGGATTATAGAGGCAACTGCGGAGTTTCGGAAGCTCTGCTAAACTCGTCTATTACTTGACTTGGTTATGTTTTGATGGTCAAATTTTGTATTAAGTCTCAAACTGAGTAATTTTAGGCTAATTCTATAAAGGTACTTTAGTTTTACATATACTTTCTTAAATATAGTTGTTAATTACTTAATTCTTAAGAATTAAAAGTTCATTACTCTTTGAAAGGATGCACTTGCATAATTATGCTATTACATTATTATATCAGTGGCATGAAATGGTTTCAAAGGAACAATAGTACTGTTTATTGCAATTACTTCTGAGGCAATATGTTGTACAACAAAAGTAGTTATTGTGACAGGCCTACACAGAACTCAAGCCTCTAACTTGATTCTAATGACCTAAACAATGAAAGCAGAGAGGTGAGATGGGTGGTAGTTTGGTGGGTGACGTTAGCTTTGATAATGGTTAGCAATATTAAACATCCTGTGTAAAGTGAGACAATGAGGCTAAAATAAAAACACCTGCTGCTTATATTTCTCTCCAACACGCGTATGGACATGAGGACATTAGTATATGGGATGACATTTCACACCGTTACCTCACGTTTCTTAGATTTAGAGAGGAAGATCTCCATTAAGCTCAACAGAAGGACATTACCTGAATGTGAAGCTAAGAAAGGGTTAAGATTAGAAAGGGAGTAGTTTGATCTATTGCACCATTAGGACTCGACCTAAATCTGGGACGCTACGTGGGATACGAGCTCACACACACTCTACCTGGTAAAAAGAAAAAAAAGGAGGGGGTGAGGATGAGGTGGGCGGGAGGGACGATGGAGTGATGAAGAGTAAGAGGGGTGAGGGTGTTATTGTGCCGCGTGATGATGGAGTGAGTTAAGTGAGTGGGTGGCTGGGTGAGGGGGAAGTTAGTAAAAAATAAATAAATAATAAAAATGGGCCAAAACACGGCACTCAAAACCAGAAGGCTCAAAGAAGGGGGGCCAACCACAAAAAAAGGAGGAGAAAAGATAAGGCTCAAGGCACAAAAGGAAGATTTCAACAAAAAAAGCTGCACGAAACACCAAAAAGGGAGAAAATATATATATATGTAAAAATATATATGAAGAAGAGAATATACGTATGTATATCAAGGGGTTATATTTAACGTTGGGGGTGTTGCCTACCTTCTCGGAAACCTGAACGACAGATTTCTACAAAAACAAAAGAGGGATAAAGAAAGAAAGAAAGAGAAACAAACGTATATATAAAAACGTATAGATTTATGACTTTCCTGTAAAAGACAAGCTGCCCTCTGTGTAGCAAACTTTAAAAGCAAACTCTCCAACATGAACCAGGCTCATTTGGGATTCAAGCAGCAAGCACAACCAACATTGAATAACCAAAAATAAACCACCAAAAAAAAAAATAAAAAAAAATAAAAATCTGTGTTACTCTGTGTTTAAATGTGGGGATTTTTGGTATGGGCGTGTGAACAGACATTATTAAAACACACACCAGAACACCTTAGATTTTATGAGCTCTGTGGGAAAATTCCATGAAGAGTTTGAACACAGTCATCCCCCCTCCCCTCCCAATATGAAATGAAGCACTCCTCCACATACAGAGCAGTCCCAGGTGATCCTGAAAAAAAGTGTTTGTGAGGTGAGAAGTTCAAATGTGATATAAAATAAAAAAAAGGGAGAGAAAACCACCTCCTATAAGCACACAAAGACACAAATGAAAATGCACAGGTTAAGCAACAACTTAATCTTTAACACACACTGAGAAACTTAATTCAGCGAACACACACATGCAGGCACACCGATGTGTCTGAAGGACGGAGAAACATCGCTCTCCAGACCAAGCGGGAAAATGCAGTGGTGAAGGTATATGATATGTTAATAAAACACAGCTCTAGTGTGTGTGTGTGTGTGTGTGTGTGTGTGTGTGTGTGTGTGTGTGTGGATGAACTGTACAAATGCAACACAATCTCTCTGTCTCCGCCACCTCTACTTCCTACCAGCACGCCAAGTTGTGTGTGCATGTGTGGCGTGCATGTGTGTCAAGGTGTCCCCACTAGCGGTATTTATAGTTGAGGGAAAAGTGATATCTCCGGTGTAACCATGGATACTGTCGCCACGGAGCTACAGTATCTCTGAGTGGGAGGCCTAGAGAGTGGCTGTGCCTGTACCTCCGCCTCTACACACACACACACACACACACACCCCCCAACTCCACACCAACACCCACGAATGCAGGCATGACACTTCGATCATTCTCCATTTCTCTCAAACTAAAATTCACCAAAAATACATTTCATCCTCTCGTTCTCCTACTTCCCGTCCTCGCACACGTTTAACACTTGTATTCATGATGAACCTCCGGGGCTGCTTGGTGACATGGGAGCGATGACGAAAATGTCATCCTCACCTGCTCTCTCAGCTTGTCAGTATTTCACGGCTCACTTGGCCCTTCCTCTTTCAGTCGCGTTCATCCCTGCCACCTTTAAACCCTCACTTCCTGTCACTTCCTCTCCTCCACATGTTCCATTCTGACGTCGGCCTGATCATGATATGACAGTCAGCCTCGCTGCTTTTTCGTCTCTTCTGCGCTCTTTTACGTTTTCTTATTTTGACTTAGACATCACCAGCCCTCACACATAATTTAGATCAAACACTGACATTTTTGCCTATTTAAAAAAAAAAAAGTCTGCCAATTGGCTTGGCAAGTAGAAATATCAGTCTAGTTGCAATCTGGAAATCCATCGGTAAAAAAATAAAAAAGACTACTACTGGTAAATGCTACATTAGTCAGGTTCCTCCTTCCCTTCCACTTCTATAACCACACTGTGCTGTCTTTACCTCTCTGTATTTACACAGCAGACTTGGATCAAAGCTACAAAGCTGACACCACTTCCAGGGAAATTTTAAAAAATCGAAATAAATCAACTCAAGCTTTGATTACAACTAGGTACCCATGAGAGCAGTTTTAGTGCTGCAACCTGCAGTAGAGGACTGAGATGAATACTGGGCCAGACGTGGAACCAAAACCAAAATTACGCCTCAGTCACCACTGCTCCAAACAAAATTATAGAGGAGACACAGCTGTTCCCTTCCTCTCCCTTTCTACTCCCAGCAGAGTTACAGATCAGCACAAGTTTAGTGATAGGGATGAGATGAGACCAGCCCCTTTAAAGAAATACTCTGAAAACCAGTGATGACATGGACGTAGGGTACGTCGTTCCCCAGAGGAAACGAGCACGAGATGGCTTGTAATGTAAACCTAGTCATTTTCTCTTTAAAGCTGAAACCTCAATACTCCGAAAAAGCTTCAAACTATACTTGTAGCTGGATAATAAGTAGAACAGCTGCTACCACGACTGCTCTGCATTTACTATGAACTTTCTTCTTCTGCCTTATATCGTTTCCTGTCCTATCTGTCTTGCTACTTCCTTTCTCCTCTCTCCGACACTGCAACCACAGAGTTTCATCGTCACGATTCACCCTTCCCATTTTCCCATGCTCCTGCCTCTCTTTTCTGCCACTCACCTGCGTACAAACTTGGATGTGAACTTGCTGAAAATCCCTGTGGCGCCGTGTGTCCTCCGGGCCTGGCTGTTGCCATGTGACAGTGACGGGGACGCGGGCCCGCCGGGGTAGGCGGAGCCCTGCTGGTCCCGGGCACCCCGCTGCTGGCCCGCATGGAATGTGCTGCGTATGCCCACCCCTCGGGAGAAGTTGGTACGATCTGACACGGCGGCGCTGCTGATGTTGTGGGCAGACGGGGAGGCACCGGGCGCCCGCTGAGGTGGGGCACTATAGATGTGGTGTGGGAAGAGAGAGGACGGAAATGGAGGGAGGGATGGTAAAGAAAAAGGTGATACAGAGGAGGGGAGGGTGTAGAAGAGCAGAGAGGTGGATGTGGAGAGGATGAGAGAAGTGCGAAAAGATTGGAGAGGGATTGAGAAGAGGTTGGAAGGTGTGATGAGAGAAGAGGCAGAGAAGAGGAGGTGCAAATGAAGAACTCAGGGTGATGGAGATAGGACAGGAGAGAAGGGAGAATAAAGTAGGAAATTGAGACAGTTTGAAAGGCGGGGAGGATTGACAAGAAAAGATAAATGAACAAAGTGAGGTGATGAAGTAGGAGGAAAGAAGTGGGTTAAAACATTAGGGGATGGGATTGAAGAGGAGGGGTGTGGGAGAGGAACAAACAGTTAGATAAACACTAATAGAAGAAATTCACTTCTTTCTGATTTGCTACTTACCTCAACATAAGGTCACACAAGTATCTATGTCTGTTCAACCTCTGCTCGCCCTCATGTTTCATATACTCCCTTAAATCAGCCAAGTCAATATTTAGGACCACATCAGGTCACTCACTCACACGCACGCGCACGCGCACGCGCACACACACACACACACACACACACACACACACACACACAGAGTTAATCCTCTATGCCTCGGCCGTAGGGCAAAGCATCACAAACCTCCAGCTCTGTCTCTCTCACACACACATGGACAAAAACATTTGCACCAACTATTCACTGAGCTAAAGGCTTTCATTTGCTTTGTAAGCATGTGTGTGCGCACATCTTCCATGCTGGTGTGTGGCATCAGTACACCTGCGGCAGATGGCAAAGACAACAAACAGAAAAGGCAAAAGCACACAAACTGAAAGACAAGACAAATACAGAGTGTCATAAATACAGGAAGTGGAATAAATAGAGATCTCATATCAAATGGACCATCCACTGTAAAGAGGCTGCAATGGGACTGCAATAACATGTAACACAAATGTTGCAGGTGCAGGGTATGGTTACACTAATTGGATCATTAACAGTATCATCCTGTAACACAAATTTATGTGAAAATAGGAGAAGCTGTAAACACTAGGCCGAGGCATTCAGGTAAATGCTCCGTCTACCATTAAAACATGTGACTAAAAAAGTTCAGTTTCAGTTTACATCTCTCCCACGTCCATAGCTGACATATCACCAATCTATCTGCTCAGGTTGCTGTGGTAACAATGTAAGCATCAGTAACTATGTAGCTATGCCGGTTCCAACATGTGCATGAGAAACGGAGGTCCATCATTTTGCCCGCCAAACAATTACCCTGTCAAGTCGCAGTGCAGAACTTCTCAGCTGCAAAGAGCCAACAGACCACTGGTTTCAACATCTGTCCACGGACTGCAGTTCTACACGTTGCCCTCTGCTAGTAGCAACATGGATTCTGCTCAAAAAATCTGAACTGAGACCCATTTGTAGAAATCGGATTGGAATCCCGTTTCATTTTAAACCACTGCCAAATGTAGTTTGGATCTGAAAAATCACATTTCGTGCTTCATTTTTGCTGTCCAGACTTTCTAAAATCAATATGTATATGCCCAAAAAAGAGATTTGGGCTGGCAGTCTGAACAAGGCTTAGAAATTTTAGCTACAACTGATCTGTAAAGAGACACGCTATCACTGTCGATCTGTAGTATGACATCGTGGCATCTGGTCTGTATCTGCTGCCTCGTGAAACAACATTACATATCAAAAAAGGGGACACAATCCAAAATCATAATAAAGATGGGTACCTTAATACCTGCATTATCAGTTTCAAAGGACTACATGTGTTGCTTTCTCTATGGGATGGGGCGGGAGTTGAATGGTTTATCTACTGGAGCAGGCAGACATGGTCAAAAATCATCTGAGTGATGGATTGAAAAAGCAGTCCCATGCAGACCTCTAACACTCAACACATCCTTTAATCTGATGTGGATGTGTTCAAGTTGTGCACTGGGGACAAACACACAGCTCTTCTATGAATACAGAGGCGAGGAAAGAAAGGCTGGATCTGACAGGTTAGTGGGAACCAGTGTGACATGTTCGAGTTATGAAGATGACTGTTAATTGGGAAGGACTACATATCCCATAGAGGAAAACAGCTGTAATATTTTCTACTTTGTTCCAACATCTGAAAGTATTCCAATGTCACTTAAGGAAAAGAGTTCTGACAGACTGTAAGTATCTAAAGAAGGTGTGATATTAGGTGGTGTGGCATGAGGTGGATGGGGTCTGATGTGTCTTCATGGTGCAGCTGGATGTTTTCTTTTGCAAGGCATACTTGATTTGCGCATAGTTGACTGCACCTCTACATTATACAAATGTGGAGCTGCCTATGTGCAGCATCGCTTGCCTCACTGCAGCTCATCATCATGAATACTCATGCAGTATTTGAAACATTTTTCAGAGGGGCAATTGGGGACAGCTGGATAAAACAGGAATGGGTGGGACTTCGGGGCACAGATTGTGTTCTGAGAAAAAAAAGGGGCCTAATTCCTCACTTAGGGTACAGGCTATGTGTTGGAGCAATACCTTCTCTCCAGCGTTCCCAACCAGGTTCTGAACAGCCCAAGCTCACTGCTGAACGACGCATGCAACAGAACGAGACTTCAACATAGAGCAGACAAAACCACTTACAGCCAGAGGGCCACCTTGACATTTGCTCAGCTGGTATTTTAGCCTGACATTTGAGGGGGGGGGGGTGTTCACTAGAATAGGGTGGGGATCTCTGAGGCTGAACTGATATGTCACTAGCAGAGACAGACAGTATTTAAAGGCTAAGTTTGGTATTTTTCAACCCTGTTGTCTCATGTTTTTGTGTCTTGGTGAAAACTGGGAGCAACAATTTTTTAAATTGGTCCAGTATTGAGCGAGAGCGCTGCAGCCAGCAGTCGCAAGACAGGCGGTGTAACCACTTGAGGCATGTTCGCATTGTCAATTTGCGTCCACTTCCAGTTCCTGTTTTTGCCACTGACGGGCTCAGATTGTTATTTAAGGTGTCTCACAACTTTCAGAAAGGATCCCTGCAGAGACTGGCGTTTTTGTTCAAGTGTAAGATCCTTTTTGTTAACTTTCTCATCGTAAAACACACTTCATTTGAAGGTGACAGAAACAACCCAACTCCCAAAAATCCATCTTGGTTTGTCTGAGCCTAACAATGGCAAAATCAAGCACTTCTAGCGGAAGTAAATCGACGGTGTGAACATGCCCCAAAGGATTACCTTTTACATAGTTTCGTGGCTGCCGGCTGCAGCAGTCTTGTTTAAAACGGGACCAGTTTCAAAAGCTGTGTTTGCTGTTAGTCACTTAGACAGAAAAACATGAGAAAACAAGGTCCAGGTTGAAAAAGATCAAATTAACCTTGTAAGGTAGCTGAGGAACATATTCAAAGACCTCCTGTGTATTTTGTGACACATGGCTGGCAGGGGAAGAGACGAGGACTAAAAATCTAAAATATCAAAGTAGCCCTTGAAACAGACACTATCAAGCAGGCGAGCTAAACAACAAAGCAACACAACAAAGCACCAACACACAAGCCAAGCACAGACCGCAAATACACACAGACGACAGGCCAGACACAGTCCGGCCATTACTCCATTTCTTTCATTCAACGAGACACGCCACAGTTAACGCTCATTAGATGAAGACGGGGTTTTCCCAGGCAACTTCATAACTGAGGTGGGTTTACATAGCAGATTGAGGCTGTATAAGAAAGCACTTAACAACCTTTTAGAACAAAAAAAAAGAGAGGCTGTGGGAACCTTTAAAGGGACTCCACTTCTTTCCACAGGCCTGAAATTCATTTGTACAAGCCAGGGAAAATCCTTTTGTCTACACATCATATCAGAAAAACAAATGTATACTACAATGTTAGTTAAACGTCTATACATGCAACAGCTTACACAGACACATTTTCACAGAAACATGCATCAACACAACTTTAACAACTTCATTTTGTCTGGTTCTCCCCAGAGCACCTTTTAAAAATATCTTTGTGTCCTGCTTCAATACAACTTTGGTGGCAAAAGTTTTTTGGATTATCTTTATGATAAGTGTAACTACTGTTGACATCTAGGCTATATAGACAGATAACATTTTTGCATGCAGTCATTTGTTCTTATTTGCATGACGTAGTGGCCGCCCCTTTTTTTAAAATCAGCATAATGGTGACATCATCTAGCCTCTGACACAGACTTTCACTGATGCAGCTTACAGCTAAGTAACTTACCTGCAAATGTCAACATTAGTCATTTTAGATGTGGAGTAATATTTTTGTCCTAAATTACACTCCCAGTGCGACAATGTCAGTCCCTTGGCTTGTAAACTACAGTTAACAAACCAAGGGTGTTCACAATGTGCCTCTGATGCAGAGTGGAGTTTCTAAATATATCTCCTAAGACTTTTTCTTTCTTTTCTTTCCTTTAAAAGTAAGTAAGATGCAATAACTTTCATAACATTCCTTAAAGGAGCTGTATGCAACATTCAAAGTACATATAATCCAGAGTCTGGGGCGAGATTGTGTGCACATAGTTCTGCAACTAGCAGCTAACGGTGCTAATTCCATAAACAGCACAAAAAACAGCAGCAGTGCTGATGGAGTTAACACTGGTTGGGCCTTACGCTTCTGCGACAACGCTGTCCCAATGTTAGCGCTAACCACCATATGTGCGCATTGCAGAGTGGTGGCAAGTAGCTAGCCAGTGGGATACACACACAGGAACTCACATGCATGTGGGTCCAGACAAGCTACCACAACAATGAACAGAGAAGCTCAGATTATAACACATACACAGAAGGCGTGTCTTCATTCTTTGCTCAGGATGCCTTTACTCCACTATATCTTTATATAGCAAATAGTGATTTGCTGCTATATTAATGTTCTGAATGTTGCATACAGCTCCTTTAAACAAAAAAAGAAAATGGAGAAAAAAAAAGAATCTAGAAGTCACATATATACAGCACCACTCACTATACATACAGCCAATAACCGAGCTTATATAATGGGCTGGCCTGCTGCACACAGTTCATTAGCTACTGAGACCGCTGCGTGTGGATACCAGATTCCTGCTTGCCCATAAATGTCTCTTTTCTGAATTTGCTTGTTTTGTTTTTTCAGCCAGGAAAACAAACAAGTGATAAAACATGGTTTGTCAGAGTTACAGTACAGTGAAAAACCTGCTCATCTTGTTCTCAAGCTCCGACTGCTCAGCCATGGCCCACTGGGTAGTGTGAGGTTTGAGAGTGACTGATTGGCCAAAGACAAGCTATGTCAACACCGAGTTTAGCTTGTACAGCTTTCTGAGCTGCACAATCTACTTCCTGGCTGTTGCTAAGTAACTGGTGAGTCCATGATAGCTACTCTTAGAAATGCTGGACATCTCACTATGGAGATGCTGTAGTGGTAAATATATATATATATATATATATATATATATATATATATATATATATATTCAGATTCAGATTCAGCTTTAATCGCCAAGTGAGTACTCAGACATGGAATCTGACTCTGGTATTTTGTGCTCTTGATGTACATACACAGAAACAGATGCACAGACATATAGGCACATAGTCAGAAATTGATACCACAGCTGTAACTCAAACTATTTCTTGGCTTCAGATAAGGTTGTGTCATGTTGTCTCTTTGCTGCTACACTAATGCTAACCTTACTTCCGGGTGATTTGCCATGAGGGGAAAAAAATATGACTGTCAAGGAAGTTATTTAAAAAAAGGAAAGGAATGTGAGTGTATAATTTGCACGTCAGATTTCTCAACTTCTTGATCAAATGAACTTCTTTGCAAATGTAAATCTTTCAGAATTTTTCTTAATATTTATATCAAGTACTGTAGGAGGTCATTTTAGTTGACTAAAAGACCATTTCAAACCAAAAACATAAAAATATTTGAGACTAAATGATATACCGAAACTGCTAAAACTAGGGAAATGTGTCGTTTGCTAATGTGAACGTGTATGTGAGGTGGCTGCTGGCAAGCAGAGCAGTTTGTGTCAAATAAAACAGCTTCTCTATGGGGAGGAAAATCCACCTCTAAGATCGATTTCATGATTTCTGAGGGAAAAAATATTGGCAACCAGGTCAGTGCTGTGTGCCAGGATTTGTCACTGTGTAAAAAGGAATAAAAGGTAATCAAATATATATATATATTTTTTTTTAAAATGTTGGTAGTGTCACATTAATCTGGCAGTGGTGTAAGGTTTCAGAGCCAACAAATCATTTTTCCTTTCTTCATCTCTCCTTTTTCCCTTCTGCCCATCGAGTTCTTGCGGGAAGGATGATGATGATCAGTGCTGAGTAAAGTGGTGTGTGTTGAAAGGGGCTGAGGGAGCTGAGAGCATGTCTGTGTGTGTGAGTGTGACAGAAAGAGTGAGTGAGAGACTTGCCTGGGCCGTGGTGCGTGCAGGTCAGAGGGGCATGGATGATTGGAGGAGGACAGGGACTTGTGGTGGCGGGGACGCGAGGAGGAGGAGGAGAGGACGGCAGCGGCCGAGGCAGTGGAGGCGCGGGAGCCCGGAGTGTTTAGGCTGGGAGGAGGGGGAGGAACAGGAGGAGTACCCCGCCCAATGCACACACACACACGCACACACACATATGCAGACACACCCACAAATGTGATCGACACGGGACAAACGCACCATACAGTCAAACAATCAAATGTACATACAAGCATGACGCATACAGGCATTCACACACAGCGGGCGGGGTTTGTGTGTGGGTGGGCAGGGAGGTGAGGTGGAGCATGGTTAGAAGCAGCACTTATCAAACACAGTAAGGGGGGAGGGGGGAGGGAGGAACAGAGGAAGTAGAGACATAAAGAGACAGAAAACAGAGCAAAACGACATGAACAAAGAAGAAAAGTTGGTCTTTTTTGCTGCTAACATTGTTTCATCGTGGTTTGACAACAAGAAATCACAAGCCACGATCAAAGGTTGGCTGTGTTCCTGTACCTTTGTTTTCATGTAAAAAAAACACGAAAGGCAGAGCACAAAAGACCAACTTTAACACACAAGTTTCTATTGGCAAGGAAGACTGAAAACACACTCAGACAAATTATGTGGACAAAGTCAGGTACAAAAAAACACAAAGCAACAAAATTGACAAATCACCACATGAAGACTTAAGACAACCCTGCACTTCACTGGTCTGCACACTTGCCTCCCAAGCAGGTCTACGTATTGGAAAAATACTTAGTCAACACGATTTGAGGTGCTTGGATTGTCAGAAAAAGTAAGTCCAACCATATTTTTCTTGCACATCTCCTTTTAGTCCGTAAATAACTTTGTTTTGCTATTTATCATTAAATACTTTATGCCTTTTTAAAGGTGATTTTTTTTTGGTCTATTTTTTCATACTTTGTGAAGCACACTAAATTGTGACTTGTGCTATACGATAGGGCTGCATGATATGAGGAAAATATGCAATATATGAAAATAATAATGATATTACTTGCGATGACCAGAAAAGAGCTCCTACAGCTGAGGGAAAGTTAGACTTCGGACTTCTTAAATGCCGCAAATTTAAGATAAATTTTAAAATAACCAAAAGTAAAGAGAAACAAAAACATTTTATAAAACTACTTTAATTACTTTGGTTGGGGCCATTTATGCCAACATTTTTATTATAACATAAAACGCGATTTTGTTTCGCCTTTTGTTTTTAAATACCTGGCGTTTGAGGGCAAGTTCTTAGTGATATTGTTGTGGGATTCCACTGCCTTGATTCTCATCGTGTTAAGTTTGAAATACTTTTTTCATAAAATACGAACCTTTTATACAGTGCCTTGTACCAAAAAATCCTACTTCCCATGTCCAATTATTTTTTATAGATTTTTTAAAGATTGATTAAACACATTTTAATACCAATCAAGGCCTTATTTTTAGATTAAGAGATTTTTAAGACTTTTTTTTAAAGACTTTTTAAGGATCCACTGGAACTCTGACAGATATTAAAGTGTTCTCAGTTCTGCCTCTCTGCTGCTGCCACTATATCGCTAAAATACGACATACTGCATGTCGAATTAAAAAAGAAAATAATTTCAAACTTTTTTTTTTTTGAAAAGAACACTGAACTCAACACAAAGGCACCGATAAAAAAAGAATTTTTTTTTAAAGTGTAGTTTTCTACTTATTCTTTCCTTCAACTAACTCAGAAAATCTTGCAATGCAATCTTCAAGTCTTTCGCGATGTGTTTGATGTGTAAGTTGACATTACAATGACAATTTAAAAAGAACGATAAACAGTGCAGCCCTATTATACAAATAAAGTATCATCATATATAGTATATATATATATATATTATTATTTCAGACATGAGAGCTGAACCAGTAAGTTGATTAATTGGTCAACAAAAAAGCATCAATTTTAATAAAAAATTGTTTGTCTTCTTTAAGCATTTCTGAAATGCCAAACTTCCACTGAGTCCCACTTCTCCTATATGAATATTTTTGTGTTTTTTTAGTCTCCTGGGCCACGATAGGAAATAAAAAAGCTTTGACATTTCGGACAAAACAAGTAAATTGCTGATGTCTGCGAAAATCTGATGTTTTTTAGACTTTTTATAGACTAAATATTTATCAGTCATTATAGAAATTTAGCAGCAGATTCATCCATAATAAAAAATTATTGAGTTGCAACCCTACAAGACAAACACTGAAAATTGTGAAATGTCAATTGTGCTTTCTCAGGTATTAATGGGCAGATAAGGTGCTGAGTTTCAGATGTTTGGCAGGAAATAAAGCTGCGTTCACTGTCCTGCTATGAGATAATCACTGACCTATGAGCTCGCAGTTTTATGGATTTCACCTGTCACATGACTTCTGCCTGTCAAGGAGCTCTGCAATCCTTCCTTTCCTTTTCTGTTTTGTTTAAACAATCTGAGCTCTATCTGTAACAAAGAGTAGTTTATTGAATTACTTAGGCAAAACAACGCCGGCTATTTCCTGAACCCTCTCTTAATCAGCGAGGTTGCCACGGGCTACAAAGCTCCACACATTACTGACAGCTCAAACTTGACTTTATCCACACAGAGAAACAAACACAGTGAGAGACAGGGGAGAGTGGTACCAGAGGGAGAGAGATAGATGAAGAGAGAACAGAGGAATGAGCAACGAGAGACAGTGAGAGAGAGAGATGGACATTTATAGAGGTCAACCAAACAGCTGCTAATTACACAGAAAACAAACACATAGCCGAGAGAAACACACACTCTTTCTGACAGGGATTAAAGCGGCTAGTGATGGAAAAATAACTGCATTCACTGGACAACCCAGTGTGTGGCAAGAGTTTGAGCATGTGTGACATGTATGTTTAAGCTTGTGCGTGTGTGTCAATGAGTTTGTACGTGTACAGCCTCAGAATGTTTGTGTGTGTGTGTGTGTGTGTGTGTGTGTGTGTATGCAGATATTTCTGTGTATGTGTAAGCCTATTAGGAGGCAAGTACAGGGACCATATAGTGCCACTAAGAGTTAATATTCCATCACAAGTCTTCCTAATCTCCTTAGAGAGAGAGGGGACAAAAAGAAAGAGAAGAAAGATTAATATAAAGACAAAGTGGGAAAAAAAGAAAAGAAGGGAGGTGCCAAGAAAATGTGAGTGACTTAAGATCCAGAGGGACAAGAGCTCAGACGTAGATAAAAGAACACCAAAAGCAGAAAATTAGGAAAAGACAGAAAGGGATAAGGGGAAATTGGGGAAAGGAGGGTGGTGTAACAAGTACAAAAGCCCAAACTTCAAAGCATTAATGATGATCAAATAAAGTAACTTTAAAATCAAAGCAGATGACAAAGACTAAGTTAGCAGAGCCTACCATGGCTAATAGACCCACAGTGATAAAAAAAAACAAAAAAAACACCAATGCTGTCTCAAATGACCACATCGTCACTATGTAGTGCTTAGACTGAAAGACAATGAATAAAGAACAAAATGACATCAATGTGTCAAAACTTTTGCCTGAACATGGATTCAATTAATTGTTTTCGTCACACTGTAGATGGGGCACCATGTTGGGAACGAGGGGGTCATTTGAGACTGATTCATGAACAGGTAATAAAGCAGTAATGACAATGAACACTGCATCATAACAGGGATTATGGTTTGCCTTAGTGTTTAATGCTCATGGAAAAAAAGCACACAAAGCGTATGGCTGGTTAAGCATGAGTGATGTGTCCGTGGTTGCATGTGTGGACGCGCATGTGGTGCATTCAAATCCCGGGCGACAAACGCGACGGCTTCCATCGACGGCTAAAATTACTGCATGATGGTGTGTTTTATGACTTTAAAAATGAAGATTACAAAGTCCACAATCAAGGAACTCCAAAATGAACAAAAAGTTGTTTTGTCAATATTGGAATTTTTTAAAAGTGGTTGAAGAAGAAGCTGAAGGGAATGTCACACTCCGCAATATTTTAATCCAATGAAATACGAGTGCGAAAGAGGGGAGCTTGATTTATGGCTAAACCCAATTTTCACAACCCTTTTTGTATATGCAAATATGTGTGTAATATGTGTGTAATATGTATGTAAGATGGGCCAAAAAAGTATGACACCAAAATATATAAAAATTAATGAGTGAGTAAGATTATTGCCTTTTTGGCGTTATGTTAAGTTTTGCACCTGTGGATTTGACTTTGGGCAAAAACCTGGACTAAATTACAAATTTGGCAAAGTTAAATGAAAAAGAACATTTTTATTAAAGGACAAGAACAGAGAGAAGAAAGAGTTTAAAGGGCAAATAAGGTCTCTGTGTGTCAGCATGTCAACCTGCCTACCAGTATGTGAATGTAAAAAGCGGGTGTGTGAGTCCATCTAACCCTGCTTCTGCTGTAACTGGCAGGCCTCCATCAGCCCATCATGGGTAATCTGTAATCTACTGGAGGTTTGGCCTAAATTCCCTAGGGAGCCTGATTTCCATGTCCAGGAGGGCTCACCCCACCCCGGGGGGAAAGCTTGTGGGCCTCCCTGAGCCAGCTGGCAGAGCTCTGGAGAGTACCAGCCAAGGTCTGGGATTCAGTCACTGAGACAGCTGCGGCACTGCTTCATTCACAAACCATGGTGAGCGTGTTTATATTATGTGTTTGTTAGTGAGGACGCAGCGCTACCTCACTGCAACTTGAGTTGACGAGAGAGGAAGAGTGTGCGTGACAAAGACTGTAACTGTACTTGCCTTGATCTTTTTGAAAACACCTCTCTTTTAAAATTGTGTGTGCGTATATAAATAAGTGTGTGTACCTGTCCTTGCCGTTCTGGATGCCCTGGCCCAGCGTGGCTCTCTCAGTCAGAGGAGAGTTCCGACTGCGGCCAGTACCGGTGGACAGGATACTATTCTGAAGGGAGAGAGGGAAAAAATAGGAAGAATGTTAGAAATATAAAGAAGAGTTTAGGACTGATTTTAAGACAGTGAGAGATCCCTTCAGTGGTTAGTAGATGGAGAAACGACATTTAAGGTGACCAATTATTCATAGAACAGCCTCAAGCAAGCTTCCCAATCAGCACAGGGTTAGCTTAATTAAATCTTCACCAAATTAGGCCTTAAGAGATTTCCCTGTAACAAATTTATCTTCTGCAGCGTGTCAAAGTTACAATTACAAAACCATTTTGTTTTCAAGTCAGTATCCTTCAACTGTCATTTAAAGACCCTTCACTCCCACACAGGTGTTTTTCATTATCCTGTCACATCAGCCATCTGCTCAGGTTCAGGATGGGTGGAGCTATACTGGGAATTACATAATGTCACATGTCCATATACCAATAAAAATGATAGAAACTGTTCCCACCCCGACAGGGTATGACTAAATTAGAAGGAGAGTGACAGACTTGTCGTGTCATCCAAGGGGTGAACTTTAAATTTCACATCCTGCACTCTGCACAAAATCTATGAAACCATTTCAATGAGGAGACATGAGACACCCTCAAATACTTTCTACAGTAACGTTTCTAAAACTTTCTTTAAAGTTGAAATTTTATACTCATAAAGCATTTGATGGTTTGTGTCATATGTACACTGTTAACAGGCACCTGTTGAGTAAGTTACAGTACCGCTTTGGTGGTTCTTAATTGGTGAAAACTGAGTGGATGACAGAGCTGGGTGATACTGAGAAAATACAAAAAGGCATTTTCACAGCACACACTTTGACATGTCACAGTAGGAAAAGCACAGGTGTAAATAATAAAATGAATGACGGCTGAATTCCATTTAGCTGCTTCAGTGTCAGGGTCCTTGGTAATGTGGATGTGGGCTCACTGTCATACTGATATGGCTTACTAGGACACTAAATAGAGAAATAATTTGGCACTTACAAAACCTGTGCTTTTCTTAGCACGACAGGTCAAAACATCTGCTGTGTGAAAGACTTAAAATTCTGCCTAAACGCCAAGATAAAAATAATGTCCAGATATGGCATCACCTAAGTTACCGTTGTGAGAAAACGAAAAGGCTGATGATGACTAAAACCTAACCAGAGAGTATAAAAATAATCTAGCATAACCTTGAACATGACTCACACTTCCATACACCGTCATAGTTTTATGGCTATTTGTCTTAATTAGTAACTAGCATTTGCTTTGATCTTTGGACCAAAGAAGAAGATAATATCTGGCTGACGTTGGCTTACACTAAAGAGCAACAATGACTGTCCAAGTAAAAGTTAGCTTTTGAATTTCTCTAAAGTTTCCTTTCAATTTCTTGCATTCATTCATATTTGATAACACTGTCTATTAACAACTGCTGTGTGCATTTTGTCTATGGATCTGCGTGTAGGCCTGTCTGGATAACTATTTTTGTTGAACAATATATTTTCCAAAAAATAATATCTTTATGCTATATTATTTTCATTTTGAAATCATTCTATGCCAGTGATAAAATTATTATATTATTATTATTATTATTATTATTATTATTATTATTATTATTATTATTATTATATAATAGCATAAAAGTGCAAGTACACCCTTTCAAAAAGCAAAAATTTAATTCTGGCATCACACTGGCTAAAATATTGGTTGGACATTCTTATGTAAACAAATATGAATAGTAACAGGCCTATCACTGTGTTTATATTTAGTAATACTGGTGATGTGGAAACCATAATACACTAATGTGCTCATTTTAATGTGCTTTTAATAGAAACTGTGAATATTTCAAATGTCGTGTAAGCAGGCAGTGTGAGAGCGCGTTCTCACGGTGGAGGGCGTGGCGCTCTTCTTGCGGTCAGAGGAGACCAGGGGACTAGCTGGCACCTTGGTCGTGGAGCTGCCTGATGAACCTTTCCTCCCAGAATCCTCTCCTGCAGTCCGGTTGTCTGACTGACCCCCCCTCTTAGAGTAGGAGGAGCCTAGAAAGAGAAAAAGAAGGCATGGATGAGGAAAGCCATCACTTGCTGTGCCCTAACCTGAGTAATTGCCCCTGTCCATCCCATCTGCACCATCATCTGCTCTGCCACTCATTCGTCATTTTCCTGTCATCACTCAGTTCTCTCACCTTCTTTTGTGTCTTTGTCATTCAATCTGCTCGCCCAACCCTCCACACTTAAATCGATCTTGTCTACCCTCAACTCCACCCTCTCTCCCTCCACCCAGCCCATCTCTCTTACTTCAACCTTTACTCCAACATACACTATCGCCACTCCATTTAAATTCAGTTCTTCCTTTTTAAACCACTCTATCTCTTCCCCTTTTTCACACTGTGGCTACAGGTGTCTACAAAAAAATGTGATGCTCACCTTCAAAAACTATTTTTGGGGACTTAAGAGGAGCTTTTTACTCTATCACAGCCTTTGAAGGCCTTGAATTATTTTCTCCACCTGCTTCAGTGTAGCAGGACCAGAGACCAATCCAGCATACACCAGGATTTAAACCATATGATTCAATTTAAAATACAAAATATAACTTTGTACAATGTGCTGGTCCTACGCTCCTGACAAATGACCATCCCAATCGGACCCATCCATCTCTCCTAACCTCTCTAACACACACAAGCTTCACCCCCTCCTCTCAGACACACCAATCTCACCCTGGTCGGTGGCTCTGCGGTTCTGAGGCTTCTGGTTGGACGACACACTGCGCTGTACCTTAGAGAGGTGAGATGGACATACAGGTCAGTGTGGTATTCTTGATGTCACACAGTGTTAACACACACACACACACACACACACACACTTTGGGCAGTAAGTAGAAACTGCATTTACAGCTGCTTTTAATCTAGCCATTCTCACACGACACCCACAACAATTCAAGCATCCGGCGAACACACTGGTTGTTGTGGTTCACATGTACCTGTATGTAGGTCAACCATCTAAAACCTACAAATGAGCTTCATCAGAGAAGATTCCCAAAGTGTCTTTGGTAAAAAACAGGAGGTCAAGTCAGCGCTCGTGTCACTGGCTGCGGTTGGGAGACCTCATTATGTGTTAGCAGAAGACATTATGTGTTCTCATTGTACCTTGTGGGGCGGGGAGGGGGCGTTTATGTTGCTTACATCACTTCCTGGCCGGGGCTTGATGCCACCTTCATCCAGCTGGGGGAGAAATCAAAACACAGACCTGAATACGTGCATATCTGGAGGAGACGCAGAGAGACTGCAATGTGGCTACAGCAAACACAAAGGACTAAAAGAGCCTTTTTAAAAAATGTCACTGTTGTGAGAACACAACGTGCTCTGTATGCTCTGATGGCTTGGGTGCAAAAATAAAAGTGAAGCCCAACATTTTCTTGTATTTAATGATGAAATGACAAGAGCTGGTTCGTCTGACAGTTCACTGTATAACTGTAGCTTAGAGAGCTCTGACAAACCAATAATAGCTGGCATGATATTGTGTAGAACAAAGACGTGTAGGTGTGAGAAAGAAACAGCGTACCTCAGAGTTCCTATAGTCCAGTAGCAGGTATGCAGCCATCACATCATTGTACTTCTGGTTCACCAGCGAGTCCTGAATCTCATCCTGAGAGAATCCCATCTGCAGCATGATGTCTACACACACAAAACCAGTGTATAATTAGAATGGTGGACTTCCTGCAGGTTCATAATTCCCCTTAAGATAAATTATCTTTGTGTGTGAGTGGAGGAAAAGAACATCTGCATGAAGCATGCTTGTGCGTGGGTGAAGTGATAGAATACATTTATCATTTTTGAGTGCATTTCTATTCCTACCTGTCCTCCTGGGGTCCTTATAATCTGGTTGGGGTTCGACGTAGGGTTTGAGTTCTTCATCCTCGTGGCCCACATTCATCCACCGGTCCCTCATTATCTGCTGCTGGGTGAAAGCCAAACAGATGGTTACAGGGAGACATGAGATGTCAGAGACAATGGAAGGGCAAAAGGCAGAGGAGGGAGGAAAGGAAATGAGAGGAGAGAAAGCAGAGAGGGTAGAGACATTAGTACAAGAGTCTCCTCAAGACAAATAGCAGCACAACGGAAAGGATGCAGGAGTCAGCTGAACACTATGAACTTATTCTATGTTATTTATCTATTTACTTCACTAATCTTGACAATTATTCTTAATTAATTATTCAGTTGTTTTTTAAAGCCATAGCCAGGTGTATTTTATCTTCAATATGCAAATGTCTTTTCCTGAGGACGCAAATGAGGGGTGTGACCTTTAATAAACAGGCTCTAAAATGAAGGCTCCGCTACACTGATCATAACAGCGTGAGACGGGTAACATTCAGGAAAATTTAATCATATCAATCTCCTCTGGTTGCTTAGAAATTTAGACTTTATGGTAGGTGTAAATGAAGAAGTCAGACTGAATTCTCACTCTAAAGCAAGAGTCTTCTCATTTTATTTTAATAGGGCTGCCGTTTTGCATTTAGCAGGTAAAGCAGAGACTGCTGGGAGCCAAATGAATCACTCTCAAACTAACAAGTATTTACTATGCCTTATAAAAAGAACTTGACACTTCAGCAACAAACTCACATATAGCTGGTGAAGCAAGTCCAGGTGTTCAGTATAGTACTGTATGCACTACACACACCATTACATTAACAAATAAGCAATTGCTGGTCAAGCTATTAGAAGACAATTCTGGTTTAAGTTGTTTTCAGTCTGCAAGATTTTAAATCTGGTTCAGTTAGAAAATTAAATTAAAAGCAAATTAGCCCACAGCTACAATAGATATAAGATGCTTCAACCTCTTGTGTTGAACCAAGGTGATTTGTGTGTTCTTATCTTGTGTTTTTTTATGTGTGTGTCAGTGCTGTGCAGTGTACCTCGAGGCTGCCTCTTTTGGAAGGGTTCAGAATGAGGAACTTTTTGAGCAAGTTCTCGCAGTCAGTGGACATGTAGAAAGGAATCCTGTATTTACCACGCAGCACGCGCTCTCTCAGTTCCTGGGGATGGACAAGTGCATCAAGTGCATGACAAATCAGCAGCAGAAAAAAAAACATACACACAATTGTTTTCTCCCACATCCTTAGATTCTGTCAAAGGGAAGTGTGAAAATGTGGAATGCACCTCAGACTACCTGAAAATAAAAACAGTTTCATGATAAAGGACTTGGCTCTGTATCTCATCAGTGTATATGGTTTAAACTGATGTGGCTTAAATGAGCCGAGCAGCAACATTAGCTGTGGTTACACCCCCAAATGATTAATAGTTTTTTGAAACAAGTACTGCATTCATCTGAGCACAAGCTGGTTAGCATTTCAAAAAGCTTTGATTCTAACACAGGGACAATGTAGTTGGTGGGTGACATTACTAAAACATTTTAATCAAACACTTCCTGTTCTTTTGATGATGTTATTAGATGTTCTTAGAAAAGGTTATTGTAATAATTGAACATAATGCCGATGTTTACAAAAGTCATCAGACACAAATAATTAATATTACATTTATCTACTTCAGTGGCCTTTATCCAGTGTTTTTAATACAGTGCCACTAAACTTTTTAACAAATTCAACATCCTACTGGAGGCATCTTAATAATCGTAATTCAGTGAGACACTGAAGGATAAATGTATGTAGTAACAGGCTTTAACACAGCTGTAATGCATATGCAAGCTTTTAAGGAGCTCACAGTATATAGCAAGGCACTGAATGTGAATTAAAAATCCGTCAAGGTGCAATACTAAGTGCTAGGGCTTATAGAAAGGCAGATTAATCAAATGAAGTGCTGAAACATGCACATAAAACTATCTTAGCTGTACATTTTGCACTTGTTTTGTCTGTGCATCAATTTGACACATTTAAAAGAACGAACATCTTTTATTAGAGCGTCAGAAAACAGCGAGACTCCTATGTGTTAAATAAATAGTAGGTAATGTAGGTGTTAAACAAAACTCCGCACGGCAGGAGGTAGTGCTAAGGCATAGTCGATGAAGCTGGATGGCAGTTTGCAGGCATGTTAATATCAATATCACCACATTCAATGTCATATCGCCCACCCAAAATGTGTCTGCACTTCCAGAGTGACTCATGTGGGTACCGACTGAATGCAGAGTGTGATAGGTGGTATGAATAATTGTGAATAACCATAGTTCACAGAAAGCATTAAATCCTCTCTGTTTGAAAACAAAGCACCAGGTTTCAGTGCCGATTTGGTGCATCACACAACCAAACCCCATTTGAAGAAAAAGTACTTGAGCTGGCATTTAACCACTTTTACACATTCATTCTCTCTCTCTTGAGTTTAGTTTCTGCATTCTGTAGGGAGGAAGGAACAGAAACCAGCATGACAAATACTACAACCACCCACAGAATACAGACATCCTCTTATGTAATGCACATGAACGCACACACACACACAAACACGCTCTCTCCTCTTCCTGACCTTGAGGTTTTGTCCATCAAAGGGCAGCGAGCCGCTGACCAGTGTGTAGAGGATTACCCCCAGGCTCCACACATCCACCTCCGGCCCATCATACTTCTTTCCCTGGAACAGCTCTGGGGCGGCGTAGGGCGGGGAGCCGCAGAACGTGTCCAGCTTGTTCCCGAGAGTGAACTCATTACTGAAGCCAAAGTCTGCTATCTTGATGTTCATGTCTGCGTCCAGCAGCAGGTTCTCCGCCTGCAGACAGAGTGTGGGAGAGAGAGGAAAGAAAACATAATTATCACGTAGAGAGCAGGAGGATGTTAAGGGAAGCAAGAAGATGGAGACGAGGAAAGATTACTAATATGCCGGGATTTTTTTTTTGGATGACATGCCATGTGATGATACACACATACTTAAGCTATGTTTTGTGTAATATGGAAATGCGGTATTTCAATTCTTCCACATATAAAATCTCCTTTTCCACTTTCCTTCCTCCACAGGAAGGTCAGAGCTACAGTACATTAAGTTTAAAGCTAGCTTGTACAAAAAAGTTTGATAAATAGGCCAGCCTGTCATCCAGTGCCAGTGTAACAAAGATTTTCTCTGACATGCAAATGAATCTGAAGATAATTTATTCCACAGACAGTTATCTGAAACACCTTTCTCTGGGAAAAAAAACTCTGCTGGGTGAGAGAGGGGTTTTTCAGAGTAATGGCCTGGGGCCTACAAGTAGCACACAATGGGCAAAGTGAGCTGCCAGTTTATTCCTGTGTGTGTGTGATTGTGTGTGTGTGTGTGTGTGTCTATCCCTGAGCCTAAAGTGAGCCAGTGAGCAAGGAGGCTGGGGTTGCCTAGCAACAGGTGCGCTCTCCTTTTCACTTGCTCTGAATACTCTGCCGCTTCTGTGTGTTTGAGTGTGTGTGTGTGTGTGTGTGTGTGTGTTTGTGTGCATTAAATACAACACTGACATCATCTCTAGGCACTGACCTAGGAAATAAATGAACACTGATTTCATCATCTATAGCTAATCAAAATTAACACTTCAACTTGGTGAAACAACAAACTTAAACTTCACCAGTATAGTCGCAAGAACAGCAGAAACCATATGTAGAACACGATTTGGATTTTTCATCTTGGGAGCCAAAGCGATTTCAGTCTCGCTGTGAAATGCAGGCTCATCAAAATTTGCTCTTGCAGTGTCGGACCTACTAGAATTAAGCCTGTGCCGGATTTCACAATACAACCCACAGATCAAGAGTGATTAGGATAATGTGCTGGATGGTGCGCATTACAATAATGAGAACTGTCTGTCCTCCAAAAATCTTATTTCCCATGTTGCCTTTTTTGGAAATGCCAGCCACCAGTGCCAGCTGAAAGTGTAGAAAGTGTTTCATGACCTTCGTCACAGCATTGAAAATGTTTATTAAAAAGCCCAAAATAACCGTGATTGGGAAAAACAACTTTGAGAGGTTCCTGTATGGTCACTATAACAGTAATCATGATAATGTCTTGTCTACCGGTCTGCCTGCTGGCACAATAAGAGGATTTACAACTCAGCATTATACTGTGAACCAAAATGACCTGGAAGAATTAGACCTGTGTGTGTTGTGTTTCATTTTTGGCACCAACAGCATCACAAACAGGAAATAAATGGAGAGACAGAAGGAGGGGATGATCCAACACGATAGCCGAATTGCAAAGAAATACAAGTGTGTGTGTGTACAGATGTACGGGCATGTGTGTTTAAGCCGTAGCACTCCAAGAGGGACATTATATCATCTTTGTGATTAACCTCTGGGTGGCGTGTTCATGGGGGCAGGATTTCATCTCAAAAAGTCAAATCCTATAAAGATTAATGTGGACAGAGAGCCAGAGAAAGAATGCTTGCTTGTGATCTGACACTCAATGTAATTAATGTGTGTGTGTTCTCACCTTGAGGTCTCTGTGTACTATACACTTCTGATGGCAATACTGCACAGCTGACACAATCTGGAGAGTGAGAAAGTGAGTGAGAGAAAAAAGAGGGAGAGAAAGAGATGGAGTAAGAGAAAGGATGACAGAAAGGATGGACGGGTTGAAAGGAAGTAAAAGACACTGAGAGCTCTTCATTAGGATTTCATTAGGAAGCAATCATGAGGAAGTACTAGGGATGAAAAATTTAAGCCATTCCCTTAACTGCTTACAATTTAATGATCAATAATCCATCATTAAAAACCATTAAAATACAAAATGCGTGTTTTTTTTTTTTACCTGTTAAGCTTCATGTTAACAAACAACATAGGCCATTTTTTTGTAGCACAGCCCCTAATACATTTCTTAATAAATTAAAGGAATACTTCGGCCCCATATTACCATTTGTATATCAGTTTCTCACTGCGTGTTATGTTGAATAAGTGAAGAAAACTTATTTAGGTCTGTGTTTAACAACAGCAAAACTATACAAAAACATCAACTGAAAAACTCTCACACAACACATGTAGTATAATCCAAGTCTCATTCATCCCGTTGAATGCTCAGTACTTCCAAAACAGACAGCCTTGTCCGACAGGGAGCTGAATGGAAAGTGAAATTTATTTATGCTTTCTTCAAAGCCAGACTCCATTGACAAAAACAGTAATTTTACCTCACTCAACACGGAAGCTGCTAGTCCACCACTACCTCTATAAGTTAGTTTGTGTTTTTGTGTGACTTTGGTCAATCCAAACAAACCCTTTAAAACACCAAAGTCACACAATAACATAAAGAGACTAAGTGATTGAGTGATGTAGACCAGCAGCTCGCATGTTCAGTGAGGTTAAATTACTGTTTTTGTTTTAACCCTTTGGGGTCAAGAGTATAATTAGTCGTTTCTGGCTACTTTTGATTATACCTTTAAATTTCACCTTAAAAACTGTTTACCTTGCCTTTATTTGGTGTAATTTTTTTCCAGCTATTTTTTCATTTCAACATACTGCATGGACCTAAACTCATACAAAAAACACAACCAATAGGCAAAGGGGATGTCATGTTTTTTTTTTTTGTTTTTTTTGCTTGCAAGCACTTTCTTGTTGTGAGCACTTTCCTTAGAATAGCCCGTTTTTATCATTTGTTCCTGCACCAAATGCGCACCAATCGTTAAGACAATATTCAGGAAAAAGCATGGCGTAACTTATTTATCATAAGTCTGGTTTTACTTGGCCTATCAACACAATTTAAAACTGGTATTTCGTTAGAAGTTCGCACTTTCGACACAAGTTGAAACAGATACTCAGCGAGGCTGCATCTTGTTGCTACGTCATCGGTCATTTGATTTGGACGCACTGGCACGGGTTAAAGAGAGCATTAATGAGTTTCATGTTCAGTTCAGTTCCCTGTCAGAACTGACTATGTATTTAGGAAATACTGAGCATATGACCGGATAAATGAGACATGGCTTATACTGCACAAGTTGTGAGTTTGCAAACAGTTGTTTTGATATAGTTTTTGGATTCTGCCTTCACTGGACGCATGCGAGAAAAACAACGTTTTTTTTAACCAACTCAATGTAATTAATATAAATATATGATATAAAAATGGTCATTTGGGGGGGTAAAATATTTCATTAGGTGAATATTACTACATTTTTGAATGCAAAATGTAATCAATAAAAGCCTGTCCCTCAGAATGGCTGCTTCTGCTCCTTACACATTTTAATCTCAATCTAACATGCCTTAAAACAGCAGCAGCAGACAAAACCACAATAACTATAAAACTACACACATAAATGGGCATTTTCTCTAACACACACGAACCTGTCTGAATTTGGCACGGGCTTCTTTCTCCTTCATCCTGCCATGGGCCACCAAGTAATCAAAGACCTCTCCTGGGAGACGAGAGAAAGAGGAGGAGAGCAGATTTAGTGTTGGAACCTGACACTTGTCTCCTTAGAGCCAGGGTTTTCAGTCAATGAGACAATGGACTAAGTATTGTCCTTTAAAAAGTATGGGCACTTAAAATAAAATATTTCAAAAAATAAGCTGTTTTCAAATTTACAGTGACAATAATTTTCAATGCTAAGGGGATAGAGATGGTCAATAACCATGGATAACTTAACAAATAAAATAAAAACAGAATATTTCTGATAACAACCCTTTGGACAAAGTACTAACAAAAACTAAGAGCCAGTACATTAAGAGTGGAACTAGCATTTTTTTGGGACCCATCTGATTCCAACATACAGAGTGCCAAGCCTCAGGGGGAATGATTTCACAGTGACACGCACTTACCTCCACTAGCGTACTCCATTACGAGGTACAAGGTCTTCTCTGTCTCTATCACCTCAAAGAGCTTGACTGGAGGTGGAGAGAAAGGCAAAAACAAAAAGTAAAGTGAAGGGAGATGGGGCAAAAAATAAAAATAAAAAAAGGCCAGGAGAGCAAGAGTGAAAGCAAAAATGAAGAGGTAAGAGAGAAAGAGAGAAGCAGAGGGATTATTATGATTCGGGTTGACTACGTGACCTTGAAGCACCACAATAAAATCTGGTGCTCCTCGAGTGACGACAGAGTGGAAACTCACGTTTCAGTATGACTCACCTATGTTGGGGTGATTCAACATCTTCATGATCCTCACCTCCCGGAAGAGCTGTGAGAAACAAGCCACACAAGGTGCAGTGTCAAATACACTGTCAGATTTAGATAGGTACTGCTTGTCAGCGTGAGTGTGTTTTGTTGCGAGTTCACTTTCATTCACTTCCTGTTTATGAGCATGCGGGTCAAAATACACACACTGGAGAACAAAAACAAATTTTTTAAGCAATACCAATTAAAATCCAAGCTCTGGCCATATCTAGGATTTCAGAGTCAAACAAACAATGCCCTCAGCTGCTTATAAACTCCGGCGTATAAGTCAAAGCACTGCCTCCAAACTACTAATTCCAAAAAGTCTAGCTCAGTGCCATCCAGTCTCTTTCTGTGGTTAAGGCGTGAACAGACGCTTCTCACTCATTACAAATTTATTTCCTCTGACTCAGCAGATAAGGTCAAACTAAGCTTACATACAAATTATCCGGAAGACATTCTGTAGACAGACAGTTAGAAGCTGGCCTAGGGCTGGGGAAAAATTGATTCTTAGATGCATCCTGACTCTCTCTTGAAAGATTGTCTCCATGCAGATAAGACACTAATTGAACATTTAAAAACCCAATCCATGACATAATAATTGCCTGTAACAAAATCACAAAGTGAAAACAAATAAATCAAGATCGATCTGTCATCATTTTATAATTGCGTCACAGCCATCTGATGTGAATCGAATCGTAAGGTGTCCACACCTCAGTGTGTAATATTTACTCTGTTACCAGTATTGGCTCCGTTTAATAACATCTGCAGTCCTTAAAAGTAATGTAACCTACTTTTTCAAACAAAATTTCAACATCACTGCGTCCACTGCCATTTTATTGGAATCGAATTGAATTGATTCATTTGTGGGGGTTTTTAAATACTAAATACCTTTATAGATATTGAACAAACCTGACACATAGGGTTAAAATAATTACCCTAATCATGTATAGTTGAAGTGTTGCATTTGTGAATATTGTGGTGTTATTTTTTAACATAACAAGAGGAAAAAAGTTAGATTAATTATTATTCGCTTCAGCTGTAGCATAAATTTCCATCACTTCCAAGACCCCAACAATGTCTGACACGAAGAAAACAAAACAAACAAAAAAAAAACTTCAAGGTGTGAGAGGGGATGATATCAGGAGTTCCCTGCCAAATCTGGTCCTATTGCACATGGATTTGTATTTGCATGAGTCTTTACATTCAATATAAGGGTGTCTGAGTGCATTTGTCTTTGAATTTATGTGTTGGCCCTGTCAGTGTCTTTGTCGTGTCTTAACATTTTCTTGTCATGTGCTCTGTGTTGGCCCACAAGTGTGTATTCTGTGCCTCATGTCTGCGGATGCATGACTGTTTAGTGTGTGAGTGTGTGTTGAGTGTGCAAGCGTACATGGTTAGAGTGTGCATGTAAGTGGACAGACCCCACCCTGCCACGATCAAAAGAAGTAATTGCAGCTTGTTTCCTGTAATTAAAACTCTCTCTGAAAACTAGACCACTTCAGAAAGACAGACAGAGACAGAGAGAGAGCGAGGGGAAGGGAAAGAGAGAGAGAGAGACGGACAGAGAGAGCAAAAAAGAGAAAGACATGTGGGGCAGGACGAGTAACTTGAAAATGACTTCTGAGAAAAGGGATAAGAAGGACTGAGGTTTGGATTTTGTGCCTGTGCGTGCACATGTGTGACAGAGAAAGAGACCCACCTTCTGCAAACTGGAGGAGTTGAGCTGTGTCTTATCAATGATCTTTACAGCCACCTGGAAGCAAAACAACATTTATTATTACACTTTTATTCATTGATTACAGTTGCTGCAATGGGTTTGACGCATCTTGCCCGCACCAAACATGCACATTCATAGCCTGTGACCGCAGCACAAACACATGTATGCGTCTTTTTGCATCACAGACACAGAGAACGATAGAATCTCACAGAATTAAGTGATAAAGACAAATCACAGCGGGCAACAGTTGCATAATAGGGCAGAATTCAGAAAGAGACAGACACAAAGCTGAGACATGCTTCATATCCATGTCATAATAAGGTCTATAGTTCATAATCCAACAGATATCACCAACACGGGACACTGAGAGAGATAAAACAAAGAAAAAGAAAGAGAGAAAAATAAGGAGGAAGAAAAATAAAAATAAAGACACAGATGGGAGAGATTCAAAGTGAGAGATGTAGAGAAAAGGGGATGAAACGGAACGAGAGAAAAGAGGACATAAAGAGAGAGAGAGGCAAAGGAAACAAAGAATGATGTCTTAACAAGGACACAGAAAAGGGAGGTCCACTTCTTTCTCCCATATCTGTCTTTCACTGTCAACTAACTCCTTTCTTCCACTCCTCTTTCTGGTTGTGCTTGTCTGTCTGACTCTCTCATGCCCTCTGACTCTCCCTTGTTTTCTTTGTGTGTGTGTGTGTGTGTGTGTGTGTGTGTGTGTGTGTGTGTGTGTGTGTGTGTGTGTGTGTGCCAGCGAGTCACATGGAGTGTTATCAGGGTGTCAGGCACAGAGCTGTCACACATTGACAGAGCCTGCCTACCCCTCTCTCTCTCCCTCTTTTTTTCTCTCTCTCTCTCACACACACACAGACCAAGAGTGTACTTGACTGGGCCTCAGACAGACCCCGGCATGGGCTCATTGCAGACACAGCTTTTCCCTTAAAGAGATAGACCACTGCGTTACATCACATCTGGAATTCACAGTAAGCCAGAGACATTTAGGCTTCTCTATTCAAGCTGACAATAGCGATGTAGTCTCCTGCAGCAGATGTACCGTCTCCAAAGCCATGCGAGCCCAGTATCAGACCAGACCTACTGTGTGTCACAGCATGAGCCTTCCCCTATCCTCAGCAACCAGGAAGCGAGATTAGTCTAAACATTTATAGTCTTTTTCTATTGTTTACCATCACGGCTAATTAAAAACACCTGATTCTTTTTTCCCACTCTACAGGTTTTTGGTGATAGAACAGACACTGGAAAAAGATTTGGAGTCCATTTGTCACTCAACACCAGTGAACAATATGGTCAGGGTTCCTCACCTCCAAACAATAGGGCACTCACTTTGTTTTAAGATGAACTTAGATTTACTTACTTTTATAGACAAAGGCTTAAGGTTTCTATATTCAGGGTGTCTACAGGTACGATAAAGTTAAATTTAATGCTTTTTAAGACCTTTTTAAGATAATTTTTAACAAAGTTTGACACAGATTTTTGAACAGATCTTTGGATAAATCAAGTCTTATTCTGATTCAAGCAAAGCAGGTGAGTCTAAGGGCGCATTCACACGAGTATAGTCCAGGGGATTTGGTTCGATTGGGCAGGGAATGCCGAAAATTTTCACACCTTCATTTGGATCGGTTCACTTTCACACTGCACTTTTTAAAGCTGACCAAACTGCCTTGACAACCTCATGCAGTTAAAACAGCTGCTACTGGCCGAAATGACCACTGACCAGGAAGGAAAAAAAGCATGACGAGGGAGAAAACCTGGCTCATCGATTGGCCAGGACCAAAAACAGAAATCCATCCCCTTCAGCCGGCTTGGTCACCACAAAAACATTGTAGCAACACCAAATTGCAGTCTTGGGGTAAGCGCCTGCACCTCCTCACTACTCCACGTCCGCCCACGAGACATTTTCCAACTTTTTCTTTTTTTTTTACCTCTGCTTCTCCCAGTTCGTGCTACTGGCTTTGTTTTTCCCTACCCAAAATGCAATGCGCTCTACGTCACTTCCCCTCTTTGGTTCACTTCCTCTCTTTGGTTCACTGGATAGTCTGTTTGCATTTCCCACTGTAAGCAAATGGCACCAGAGTTCACTTGCAAGTGAAGCGAGACCCCCAGTTTTCAAGCGGACCAGGGTTTGCTCATTTGGTCCGCACCACAGTTCAAATGAGTGTTCACACCACTCCAAACGAACTGAACTATCCGTCGAAGTGGACCAGGGTTCGTTGAAAGCAGACCAAATAGCGTCAGTGTGAATGCGTCCTAAATGTTTATAGTATATTTTTAGGTCCTGTGTAGAGGTAGGTTTTACATAGGAATACCATTCTTGGAGTTAGTTCTATTAATCTACAATTTGCCAGCTGGGAAAATTTAAGTATTAAGTAAAAGGACAGTTTTAGCTTGAGTGGTAGATTTATATTAATTATTTATAACATCAGAAATGCGGACTTTCAAGCAGAAGAGCTCGACTCATGGCAAAAAAAGTTAAAAGATGGATAAATGAAATGAAATTAAATATTTGTGGCTATTAAGACCTCAGAAATTCAAATGTAAGAATATTTAATTACTTTTAAGGCCTAATATTTCTAAAACTGAGTTAAAGCCAGTTAAAGAGTCAATAGTAAAGCATTTCTTCATGATGTCACTAAAGTGGCTAAAAATAAAAGTCTGAAGTTCAGAAAGTCATGGTGACTGCGTTAAAAGGAAGTAAAGGATAGATCAGAGCTTTCAGTAAGATCTAGCGTGTGTGTGTGTGTGTGTGTGTGTGTGTGTGCATGCCTACCTCTTTTCCGGTGAGGACATGTCGTGCCAGTTTGACCTTGGCGAAGTTGCCTTTGCCGATGGTTTTTAGCAACCGATAGTTACCAATGTGCGGCTGGTCATCTGATGCGGTCGTGGCGACGGAGTTCCGACATCGCGGCATGCTGGAACGACCGGATGATTTGGTCTCCTAGAAGAGAGAAGGCCATATGTAAGCATGAGAGGACACAATAACTTGAAGGCAGAAAGTAATAAAAAGTGACATAAAGAATGTGCCAGAGCAAAACCAAGGAGAAGTTGTAGATTCCAAAGTGCCATCAGCTGTCCTAAACACTTTGCTATAACCTCATCTGTCCTTATAAGCTTTGAATATCCTGTGATTAAATGTCCCACATATACAGAGCCTTTAATTTCATGTCCATTTTGTGTTCAGTCAGTGACTGGCCCATTTCTGCATTTCAGGAGTTGGGAGTCTTTCATCTCGTAGAATAGTGGAGTTTTATTCATCCGCGTAAACGATTCAACTAACAACAAACACATTCATAAAATGCTTCAAAAGAAAATGAGGGTGGGTAACTCTATACACACCTCGTCAACATGGCTGCCACTTAGAGTGACAACAATGCTTTTAAAGTCACAGACACAAACTTATTAAAATTCTAGTTTGAACAACGCATGCTGTGGAAGTGAGGCTTCAAAGCATTCAGGTCAGTCCTAACTATAGTAAGATGATATGACTTCATTACAAACAGCACTCTGTGCCATATTTATGTAGATTTAAAATGCACTTATACACAATATTAAACAAGCACAGCAGAAAAACTTGACACTGCCACAGTTCTCAATTAAAAACTATTAAATCTAAATTCATAAAAACAAATTATTACACTGGCCCTGCAGTTTTTATTAGGCATCAAATTCAGTCAGCAGAGAAGTGGTCTGTACAGCTAAAGCTAGCATGGTTTTCCAAGATCTGCATTATTAAGATGGAAACTTGGAATAGATGGCCAATATAGATTGAGCTTTCCCAGACTTCTGTAATGACTTAAACAGCTAAATATGAGAGTTGTTTAAACATTGATGAAGAAAAGATTAAGGTAAAACAAATTCTTTATCACTCAACAAACTTTTATGAGAAAAATAAAACTTTTTAAACCACTCTAATACTTGACAGAAACACCATTTTGGAGAAAAATAGCAGGTCCGCTACTTCATACACAGAAAGCTGTGAATAACTGAGGAGCAAAAGCACTGATTACAAATAAGTGATGTACAATTTTAGCAAAGTTGCATAAAAAGAGCGACTTCCTTTCATGTTCTTTCTTATTAAGCTTATCATTAAAGCTCAGACAACCTCTTATGCTTATGAACTGTATTTGTCCTACCGTTCCTAACATTTCCTTGTAACAATTACAATAATAGTTTTTCTTTCCTGTACCATAATATCATTTATGCACGTCAGTTAGAGTCACTGCCAAACACTAAAGCTATCCAAACGGTCTGATAACACTGGTTCTCTTCTGTGGATTCAAATTAAAGGAGCTGCTGGGACACTGAGTGCAGTCTTGATTTTAACATTGTCGTTGTTTTACTATGGTTAATGTTTCACACTGCAGCCAGAGCCCACTCAGAATATTCATCATTTGGCCTTTCCGACACATCATGATAAAAACTATTATACTCTATTACACTGTAATCTGTGTGACTTTAATTTGAACCCAGTAGTGTATAAAGTTATTTTAATAGTCTCTTTATATGGTAGTATGGAGTAAAATTGCTTCAGTTCATCTTACAGCAGACAGGAGGTCTTTCGAGTCATACACACACCCACAAAAAAGAAAACAAAACCTTGCTGTGCTGGCAAGTTTTGCATGGTTGGCAACTGCGATTGGGTTTCAACTCCAGGAAAGGGTCACAGCAATTGTGTGTGTGTGTGTGTGTGTGTGTGTGTGATCTGAGTGGACAGGTGACAGGGATCAGGGTCAGAGGAGAGGACGACTGGCTCCAGGGTGACGAGACGCAAACACACACGGGGCTGTGACACTAACACCAGCGCACGGACACAAGAACACACACTGGTGCGGGTACACAGACACGCACGCAGCAGCATAAATCACACACACCTCTCGGAGATTTGACACCAATGAGAGAGAGGGTCCAGTGAAATTCACACTGTAAGTGTGGAGTGAGGAGGTTTGCACAAACCATCTCTTTCTCTTGTTCTAGACGAGTCGTTTTATTCACCTAATTATCTCTCTCTGGCTTTGACAAATTAGAGGCTCGCTCTATGTCCCAAATTACCCAAAGACCACATTTTTATCAACATCGTCCTTGCTCTGCTACCATATCTTGGGCCATGGGAAACAAAGATAACTATGATTACTTCATTGTGCTTGTGTGTTTCTTGCTCCAGATGGTATGATCTAATGTCTGCATCCCAACCACCCCCCCTCACATCCTCATGCTGACAGTGCAGACACTGAGTGTAATAGGCCAGATTAAGCTTTAACACAAGAGGGGGAATTGGGATTAAAAACAAATGACAGTTACATTAAACCCGGAGGACAGGGGAAGGTCCTTATGTGGCCCTGCGTGAGGGGGAAGAAAATGATTTTTATTTTTGGATCATGTGGGCGAGGGGGAAAGAGAGACAGACAATATGTCATGTGTGGACACTATACAAGACAATGAGACCCAATCTCACCACACAAAACTGATTTCTAGATCAGCTGGGTTGTCCTCACAGAGGTCTGTGTGATCTAATTCCCTTCGTCACTCGCTCAGCTTTGAATTGATCTCACTAGAGTACTGCTGTCCAAAATAGCCCCTGGAGGTCAAATTTCACCCTCAACAAAACATTTGTGTTTCCTAAGGGCTTCTAGAAAGTGATAAGGCATCCCATTTTGTTTGTTTTGATGCAACTGAAAAGGGAAAATATATATATGTGTGTATATATATATATATATATATATATATATATATATATAAGTTTACACATGAAAGGACACAAAACATACAAGTTAAAATGTACTTTTTTTTAATCAAAGTATATACACTATACAAACATATACATACACACAGTTATCTTTGATTAAGCTAAGCAATTTACTGCTGTGGATGGGGTTGAAGCAAAACATAGTCTAGCCACTTAAAAAAAGTATTAGTGTATGTGTACTCTATATTTGAATATTTCTATATTTTGCTGTTAAAATTACATAAAATTACTGTTTATGTCAGAGTCTGGTTGCTTTGATACAGCAGTTTCAACTCATCAGAAAAGGCTGTCTGACAGCAAGGCAACCCTGTGAAAATGTTCTAAATACAGTGTACACTTAACTGATTTTTTTCTGGTGGGCCTGTTTTTTTTAAAGAAGTGGCTAAAAATGAACTAATGGATGCAGGGTTTGCTAAGTGGCATTTGATTGTATGTACATGACAGAAGGATTTTCTACCAGAAGTTATTGTAAATAAACACTGTGAGTCGGTCTATCGACAGAGTATAAAACTAATGCTAGAAAACTGCTGTAATAAATGAGATGAGTGTATATGTTAAATTCCACCATGTCCTTTTCCCTCAGTGCATTTATATGCACTTTAGTGCCCTGTTTACTGTTGGGTTTTTTTTCTTTTTGCCGTTACCCAATTTCTTAAACCTAAGTTTTTGTAATCACAATTTTCCCAGCTAGATTTCTTGATGAGAAAGTTGATTTATTAGCTATATCCACGCTTGTAATTGACTTTTTCATGCACCCGTGTGCACGACAAAGACTTAAAACAAGGAAGGTCTGAAAGGAAAGGACAGAGCTTGTAGATTAAAGTAAAGATCATTACTTTTTCATAATATTTCAATTTAAAGTTCGACCAAAATTGAGGCTGACACAAAGTAGTCTGTGAAAGTCTCGATCACTAGACAAATGATTTGCAAAATTAAAACATATTTGTGTTGAAAAGTTACTACAATGCATGTAAACACGTTGTCTGATTTCCTGCATAACCTGATTTCTCAGAGTCAACTGGTTTCTAGTGCGCTGACTGACAGGTAAAGCTGTCAATGGCAATGCTGACAATGACAACACTGTGAATTAGTTAAGTGCTGATACTGGCAGGTTATGAGACACAACTTGAGATGTATACATAGCTTTTAAGCTATAATGAGCAATGTTTGAAGACATAACAGCCATCCAAAGCCCATCACTCTGAGAACAAAACCGTCCATCCACACAGGTGTAATAAATTATCTAATCTAGGTTCCTCAAAAATGCGTGAACAAATAAGAGGAAATGTTCAAGTAACTGCAAACTTGGACTTTCCACAACAGTATATCATTTTAAAACACTAAATAAGAGCAGATCACAACCAAAAAGGCCATTAAAAAGGGATAAAATCTTAAAAAAAGACATTATACATCACATAGTAATATACCCAGAAGAGAGGTAATTTTATGAATGTCTGCAGTGCAAACTGCAAATGTATGAAATAATGAGGTTAATATAGGACAACTGAACTTTTAATCATGCCCTACAAGTTTTAATTCTAATATTTTCTCCGCCTCTGGATCCAAAATTAACTTTTTGGTCTGTCTGTCAATGCTGGTAAACTGAAAAAAACTTACTGGCCAAATTATTTTTCCACAGTCCATAAAACTGCATGAGATACCATGCCATTAAAAACAAGGTTGGAAATACAGGAGAGCTACGTGGAGCTTGGCTCCTCTGAAAGAAACATGAGCTCCCCAGAAAACCTCATTTGAGAAATTTAGGGAGATGATGTAAAATATCATAATTTCTGGTGTCACCCTTTGTTTCTCTGTATTAATTCATAATTCCCTGTCAAAGTGTTTCAGAAATGGTGTTTCAGTCCTATCTATTTGTTGGGTGTTAATAAAAAATGGATGCATATAAGAGTAGCGTAGCTCCTTTATGGAATAGCTCTGTGCATAGTGTGGGCGTAGCGAGTGAGAGAGACAGTGGATCAGAGTAGACAGGTGTTCAGGTGTTGGCTGAAACACAGCAGAGAGGAAATTAGTGATGAAGTTGTTAAATGGTAGTAGATGTAAGGTGTGTTGCAGTGATGCGAGTTTGTAGGTCTGGATCAGTAAACTGCTAATGGTGGCTGACCTCATTTATTTCATTTGCCAGCGTAGATTTTTACCTGCATTAGGCAAGTGGCGGCAGCTAATTTTGGACCCTGCTCCCCTGCTTTTTATAAAACTGAGGAAAATACTTGTCAGACATTTCTCGTTTCAAAGAGGGCTGAAATAAAAGTAACCAGCCAACCAAGACATGTGCGACCTTGGTGTAACTGTTCCACAACTGATACAAAAGTCAGTCTACAGAGACAAACTTTCAGTCTTTGGCTAACTAGTGTGTAAAAGGATCATCCACACAGAAGTCAGTAGGCTTAACTTTAAATTTCCATTGACATTACATTGGGACCGCTGTATTTAGTGCAGCAACTTGAAATCTAAGCATGTTTCTTCTGAGTTCTTTCCCTCTTCCACAGTCTTCAACTCTTTAGTCTTCCTTCTCTCCTATCCTCTTTCATGTCCGACTATTTTTGTCTTCTGATTCTTCCTTCATTTTTGGGCAGCTGCAGGCTAGGCAAAACCCCCCTCCCCCAACACACACATACATCCACATACACACATGCACATATCCACCTCTCCTCTCTCCCCTCAGTTATAATTATAGATGTGTTGGAGGACAATAAGTGACATCATTGTTTTGTTCTCACATTACTCTCTGATGCTGTGTGCGACTCATGAATACTAACTTGAAGCTGCTAACATACACAGTTTAGCAAAGAATTTACTAACTTAAGATTCCAGTGTACTCCAAAGGAAATCTGACATATTCACCAAGGCTGTCAAACTATAGCTGAATACTCAGTTAAATGTACACCCCTGAAACTAAGGGGTTTGTTAATGACATTCACGCCAGACGATGTAAACTCTTATGGAAAGAGTAGAGGAATTGGACAAACACAGGCCAAAGACACATACATGTAACCAATCACATGACATTGTTGGCCACTCCAGGTGACACTGAAATTGGGGCAGTATGCAAAGCTATGCAAAAAAAAGTTTACAACTTTGGCTGGCCTGCATGTGTACTCTATAGATGTATCAAATTTGTAGGTGGAAGTAGATAAGCCGCTGTTACTGTATTAGTCCCTGACTTACAAACCTGAACATAATGCTGCACACATAAATCAGCTGCCAGAAATTAAAGCAAATGTAGCCTACATATCTCTGTACACACACTTTCATTTGAAGGTGGGAACAGACAACTTTCCTCCCTGGCGTTGTCAAGTGGTATTATTGTTGGCGCAGCTGTCGCAAAGACAACAGGACTGCTTTCTGTTTCGTCAAACCAACCACCAACAACACAGGAAACACAACAGTCTGTTTTCCAAAGTTACTTTGTTTATTCCACCATCCTCCATTTCCGCTACTGAGGATAGTAACTGCATAGAAGTGAGACTTTTGTGACTCTGACTAGCTCATCATCAATGTGCTAGGAAAGGTAGTATCGGCATGGTCACTACCTGGAGCTTGCATCAACGGAGCCTAGGTTTGTTGAAGGTGGCAGTGCTGTTTGAGCTGAGAAAGCCATGTGTAAGTAAGGTAAAGGAGGTTGTTGGGTCGGTGCGGGGAGCAGTGAGAGCTGGCATTAGGGGAGTGTCTCTGGGATGCCAGAGATCACCGTCTAGCCTCCTGGAGGTGTCGTGGGACCAACTAGACGAAACACCGGTGAAAGGAGGTTCCCACCTAATGACCCCAAAGACATGTTAGTTATCACTGCTCACTGGTCTGTAAAGTTGAGCCTTGCCGCAATAGCTTATCATAGGGCTTAGGAGGTTATTCACTGAGCACTGATCCTTTCTCTAGAGCACAAACTTCTTGTGTTTATTAGAAATCAGTCACCAGCAGTCCAGAACTACGGAAAGTGGGACAGTTTGACAGCATTAAAGATACGTTAGCAAGATGCCTTTGGGTCGAATCGCGCATCACTAATAGCTAATGTTACTGTCACTTGTATGCCAACAAATTGACTAACTGTCACGTTATTTTAGATGCAAAAAAGTCCAACTTATGTTCTTGTCCCCATTACCCCTCGCCCTTATCAAAGCCTTAATTAACTGCAGATAATTCCCACTGAACTGATACTCAGAACAGCCCCATCTATAGCCCTCACATTGTGCAATCAACATTGATTTCATACTGTAAGTTAAAAAAACAAAACACTTACTTATTTCCACTTCAAATTATCGGAATGGTTTTATGCATCACTTTAAAAAAGTTTTGGCCCTACCACTATTATTTTTCTACCTTTAAACGTAAACTGACTACACAGACACATCAAGAAACAATTAGTGAACTGTTCACACATATTTTCAACCTGGACAATGACTATATCTAGTTTCTGCCACAGATTTATTTTCCCTCTAAATACAAGATTTGTTTCCACAACAACCATCATTCAAAGTTATCACTGTTTCTAAATGTGGCACTTGAAGCAGACATGCACTCATTGTAAGTCGCTTTGGATAAAAGCATCAGATAAATACATGTTGATGTAATGTAAAAAAGTGCAATAAAGCCGAGCACAATTTGCTTTGAACCTGAGTTCATCAGCTACTGTGTGTCAAGCCTGTCCGATGGTGGTCAGACTTTATCGTTCATTGCCTACCGTGTGTAGAGACCATTAGTATAGTGTTTATATCCGGCCCTGAAATTCAGCCCCCCTCCCAACACACAAACACACAAAGCGAAAACTCACTGACAAGATGTTTGCAGCTGAGAGCCATTTACTGCCATACTGCAAACACAAGCATGTGCACATGACCAAAATACACACACACACACACACACACACACACACACACAAAGCAGTAATGTTAATCCAGGCCAGTGCTGGTTGTATTTTGACTCAAGCCTCATTATCACTGACCTTTACTAATCTGAGTTCTGGGAGGAAGCCACTCAGATACAACCAGATGGAATTTTACACAGTACGGTTCAGAAAGTGACCCTAAAGGACAGTCACGTAAGAAGTGTGTGCAGCAAACTACTATTAAGAGACAGCTCAACCCAAACCAAGATAGGCAAACATAGGCAAAAACGCCAATGACAGTAGGAAGGCAAAGTGGGGTAATAAAACGAGAGGAGCTTATGAAGACATGCTTTGGAAAATGAGAATGACAAAGCAGGCTATGCTGAGACAACTAAACAGCAATTTAAAAACTAAAAAAACCAAAATGCTTTATTTGCTTACTGTGACGCCAGATCACGTCGACCAATTATCAACTATAATCTGATCAGCCATCCAGACTAATATTCTCCCTGTTTTTCACTCTACTGTTGTAAAAAATTGTAAAATATGTCTAACCATTTTGTATGTGTTTTTAATTGACAAAATATGGGGTATAATTACACAGACCCTTTAATACTCTAATTACACACAATTAAAATATGGCTACTTTGCTGCCAACTCTGGCAAACAACAAACTGATGTCTTATTGGCAGCTATTATTATAAGCTGTTTATGCAGATCGCTTTTTTAAAAACCACATCACAACCTGCTGTTAATAATTAAATACAATCACACTGTTCCCTCTCCTTTCAAATAATGAACTACTCTGTCCCTTCCTGTCCGAGGACAACTTCAGTTTGTTACAGACTCAGACGAAGGGCTTGACAGAACACTGAGGACAGCAGGCATATATCTATCCACTGCACCGTATCTTTGTATTTCAGATTGAAGAGTGAAGTAATAGCTGAAGACAGACAGTTATAACCTTTGGGGAAAGCCATATCACACTTAATTAAATTTAAGAGTAACGAGCTGCAAACTAATTTATGAGGTTACACTGGAGGTCTTAACACTTGCACACCGCCAGAAACCGTTTCTCCTCATATTTTATAACATTGTTAGGTGCAATGTCTTCCCCAACATGTGAGGGCCTTGCCTAAAATCAGACCAAATTGTAAACTGGTTAAACTCCATTTTCATCTTCAGTCTGACACTGTGTCAACTCTAACTGATTTCCATGGGGGAACGGGATTCGAATTTCCCTACCCAATCACGAGAGACCAACATATTCGCTTGAATCGAACGTCATTTCGCCAATTTTAAGCACTTTCCTCAATGGATCATTGGTAACATTTACCATCAATCAATTAACTGTGATAAAAAATAATAATAATAATTAAAAATTGCTTACACCAAACAATACCAACTGTGTTTTTTTGGTCAATCAAAGCTACAAGCAACATACTACATATTCTCTTCCAGCACTGCATAGCCTATAAAGATTTAGAGACCTACAAATATGAAACCCGTTTAATATATAACTTAATGCAAGATGGCCACCTTGTCATAAAATAGTTATATCGCACCCTTTGTTTGCAAATGCTAGTCATTAAAAAACTGCTTTCAAAATGCACCATTCTACTTACAGCTAGCATGTAATAGGAGACCACGCAGTTAAAATTCAGAATCAGATCTTTATTTGCCTGATTAAATTTCATGTTTCGATCAAATATTAAAGACCAATTAATTTACTGTCCATTGATCGTTGTCATTCCTCGTTCACACTAATGCGTAGCCATATGAAAACTTGTTTTTTTTTAGTTGTTTTCCCAGGGATTTAAGATTGGAGCGGAGCAAAATAAAAATAAAAAAATATATATTATGTCGGTCAAAATTGAGAAAACATGTCAATTTAGGACATCCTTGATAGCAGCACCTATTTTGTCTGTAGCGCTGCCATTGTTATTATTACTCCTCTAGGTTCTGGCCCACCGCTTGACAACAGCTTTACAACAATGGAAGCTCCACCCACTGATTTGCCAATCTTTACTCCCCTCTGCGACTGTCTTCGTTCCTTTTTATTACAGCCGATAAATACACTGTTCCATACCACTACACAAGACAAATCACTCAACCTGAGTGAGCAGATTCCAAGGTCTGGGACAAGGCAAGTGAGGGCAATCGGTGGGCCGAGCTGGGGACAACTGATACGCAAATTAATTGTGCCACATACAGATAGTGGCTGATATCAAAATATATAATATTTTTTAAAAGCTGTTATTTCTCTTCAGAAGGCTGGATTATTTCAAGATAGCAGTAATTGCATTAATTATAGCCCCAAAAAGCTGATTACCTCTCCAATAATTAAGATCCCTCACAGATTTTTTTTAAACACAGTACTGTTATTGAATTTAACCTCTCCACACACTCTGCGGTTGGATTTGGCTCCCCATTTACACTGCCACACAATCCTAATTCTTAGGACAGCCAGACCCAGAGTTCATTAAAAGAGGTGTTGTAATGTCAGTTACATGAAAGCTTAATTTGACATGCCATCAGCTGGGGGATGTGTCTTCTCTAACCAACCACCTGCTGTAATTTGCTGGAAAGATGAGTGCAGTTAATGAGAGCATGGTTCTCTTTAACTACACTTGTCTGAATTAATTTTATTTATTAATTAATTTCGTCAAACTGGGCTTTAACTTGACTGAAAGGGTGGTAATATTGGTAAAAAACAACACTTCTTAAGCTTTACTTTTCTGCCCAGCAGCACTGCTGTTCCACATATTACTTGTTGTCGCTCTGTGAATCGATTTAAGATTTTATGATGGAATTTTCATTATCTATATTCATGTGTTGGGCATGGTAAAAATGCAGCAGTATAACACAGATGGCCCTATGTAGGAGAAAGACTGACAAGACGTTAAATGTTTCTGCAAAACACTTGGATCTGTTTTATTCATTTTTTAATATTCAATCCTCAACTCAATTTAACGCAACCCAACATTTTAAACAGATTTTTCTCCTCCATTTCTACTATCACCCAGCCACTATATGTGGAACAAACAAGCACAAAACAAACAGGGTCTTTATTGGATACATAACACAACCACATACAAAAGCTGCTGCATTATACTGAAATTTGTGGGTGGGAGGACAGTACACACACGCGCACACACACTCACTCACTCACACACACCTCCCGACTCTAGGTCGTGATGGCTGTGTTGCCATGGAGATTTGTCGCTTGCTGAATCCTGCCCTCTATCTTGATGTTGGTTTGTATCGCTTTCATCCTTCCTTCATTTTCTCTTGCTCCCTCCTCCCCACCATTCTCTCTTTCCCTACTCTGCTATTCATATGTTTATGTTTCTATTTATACTCCTCTTTAATGCCAAGATGGGTTTCCAGAAAGAAAAAAAAACGTGACATAGAGTTTGTTGTAAATGGAGCACGTAGTGTGCAGTATTCTGATATTACAGTACAGTGGTATGCCTGACAATGGTCAAATAAATCCCACGTAAAATGGCAGCAACTTTAAAGTGTTCTCTTTTTAATCACCGCATTTTGCTTGCTATATAGCAACTTACATATAAACACCAATTACGGCTGCAACTACAGCTACTAACTGGAACTACTGCTAATTACAAGGAACCCCCAGCAGGGAATAACATTGGGAGGACTTGTGAAACAACTGCTCTAATGAGAGGGAAATTAAAAGGACACAAGTTAAAAAGCTGCCAAATGCCAGAGAGAAATGTTACTGCACCTGTTTGACAGTTCATCTGATTCAACTCATAATGAAAAGCCAGTTAACAGGACCAGGGTGTATAGAGATTTGCATAAATATATTTTAGGCAAAGGCTGAAGATAAAATGAACAAATGCAGCACTTTTTAACACTACGGTCACACACACACACACAGTATATAAAAGAAACATTTGCTGCCTCAGGTCAGCAGTGAACCAATTTCCACACAGCTCTGGGAAGACAAAATGAAAATGTTTTTAAATAAGACTAAAAATCTTAAGGCGCAGAGTCCATAATATATTGTTTTATCTGTCAAACCTTTTCTCACACTGTTTTAGCGCTTTTACCTTTGGGTACGTTCAGCCTTACTTGGCCTATTTCCACCACATCCAAACAGTACAGCCTTTGTTTTTTTTAATTTTAACCTTTGCAGGCTTCTTTTATCTTACCCAAACTAGTAACAGTCCAAGTTCCTTTTTTTAAATTGCATAACATTATTTTGTGCGCACTCAAGATGATGATTTTCACAAGGCAGAGGCTGTCATTGGACCCATTTATAGCTTTGAAGCACAGCAAAAAAAAAAAACAGTCTGTGACTCACACTAGTAAAAGTCTTTTAGTGACAAAGCAGAACATTATTTTATCATGCCTGTCTTTCAATAATAAGTCATAAGTCATGTAACCTACTGATTGATAGAGGGTGCTGTGGAAGGTTTTCAAAGCTAAGTATTTTTTTTACACATTTAAAGTCTTCCACCATTAAAAATGTATTTTTTTGTGTTTCTGTCCACTAAAATAAACATCCTTGACTATACTGACTTATATCTGTGCTCAATTTGTCACTAGAGAGGTGTTTTCATATTCCTCCACTGAAAGGGGTGATGTCTGTGAGCTGCCCTAAAATCTGACATTTAAATATATGCTGTGCAAGTTAGATGACGTAAGTCACTAAGGCCCCGTTTAGACGACAACGGTTTCTCTAAAAACGGAAAAGTCTGTCCTTTGCATTTTAAAAAACTTCTGCGTTTATATGACAACGTTATTGAAACAATCCCTGTTCACACAGAGCCGCAAAATCTACTGGAAACGCTGTAGTATGCACGCCAGGCCAATGGGTGGCAGTGTAAATTTGCAAAGCAACACCACGGCATGATGCTATGCGCCTGCACTGAAGCGCCTTCCTCTACAACGCAGTGATTACAAACCAAAACAAAGAAGACACAATGGCGAAAGCATGCACAGATAACTTTGTCTGTATGGACGACGAGGTGGAGTTGCTACAGTAACAGATCTACACTTCACTTCAAATCAACAGGGTGAGCAGCACAAACAGAGCTCGGCATCGCTGTTGTGACGGTTGCCTTTCTCGCGCATGCCTAGTGACTGGAACTGTAATGCGCATGTGCTCAAAGTCTCTGTTTTCAGAGGAATTGCATATTGCAAGTTCACATGACAAAAGACGTTGCCATTTCCAAAAAATTGCACTCTGGTGCGTTTCACAAACATTAACACTTGGTCAACCACTGCCAGTAAGTCTACAAGCTAACAAATGACATAAATAAAAGATGTTTATTACACTCACCATTCTGATACTCTGCTAGTCACCGATTTTGGTGCACAAATATGGCTCAAATATGTATGGCTGAATCTCTGTGAGGTTTCCTCTAATGCTAATGCTAGCCATCTTGATGCCCACTGTTCTTTCAGAGGTCAACCTAGCAAAAGCAATGCTGGGGAAAGCTTAAAGTGAAACTGGTGCAAGCAATTTCTCAATCAGTGAAAAAGAGTAGACCCCTTTTCGTTGTTTCTTGAACAACTATGTGGGAAAATCCTGTTAACTAAAAATTCAGTAAAATATGTTTGGAGAGGGACTCTAATGCTGCTAAATCAAATCTAATCTATAAGTACTGCCAGTTGAATCAAGAGCCAGTCCACCCCTAATTATTAAACTACAGCTTGTCTGTATCCACTAACTAGGACTCAAGTCTATTGGCTCAAGCCACAATTACGTTCAAGACTAGAAAATCATTTGATATCAGTGAACTGCAAAAATGTTTCCAATCATAATTTAGTCAGTTTTTTTTGCATGCATACTCCTTTGTTGCCTCTTATAAAACTCTGCAGGGCTGTATGTAGTATAGTATCCAACACACACACCACACACACAAGGCTGAGTAAATTTGTAAGAGGCCCCTTACTTTAGCAAGGTGGTGTCACGCTGAGTCTCAGTTTGCTGTGAATGTAGCGTCGTGTGTGTGTTCTGTTGAACTGGATTACCCTAACCTCCTAGGTATTTGTATATATATATATATATGTGTGTGTGTGTGTGTGTGTGTGTGTGTGTGTGTGTCTCAAATCAATTCAGAGCTCCTGTTTGCTATGTTGCCGTCACAGTTGGGACACGCTGTGCGGCACTTCCTTGCGTGCCCTCATTCTGCTGCTATGCAACTGTGTGTGAGTGAGGGTGAGTGGCAGTGCATGTGAGCCACCAGAGTAAACAGGTCTGTGTAGCTTTCACAGGGTAGCTGACTTGAAAAGCTGATGAATGCATGTATAGATAGATGGGGTACAGGGTTTCCTGCAGTGTTTAATAGCATGTTTGAGCCACCTCGCCTGAAACAAAGACCACTGCCACTAACCTTTTTGAAATAAAACAACCCCAAAGAAAAATAGATGTGCGATTTCACACACTCATTGCCATGTACTGGCTGTGTGAGTATGGCTATTGTTTAGGCAGTCATCTACTAGCTAAGTGGCTTACCCCCTCGGCTAAACAATTTCATGTGGGAGCCCTGGCACATTGGTTTGGAAACTAAATGAGTGCGATGATGCATTTATTAGACAGTTAACTCACAAGAGGAGTGTCACTATTTTAAGCAAAGACTCATTAGGTTTGATGTTTTATATGATTACAAAGCCCAATTTGTTTGTGAGGACAGACTTAATTATGCAACTGTTCAAGTAACAAGGCTGTAATATCTTTTGGGTGCACGCTCCATTATCAAAGATAGGGAATTATTTGCCTGTTCACAGTGGCTTGCTTATTACGGCAGGGTTTCCCTTATCCCATATTATCCGTTTTTAAATAGGAAGATCTGTTTAAGGCCAACATGCTTATATCTTTCCAGTCGTAATGTTCGGTGACAATAATTGCCTCTGAGAATATGTAGGCCAAACACCATTTCATCACAGAAAGCCAGCATTACTCTCTTTCTACACCATATCTGTAAAATATGTACTATTACATCATGTAAACTAATAACTAGGGATGCACTGATTTTGAAATTCTGGGCCGATACCATTACCGATGTTTTTATGTTGTTGTTAATTATTCCCTCTTTTGTGCTAGGGAAACAAAGAAAGCTACACTATAGAAAATAACTACATTGTTTTTAAGTAATTAAGGCCTTCATTACACTTACCTTCGAACAAGCATGAATTCAGTCATTCAAATTCATGTACCAACCTTTAGTATAACCTTTCACATAAAAATCTCTTTAAAAAAAATAACTGCTTCAAAAGACCTTTTATTATACATATGATAGGAGGTTGAACGTATCATAATGTAAGTCAGTGTAACCTCGGTGAGCTGTTAGTTGGAGTCACCAGCTGCTAACAGCGAGCGTTAATTAGCTCTCCTCCTGCCGATATTAACAAAGATTCATTGTTCACACTGTAGAATCATTGGGGAAACAATAGGGTGTGCCCTCTGAAGCTGCGTCATAATGGTCATTGTATTCTTCTCATATCTGCTCATTAATGTAAGTGAACCCTCGAGCCCTGCCACTGCTATTGATAATTGTCATCTTATTTGCTGATAGGGCCATGGCAGTCAACATAGCGATATCGGCCTGATACAGATGTTCAGTCGATAAATCAGTGTGTCGCTACAGATAACGGATCTATTAGCTGCGCACTCAAGATCATATTGGACACTTAACCACTAAGAAAATGGGTGAGCAGTCTTCCTACATTTGCACTTTTTACAACAAAAACACATGTTCTATATTGTTATATGACGTAAAATATAGCCAACAGCAAGTAGGTTATTACTAGCAATGGTCAGCCAACCAGCCAGCCAGCCAGCCGGCTGCCACCTTAGTGAGGTTTTCGTAGTGAAATGAGGAGGTACCATATTGATCAGTGGTTCTCAACCAGGGGTATGAGGACCTCCAGGATTCTGTCAGGGAGTTCAAGGAGGTCCCAAGAAAAAAGGGGGAATAGTTAATTTTCTCTATGTAGCTCACAACAGATGTGAGCCCAATATGACTAAGAGTCAAGAGAGTGACTACACTGATCGTAGGTTTCACGTCCTTCAGTCGTCTTCTCAGCTGTAGCTGACAGCTATAGAATTATCATACTTAACAACCAAAATCTTTTCATATGGAGGTCCCTGAAGTGAAATCTTATCAAATGGGGGTCCATGACCGAATGTGTATCAATTTAAGGGTCCTAGACACAAAAAGGTCGAGAACCAAATGTACCGATCATGCTTCATTTCAACTTACCTCCTCAACTGCTGAGCTTTCAAAGCAAGCGACAGGAATAAAAAGAAGCAGGGTGTCCGACAAAAGTTATGCGCTGTGTCGCTCACTGCCAGTTAGGAAACTGCCGACTGAAAAATACAAACTAATTGGTTGTGGTGCTCACTTGCACCACATTAAGTTAGAACAAAGTCAGCTGAAGGAAACTGTTTTTGTTCGTGTGCTGCTCCAACAAACGTAGTATATATTTAGTTATTTCTAAAACAGTGTTATTATCTAGGAGAGTCTATTCAGTAAACACAGATAATATTACCACAATTCTCCCAATTGTCTGGGATTCTGAAATCGTCCAGGACATGTGGACTGGCACCAATTTTTAAAAAAAAAATAAATAAAAAAAAAATTATGGGTTATTATGGGTTTCCACTGTGTGATTTGAACCCCAACTAACCCAATGTTACCATTCTGAATGGATTTCTGAATCAGGGTGACTCAGCAGAGATCAGAAAGTTTCCTCCAATGGACGCAGCTAATCCTACAGGATAAGAGTGGCTAAAGGACTCAGATTAAAGCCACTCAATCAAGTTGTTCAACAGTTTGGGCTACTAAAAGCATTTAAAACTAGTTTTGTGAGTCGAGTTGTAGTGCAAGTAGCACCACATCAAACACCTCTGGCACAGACCATCCTAGCCTTGAGAAATATGTTTTGGATAATAAACAGCATTATTGCTATTTGGGCGCAGCACTAAGTGCACAAACAATGGAGGCTTGAATGTTTGCCACCAACTTAAAAGCATTTCTTGAAACACTACTTTGGGTTTAGACAGTGACCAAAATAAGTGCTAATACACCATTCTTTTCTTTATTCCCCCATATATTTTCTTCTCTACATGATAATAAAAAGGCTGCAATCTAAAAAAAGAACTGCAACTAGGGCTGTACTTAATCTAATCTGTGACAAATTAACCACTTCTTAATATAACCTTTACTACACATCAAAACAGACACACTTGATCACAGGAAGTAATCCAAGTATTCATAGTATACTGACATCAGATAACTAAATAGAAAGAGGAAATTACATCAAAGCAGTGAGTGAGAAATCCACAGGCCTTCACCTGAATGACGTCAAACCCTTCAAATCGCAGGTCTACAGTTAGCTGCCACACCTACCACTTGGCTCAACTGGAAAGGCCTGTTTTACCCTGCTCCCTCACACAATCAAACACACACACACACACACACACACACACACAAAGCACTGAACTACACTGCGCTGTTGGTTAAACACCTAAGTAGCACCTGCTTGTCCTATATTTAAGTGTCTGCCGGAACTCCAGGTATAAATGGCAAACAGAACTCATTAAAACAAAGCGTAATTCCGATCCAATTAACAACTAACTGCGTCTGTGTGTGCAGGGAAAAATGAGAGACTGCCAGTGTGTTGTGTCTGTGCCGGCAAGAACAAATGTGAATGTGATGGAGTGTGTGATCTACTATGTGTGTGTGAGTGTGTTTGCGGCAGGTTCTCTGTTGCTAGGGCCCTGGCTAGCTTTGTCTTTCTGTTCATCTGCCTAGTGACTGGTCTGGTAAGGAGAGAGGCATAATTTATGGTTTCCTGGGCGTAACACCAATGTGTGTGTGTGTGTGTGTGTGTGTGAGTGTGTGAGAGAGAGAGAGAGAGAGAGAGAGAGAGAGCATGTGTGCTATAGATTGCTTACAAGATGACTCATTCAAGGGGAGCATGAATAAGGACAGGCAAAAAGGTGAACACTGGAATATCAAAACATCTTCACCAGCATACCTGTGTCAATACTCTCACATATTCACTGTTTCTTTCTCATCTATATTGAATTTCCACCTCAACAGCTTGCTGGGAGATTCTCTACCAGGTTTTCACACTCCTGAGGTGTCAGGTGGAATACATCAAACTGTGCTCGGCGACACTCATATTTCCAATTCTGTGTTTGCTTTGTCTTTTGTTGCCATGGTGCTTAACTGCATTTTGAACCTGCAACCATCACCGTTTCAGTCATGGTGCAGGTTAGAAAGGTCAAACTCGAAACAGACTGGAAACTAAGGCTGAGGAATGACAAATTTTTTCAATGTGACTTTGACTTAATGAATGGTTACCACCCCTGAAATCTTTCAAAGCCAAAAACTAAATTCTGAATTTCAAATATTGGGAAAATGCAGAACAAAATCTGCAAAAACATTCACAGTCTGGTCGCAGTACTCTTCTATCAAGCAGGGGGAAGTTACAACTCAACAGCCACTGTCACACACTTTCTTCACAACTTCTTCTCTCTGCATGGTGTCATTTCATTTCTCTTTTTCCCACCTAACACTGTGGCTCTTGTTTCCAATTCTGTATAAACCAGAGCCATTATGTCCCATGTTGAGTTTTAACTTAACAAAACATATACTGTGGACTTACTGTCCATTGGAGCTATGGAGCTGTGCTTTTACAAGTGGGATCCCCTTTTGTCTGCAAAGTGTCATGTGCACATATGCAGTGCACGGTGGCATGGGGCTGCCACGAAGCACATTTTACAGCAGTGTTGTCACTACTCTGGAATATCTAGCTACAATACAATACATAGAAATATATCCATATTCAATCCCGCTATCTTTTGAATAAAAGATATATATAACAAGGCTATAACATGACCACAGCAACATTCCTTTTCTTGGTTAGCATCGGAGAACAGCAGACTGGCTGTAGTAAACCTAAAAAATAAGATGGAGCAAGTAGGGCTGGGCAATATGGCCTAAAAAAAAAATCTCAGATTTTTTCACAAAAAATCCAATTCACAATTTAAATTGATTTTTTCCCCTCCCACTTACAAAAAAAATATTTGTGGCCTGTTGCGACTGCATCTGTGATCGCTTTCCACCGGACCCCTTTCTTATCATACGGCAGTGTTTCCCCTACCATCATATTGGATCACAACAGAAGTCATTTAAGGTTACCTTTCCTATAGAACAGGTCTATATCTTGTCCTTTTATTAAATAAACTAAATAGCCTTATGTTACAGGCTGAGCCTGATGTGTGTGGCTTGTGTGTGTGTGTGTGTGTGTGTGTGGAGCTGTGTATGTGTGTAGTTGATGTAGGAGGTGTGAGACGTTAGTGCACCGGGTGTGGTGTGTGACGTCAGACGGATGCGCCCCAGGAAGAAAGTGAGGCATGTGCTATGTTGTTTACATCGAGCAGCCACAGTGAAAAAGCCTACGCCGTTCTACGTGTTGTTTTTGAGTTATATCCCTCTATGTAAAAGTCAGACACTGATGAAAGAGGCTGTGCATCATCCCTGCAGTGTTGAAAATAAAGTGCTGTTGTTTCAGTGGCGATTGCTCTAAGACTGCAAGGGAAGCTCAGCTTCCCCTAAAATGTCAAAAAATAAGTGGACAAATATGTACCTTTGTGTTTACATTTCATTGACTAAATATGCGCTAGAACGCGTTCAACTTTTGTTCAGAATCGGCTACTTATCACAGGTCACTGACATGACTTTCTTCTCATTCATTCCCGTAGCATCACAGTGCATTAAACAGTGGAAGCTCAGCGTCCAAAGACTTGGGAAATGGGAAAGCATAGAGTGGGTTGTTCCACTGCAACGAAACTAGACAGTCATTAGATAAATGCTCGGTTTTGTCCCGCCCATCGGATGCTCACACACACACACACACACACACACACACACACACACACACAAAGGTGCTGAAGAACTTTCTTGAACGAGTTCTTCCCCACTCGCTGCCATGTTGTTTGCGTATCAAGCGTGCGGGAGGGAGGGGTGAGCCCACTCTGAACTACGGGAGCTCAGTGTGGAGCGGCGGTGGCGGATTGTAAATTGAAACTCGATTTTCATTAAAACAAATCGGCCTAAACTACAAATTCGAATTAATCGATAAAATCAATTTATCGCCCAGACCTAGGAGCAAGAAAGGGCAGCTGGTGCTGCTGTATCGATACTGCGGAAAATGAGAACTGAAACCATTTTAAATATTCAGGATTGATGTGTAACAATAAATTTAGATTTTTTTCAAACAATTTACAAGAAGAAGAAGATATACTTTATTAATCCCAGAGGAGAAATTCAAATGCATATTCACACAGGCCCGAAATACACACATGCCCAAACAGGGCCTATACAAGTTGCTGATGCCCTAGAGACAGTTTGTGCAATACTAATCTGTTTAGAAGACTGCAAGCAAAAAACATGGACGTAAACAATAACCGATTTTAGATTCAGCTTTGCAAATATTTTATATGGAAGGGAAACCCCACACACAGCATGTTTGAGAGAACTGTAGGATACACAAAATGTGTACTGGTGAGAATCACCTAATGTACTTTTTGTCTCTTTGAAAGATAATTAAACAGTGCACCTTTAAGTTCCTGGGTTTACCGTAAGTGTTTAAATGAGAATGTCAAGGTTACTGCATTGAACTTTTGCCAGCTGTGTGTATGAAACGACTATCAGATGACTGTCCTTATTTCCATCTGGTACAGAGCCATACTGTACAATAAAACGCAATAGTCCTTGTGTCCCACAGGAATCCCACAGATCCCATCCCCACTTTCCCTGCTTGATAAAGTAGCATACAAGTGAGACAGTATTCAGTGACTGTAAGTTTACACTCATAGGCAGAGTTACATGACAGCAGTCATCAATTAAGTTAGAAAAAAGACTGTACACTCAGCCATCTTAGAGGTAGTTTCAATCAATGGGCCTAAGCTGTTTTTCTCACTGTTTACGTTTTTGTGGGAACCTTTAGTGATAGACTCAGGTTTGGTATACACCAGGTAGGTGCGCTGGCAGGCCTTTGATGCCGTCACATGGGCCATCTTGTAATTTGTACTTTATTTCCTTGTTCCCTGTTTTACTTCCTTTGGGGATGGAAGGTCTTGTACAAATAAATCTAGGATATACCCAATGTAAACATTACAATCAAGTAAATGTGGTTCAGTTGGTTTATAGTTTTCTCTACAAGACTTCTACAAAGGGGAAATATCGCTTGGACAAATTAATGGTTCAAATCCATCACTCTTCCATGTGGGGAGGATCCAGCTTGCTCGGCTAGTGTGCAACTACCCAAACAATGAAATGGAGGATGAAGTAACAATTGAAGAGGCAGACCAGTATTTCTGGCTGCATTAGTCTGTCTTTTCAGAAGACGTGGCTCAATGAATAGAGAGGGAACATTGTAAAACAGGAAATCAGACAATCAACTGATCATGTCTGGGGAAGTGGACAAAGAGCGCAAACTTACAGTTAACATGTTAACAACACAAGTTATGCAAAGCCCCATTTTGGACCAATTTACTGCAATTTAAAGACAGTTTATGAGAAAATATGCATTCTGCTTTGTAATTTTAATAAACACGCTCTATCACCCTATTGTGTACAGCTTCAAGCTATTCAAGGTTAAACTGGTGTCACACTGATAGTAAGTGTCATATTCAAATAAGTTCCTCAAACTAACAGCCAGTACCAAACCTTGTGTGGCAACATGTCAGATCAATGCCACTCAACATATCTGCCATTTCACACTTCACTTCACTTGACAGCTCTCTTACGATAGGTGCTGAGAAACTGTGTATCATGACAGGATGGTAGTCTGTCCCGGTCAGTAACTTTTGCAAAACAACCTCCCCCAGACTTTCATAACCATTAACAGCCTTAGTTTGTCAGTCATGTGTAAAGAACTTTCCATACATGTCAAGTAAATCACCATTAAGCCAATTTGATGGCTTTCCAGTTAAGCAGTCTCTGTTTGCAGACACACGGTGAGAATATTCAGAGAACATTTGTTTTTACCAAGCGTCACACTGACTAATCAGATCAAAATATACATCACTGACAGGAACACCGACAGTCATGTCAACACTCAACCCGTCTTCATGTCCGGTGCCATTTTGTCCTGTATCTTGAGACCCGACACCAAAGCCTTTCTATACATGGCCTTTAAAACTGACTGTGTTTGTGTGGGAGTATCCATCCGTGACCTTTTGCCTACAAACCCAGTTAAGGACTTGCCATGACCCCAAACTTTTTCTTACACCCCTAAATCCTCACTCAGTGCTGTAGGTTAAGGGTGTCTTCACAGCTGACAATAGCACTACAGCAAAACAACACAAGAGGCTGTATTGGTGCAGGCGCGTTGCTAAAGGGTAGACAAACAAGGCACACCAAGAAGTCAAATTTGAGGGTTATTAATTACCAAGATACTGCATCTTGGTTTTATGCTCTTTCAAGTGTACAACTGTGAAAAGTTATCGCAGCAGCAGTGTATCTCCCTCCCAAGAATTCAGTGAGGAAATTTGCCAATATTGAAGGTTAATACTTGCATGTTTGTACAAGTGTGTGTTATATCGATACGTTCAAAACACATCAAACTTCAACTATGACATCAACCTTAGACATCCCGCTGGATATGGAGAAGCCCTGTGTGTGTTTGAGGCTGCAACGGTCGAAGACTTATATAACCCAACTGTATTGTTTGTTTCTGACCTCTGTTCCAGGTAAGGGTGTAGCCATCTGAGAATATGTATGTGTGTATTTATTTGCCTACGCCTATCTACCTACCTACACAGCAGTCTAGCTTTCGATCTACTTTCCTGTACTCTGTAATGGAAGCAGTGATCTATTGTGTGAAACAGGCATGCGTACACACCGGCACATGCCGTGAGATCATGGTATCAACAGACAACTTCTGTCAGCAATTTACTTGTACAAGAAGTAAAGACAGACAAAACCTTTGACCCTTTGAATCTCCACCACCAAAAGGCTTCCCTATTGGCTAGTAAGAGCAGATCTGCTGACGATTGACTGTGCAGCTGCAGTTTACACACCTGGGTTGGGCTTTAAATGTTTCAGGTAGAAAACTGACAAAGGCTGCGGCTCTTGGGATAAACTAAAAAAAAGTACCATTTAAAAAATACCCCCCTTATTTATTATTTGTTATTATTAGTTATATTTCGTTAAGAGCCACTGTCAGGTTTATTAAGACAGTTTTTTATGTGTGTACATCTGTTCTGCTTGTGTTGCCACACACATTACAGATACTGACCAACTGCTAAAACAATCCATCACGCCAAATCCTAACCGCAGCTACACTCATATACCTATAGAGACTGAAGCAACACAAATATAGACATGGGTTCAGCTTCACACACGTAGTGACATCATCCACTGGCTACTCTGTCAACGTGCAGACAGACAAATGTTTCCATACAATGCTCACAAGAGATTTTTTTTTAATCACATGATGCTTGTCAACAGCTGCCCAAGTAATGCAAGTCATGGTCTGTATCGGAAACTATAATGGTTTTCATGTGAGCTTGTGCAGCTTTTTCATAATGACAGTGAAACTGCAGATAAAACTGTCGACAAGATTAAGACAGATGCTGTCTTGGAAGCAAAGGCTTTCTTCTGGCCTTCTAATAATGATTTACAGAGCACAGAAGGGGTTTCTTTGTCTTTTTAACCTTTCAGCACACTACAAGAGTCTCTACTCAATTGAATGGAAACATGCTTACTTTTTGAATCTCCAATTCTCTCAAGCCTTTGCAGTTTTTGTAGGTGTATTAATTGAATGGTATGTAAAGTGTATTTAGAAGGCATCTGGATAAGGGTCAGCAGATTTAAGTCAACGGGGGACATAATGTTTGTGAGTGTCTTTAACCATCTTCTGTACCTGTATAGCAGAAATAACAATTCCAACTTCATATATAAATTTAAATCTATATCTGTTCCAGGAGTGCTCTGGAGCCCTTCACGCACAACTTATTAACTAATCAGTGATTGATTTGTATTGTTTCTAACAAATTGCATGAGCACCAAAAACTTTGAAAGCCTGTTGGCTTCCAATAAACAGCCACCAATGACTCTTGTGCCCAACAACAACCAGCAAGTACTTGCAGCTTTGTGATATAGTCAAGGTTCCCATGTCAAGATTGTCCTGCTCAAACACAATACAACTTTTTTCTCCCAAGAGATCATCACCGGAGGGGATTTTAAGGCCGTGCTTGCACTTCAGAGGTCAAATCAATATTGTATTTTTAAACAAGCCCACATAAGGTATCAAGCCTGCAACAAAAGACAACCTTCTTCTCTCTTAGGAAAAGAGAATTTCTCAGACACCATTTGATGATTTTGTGACTTTACAATGGATTATCAATGTTTCCAACAGCTAAAGGTGCATAAATAACACGTGTCACACATGTACTATGGTTAAAATAATCATGCATAGGGCTGATTCGTGGATGCTCGGTTCCTGTGCTGTCAATGGCATTCATGTGAAACTGTCTCATAGGGTTGTCTGTACTGCAACAGGTCAAAGTACTGAGAAGTCAAGCAGGAGGACATGCCCTAACACACAGACTAAACAGAGACCTAAATTTATTCTCCTATTCTGCAAAGAGTGGGAAATCCAGTGTGAGTGCGTAGGCAAGCTGGTGAATCACTGCTGTGTGGCAAAGACAACAGAGACAGAGGAAAAAGCTAAGAGACAACCAGAGACTGTGGAGGGCCAAACAGGGCCTCTATCCAAAGCATTAAGTATTTCATACTAAATGAGATTCATGTGTATATAGAAATAACATTATTTGGAGTGAATATCTTAGGTTCTTACCTGCCCGGTCGAATTTTCAATAACTTGCACCAGTGGGGGCCTTGTTGACATTTTTGAAAGACTTGAAGTTGCCAAAAAAGGGGGGAGAGGAACAGTGAAACAAAAACGATTATTCAGTGTCTATTGTGCATTTAAAATCGGTCTAGCTGATGGTGGAGGAAAATTTCCAACGGATGTCCAGTGCTAGCCAGCTAGCAGCACGACAGATAGCCCGTGAATCAACAAGTTGAATCCCACATCAGCGGCTAGCCGAGTTAGCCAGCTAGCTAGAAACTAGCTAGCAGCAACCGCACGTCCCATGTTTGTCAACAAGCACAAAACGGGAAAAAGCAAAATGTCCTCTTTAGCTTCGGTCTTGATGTGAAGACATTCACTTCCCAATTAGCATTTATCAATGTCGATGGTGACCGGCGAGCTAGCTACCAACCTGATGCTCTGACGTTTTGGCCAGCTAGCGACTTGGGCTAGCTTGAAGAAAAGTTGGGGCAATGGTTGTGTTGAACAAGACAAGGTTCAATTAGGTGGCTAGCATGCTAACCTGTACGGCTGCTAACAAACGTCTGAGGAAGCCCCGACTGTCGCCGAAATCTATAAAAAATGATTATCCAGCGTCGTTTTCATAACGAAGTGTCGACGCTTGTTTTTCTCCTTTTGTGGCAGAGATGTTTCCTTTCAGATTTGAAACCAGGTCCGGGGTCTGCCAACTTTCAGGCCAAAGTTATTCCCGGCGAGGTCTCGACCTTCCCAACTCACACAAAACAATTCAAAATGTTCCCAGCGAGATATCCAGGGTAGGGTATCCAAAAAATAAAAACAGCACCATGTAAAATGGTCACATGGCAGATGAGAAACACGAATTAATCTGTTGCGCTAGCTAACTGGCTGACCAATATTAGCCCATGTAGCTAGCTAACGTTAATTCAGTGTTTCTTTGGAGGCAAAGCTAGCTAGTTAGCTTATCCTCCTGCGGCCGCAGCGGCGGTGACTGCCACAGAGCAACCCACAAAACTCAAAATCCACGGAAATCACCGGCGCTCTTCCTTGTGTTGCGTGATTGGAATAAGGTCGTTCAACAGTGCTGCACTGCAGTGTGGCGATATACCAGTTCGTCCTGTCGGTACACCGACTCCTATTATTCCCGACACCAGCCGACTGAAGAGGGAATCATCAAGTTGTAAAATCCATTATCGGTAAACTGGGGTTTTCTCGTTAGGAGGTGCGTGTCACGGGCGACAGGGGGAGAGAGGCGAGGAGCTGCGCCCGATTGCAGTCTATGCGCACGATCCTGCCCTGATACCGGAACAAGCTCGCGGCAACATGGCTGCTTGCACCACGACTGAAAGAGGAGGCTTGGAGAGGGAGGGGGTTCGTTCAGCGTTCGGCTCTACTCGGTTTTTTCCGAGCCTTTACTGGTGACCGCGATTCCTTCAGGCTGGTAAATGGCAGGTGCAGGGAACTGTCTATGTAGCTTAACGAAGATAGGCCCCCAGGGGCCCCAAAAGCCCCACATTCACTTGTGTGTCAGTTGCTTTTCGGTAATATGATCACTTGCAAATTTGCACCACTTAAGTAGGCTACAATATGGTCAAGATCCTACATTATTTTATAATCTTTGGCCCTAACTTGTAGAGGGGCCCCGGAGCCCTCACACAAGTTGATAATGCATTCATGTTTATTATAAAAAACAGTCAACATTGGGGGAAACAAATCTGCTGAGAGATCCACTCCTCAATTTGAAAACTAATTTCCTACTCTAAGACATGATTTATCACAAGCAAGTACAGCTATACAGTATAATCTGTGAATATGCAACAAATGAAAGCTACTATTGTCAATTACACATGCAGCACAACATAAATGATTGACACTTAACACAGACTTTACGTGGGCTAGCTGACGTAATAAGGAAACTTTACTGAATATGTGGGGTATTAACATTCCAGATTTTAACTCTATATGTTATAGAAAATGCATTTCATTATATAAAAATGATGTAAAAATAAATTCAATTACAAAAAAAGGTCAAATGTAGGGAAAAGAAACATAATGAGAACCTCCAGGGCTGCTGAACAGATGAAACGAACCTACAATGTTTAAATAATCGAATAAGTTTTGCCAATTTATTTGTGTTTTAAATTTCAGCAGTAGTCAGCATGTAGTAAAAACTGTTACTGTAATAAATGTGACAAACTGAAGTCTGATGACTTTTTTTTTATTACACAAAGCATCATTGTTTCTAGTGGTGTGAAAGATGCTAATAATTTCAGGGGCACACAGAAAATCCCATATTCTTTCATGGAAACTACAATCCCCAACAACACCAGCAGCTCAAATCTGTTAAGATTAGTTTAAATTACAAACACTGGTATGCACACATATCCTCTTTTACCCCCTCTGTATCTCTCTGTACACTCCAGTTCTGCAGCTGCCAGATATTTTTACAACAGAGTCACAACCCTATATTTCCTTTCACCTGTCACACACGTATTTTTCCCTCAGGGGATTCCAGTCCTTTACACATCAGTTGGAGCAACCTAGGTCATGTCAGAGCAAAATAACCAAAAGGTAGCTGACCTTGTGTGTTTTTTAAAGTCATTCATTAGGCCACAGTTTTACATCAAGGTACAACATTTAAGGACCAAACCCAGAGCAGCACACCAATGAGCTTGTGGTGATATAATGCCTTGCTCACAGGCAGAATGACTTTTGTTGACACTGGAGATCCTCTGGTTGGACAGTAGTTTAATCGTTACTCCATAAAATTCCTCCTTCTTTTGTAAACCAGACAGAATTTTAATGTAAAATATAATTTCCTTCTCCGCTATCCCCATCTGCTTTATCTGAATTTATCTGAAGGCCAGTGCCAAATTATTAAACTATACTCTGATGTGGCTGAATTATGGGTCTAGAAATCAAGTGCCATTTATAAATTTGTACCCATACATGTGACTGCGAGATGCCGACAGCTGGCATAGACCTTCTCAAGTTACTTAGCAACAGCCATGGACTGATGAAGCTAACATGGCTGCCTTTGGAAGTGGTTATGCCTGAACTCTGTCAATCAGGAGGTCTGCGGAGACCAGTCACAATACCAAATATTCACCGTTCGCACAATGCAAGGATGTTATGGGGAAAATAAAAAAGAAATCAGGAAATGAAGGGGTATGAGAGGCTTGTTAGTAATGACTGGGAGAGCATCCAACTGGCAGGATTTCCCGATGAATCAAGGGAAAAATCACATCCCTGATGATGGAGGGAGTGTACACAGGGGTGCGTCCACTGCTACAGGAGACAAACACCTCGGTTTTCAGGGCAAAAAAGTGTATTCTTATGATTAATAGCCTACTTACTGTACCAGAGGGAATCACGGGGCCTTTCTTGTAACTTATCAATCAGTATACACTCACACCAATCCAACTAACTTGGCAGCATGTCCTTTTTTTCTTTTTCACATTATTGGAGCATTTCCAATAGCATTTCCCCATATAGTACAGTATTTTGTGTCAAGCACTTGGTGAAAAATGTTAATTATAATTCCCAAAATTATATACCGTATGAACTCAATGACTCTACTTTTCTTTTTCTTTCTTTCTTTCTTTTTTTTTTTTTTTTTTTTTTTACAGATTTTTATGAGTTGTTTGACTTTGTTGCTGGGGGAAATGTGCTGAAGTGTCGCCATCTGCAGGATGTCTCAGTATATTACAGTAAGCAGTCTATCTATCTATCTATCTATCTATCTATCTAAATTGCTGCTGTGTCCCATAAAGATTTGACTGAAAATGCATTTTTTTGGCTGCCACACTTTTGCTTCAGAAAATAAATGACACTCTGAGCAGGAGGTTGAAGTGTAGATGATTTGAGGGTATTTTTAAGTCTCATTGGATGCACATTAAAAACATATCAGCCTTTTTATCTCCAGTCTCCTATTTCAGGCTGCCAACTGTATCTGGCCAGATTGAGGCTGTAATGACAGTTATTTTTAATACGTAGCCAATAATTTTCTCTGTAGAGGCTGGCATCCTACACGCATCACCAGACTGTTGATACATCACTGTCAGGCTGTCTCTCCAGCCTTTTTTTTCTTTTCTTTTTTTTTTTGCATTTCCGTTCATCTCAACATGAATCTAGATCACTCTGTGGTAACATGCACATCTTCATTACAGTGACATCAGATTGAAACTGCATTCAAATCAATTCTCTGTCACGTTGTCACACGTGTGATCTAAATGCATTGGAGCATAAACTACCCAGTTGTTACCAGTGATTTCACTCTCACTGAGGTATTTATTGAAGAGTTTGGAAGTAATTACAGCAATTCTCAAAAATACATGCATTTATTTGCATCAGAAATGAGCACAAATATATATATTCTTTTCTGATCTTTTTTTGACTAGTGACATATTGTAAAGGCATATTACTCCCAAACTCATCAGAACAAATTTTTGTGTATCAAGATACTTAATTACTGAGGAGTCCACAAAGAGGTTTTTATTGCACAAAAGGCTCCATCTTATTATTTTTACAGCGTTGCCTTTTTTTTTTGGTCCATTTAATCCTCAATAAAAATAAATTAAAATCTAATTCTGACCATGGCAGTCAATTTATAGAGTTGAACCTACTGTAATTGCATGTATTTGTAGATGTACAGTACATTAGAGGTGCAACATTATATGTAATTTCATATCAAGCTAATAAATTATATCAGGAATGTCTACTTTTGGCACACAAATTAAAGCACTTTATCACATTTATCCTCACCCACACAGGTAGTTTTAATTTTTCAGTCTAATCAGACTTCTGCTCCAGTCGAAGGTGGTTAGAGCTGTGTTGAATTTACATCCTGTCATCAAAATGCATGAACCAGTAAGAATGATAACAGTGTAATAAATTTATCAGGGGGTCAGATATGTCAATCAAGGACAGGACTTATCAGGTAAATAAAGTGAGAACACTTGTGTAGGTGGACCATAAATCATACATCGCCATAAAGTAGTCATAATGTCTGATTTGCAATAATTGTTTCTACTGACAATCTTAAGTAGATTTATTGTCACAATAACCGCCAGCAACAGGTTGGCTGTACAGGAAAGCCATCACCCTGAGTCAGCTATTACACTCGTACACCACCTGCTGTGGTTAAAAGTGGTTGAAATTAGCAGAGGAGTCAAAATGAAGTATTAACACAGGTTAAAATGGGGTCTGCAACAGTATAAATACAAGCTTGACCAAACAAGACATTAACCATTCCACGATCACTTTGTCAGGTGTGAAAATGTTTTGTATGTCTTCTTTTATATGATTTATAGTGTTAAATGACCTCCGGTGTAACGTCCACTTAAATGAGAACAGTTGGAAGATGACGATAAGGGGTGCTTGAACTTATTTGACAGGGCTGACAGGGTTAGTCAGACAAAAATGAAACTTTTGGGCAAGACTACACAATATTGCCTACATCATCAATATGAAGGACACTTGATATCACTGGTCCAGATCATTTATGGAGATATTATTTATGCAACACTGGAATAATCTAATCTTTAATCATCAGCCCAGTGGTGAGAATAAAATGTACATTTATGCAAACCATGAATATAAAACATTTGTACATTTCATATCAACATTACTGAAATGGTGTACTTCAGATTACATGTGTGTGAACTGAGTTTCTCATCAGAAGGAGGAGGGGATGAATGGTGTGACACCTAGGTGAGATGCAGACCACTGTACAACATATTCACTACATATGAAACACAAGTGTAACATATCTATGGTTTGCAGTAACATACAATGTCACCATTATCCTGGCTATTGGGTTGTGCCTACAGTATGCTCTGATGCACAACTGCATTGTAACCTAGTGAGATAAAATGTACTGGACATGATTACAGAAGAGGAAACAATAAAGAGAAGTGGAAGAGAGGAGAGGACACAAAGAAATGTCACATTAGTGAGCGTACAAAGTATCTTTCTTTTGGCTAATTCATGGCCTAACTGACTAAAGAGGTGAAAATCCTTCCTTAAATTCAAGTAAATTTATTTGGTGCTGACTGACAGCGTGGGAAAAATTAGTGGAAAAGAAGCAAGCCCAAATTTTGGCTGAATCTGTACAGACTGCTACAATCACAGATCACACAACATGATGTATTTAATAAGTAATAAGAGAACTAATAAGTAAGTAATGACGACTTGTTTTGTAGCCCATTAAGAGCATTGCATATTTTATCATTTGCAGTGAAAGAATCAAGTGGAAAAAGGGCCTGTACGCAACAACTTATGAAGGGAAATGAGGAAACTGATTTTGTTTTCGATTGGAACCTTTTTTGGAAACCAGGCCTTCCTTTGTATCACCAGAGGAAATGCCACAGAGTAGGTGAAACCAGCTTTGCGGTCTCCAGCAGTCTGTTTTCTCATAAGATGCCCCAAAAAAAGCTGCAGAATCATTCGCCACAACAAAGCAGCAAGTATATATCTGTCGTCTGTGGGTTCTTGTGTCAAGCTTCAGTTTGCCTTGTAGGCCAAATTCTGTTTTTCACAGATGTCACATATAAATGTGACCTTGCTTGGTCTCTGTGAGGTAAAAGAGGTCACAGTCACTTCATGGCTGCAGGGCTCACTCTGCATGATGATGATCATTCTTATCCTCACACAACAGACTGCAGTGAAGACTGATAGATTGATGGAGTGATGGTTTCCTCGTAAGTCAATAAATGATTATAAAGTCAACAAACTAAACATTTAACCACAATCTGTCTCAGAACTTTTGTATTTTTATCACTGCCATTAGCACCAGATGGCATACTTCTTTCTCGGAAGACTCAAAACACAATATTTCTGTTGTTTTCTGAGAGTGGTAAAATTCAATCATACTGAATCTCCCACTCCCTCAAGTACAGTTTCCCTATTATAAAATGTATAACTTATTTACCTCCACATTATTACGTGTTTATTGTCTTAATACCATACATACATGTCCCATACTTTTAGCACCTTTGTTTTTTTCATGCTACACTGTGTAGAGTAGACACTATTAATGTATTCTACTTTTTTAAAACACATTTTTCATTCATTAGATCTTAAAGGGTAAGTTTGGTATTTTTCAACCTGACCCGTTTCATTTTTTTTAATGTCTAAGAGACCATGAAAAAACATTTTTGAGACTGGTCCAGTATTTAGCAGTGAAACTGGCTGCAATGTAACCATTTGGGGCATGTGTGCACCATCAATTTACATCTACTAAAAGTGCTTATTTTTGCCACTGACAAGCTCAGATTGTTGCTTTAAGTGTCTGACAACAGTATGATAATGATACCCACAAAGATAGTTTTTTAAAAGAGTAAGATCCTCTTTATTTACCCAGAAACAGCACCAAAATCACCATTGTCAAACACACCAGACTCCAGTTAAATAAATAGTAATTTTCCCATCGTACAACACACTTCTTTCAAAGTCAACAGAAACGAAATAAACTCACAAACACTGTCTCGGTATGTCTTTCCACTGTTCCCACAATCATCAAGTCTGGTTTGGATGAAATAAATCCTTAATTCACCCAGCTAGGTGTGAAAACATGCTGCCTCTACAGGCGCTAAAATTCTTGTTTTTTAAAATGGAGTCTGGTGGGTTTGGCAATGGTGAAGTTGGGGCTGTTTCGAGTTAAATGGAAAGGATCTTACTCTTTAAAAAAGGTCTGTCTCTGTAAGGATCTTTTTCATAATGTTGTCAGACACTTAGAATAATAATCTGAGTCTGTCAGTGGCAAAAACAAGGAAGTTGATACCCTGAAGAATTACACTGCAGTCCGTTTTGTGGCTGCAGCCCTCTTGCTCAGTAAAGGACCAATTTCAAAGGTTGTTGTTCCCATTTGTCACTTAGACACCAAAATAGGCTACAGACTGAAAAATACGCATTTTACCCTTTAGGTGTTTAACTGTAGAATGTTTTAACCCCCCATGTTTTTTTGGGGACCAAGTTTCCATTATGATTTCTGCTCTGGGGGACGACCAAACATGGAAATACTTAATGTACCGCTAGTTTGTGCATTAAATGACTCGGCATTAACTGACTTGTGTGAGAGGTTGGCTGTATAATCCAATGAAAATATTAAAAGGTAAAAAACAGCCACATCATGACACCATTATCAGCTATTCAGCAGAAAAGAAGATAATCCCTCTCAAGCTGCTCTAATCTTTTATTAAAATGTCTCCATTTAGCTCTGGCTCTTTGAAGATAGCATCAGTGTTGCTCTGCTAGTCTGACATTAGCCCGTGTTAGTGTTGAGTTACCGGGCCAGCAGGGATGTTACTAATCGGCCTTTCCGTTTAAAGTGTCGAACCTCATTTAAATTGCATCAGTTTGACACGACTTGGTATAAAGTATACTTCACCATCTTATGTCAGACTAAAAAGGTGGGTTAATTATTCTGCAAATGGAAAAAGGTTGTCGAAGTTGGGTTTAACTCAGGTCTTTGTGCATGTGGCCTACTTTCTTTATAGACGCAATTGAGTAGAAAAACAACTGAAGGAAGATTATGCTTAAAATACAACATGAAAATCAAATGTTTATTATGTAAAGATAGAAGCCAAGTGCAAATGAACAGCACGGAAACATGAATTGAAGTATCAGGGCTACTGAAAGCCCATAATACTCATGATTCAAAAATAAAAATATACATTTTATCCGAGGAAGAAGTTGAAAACCTTGAAACTATGTACATAAAAAATTGACTGCTGTCCTTGATTACTAAATAATCTGAAATGTTTGATGTTTTTAATCAAGATCATTGTAACCACAAGAGGAGAATGAGGAATCTCTTTTCTCTGGAGTTTGCCAAAAATCTTCCTGTTATGCACTCCTTGGAAACGACAGTTAAACTTTGGAGATCTGAAGAAATGCCCAAATTATAGACCTTAAAAACCTTTAAAAACCACAAAATAAAGAAGAGAGAGCGCACACAAAAAAACAGAAACAAAGACAAACTATAGGAATATAAATAATAAAGGATCTGTGGGGGTGTTAAAATAGCTTCACATCCAGTCAGGGAGTGAGGATTCACCTCTGACTCACTCTCTCTAAATAACGCCGAGCAGTTCCTCCACAGCGACAGTCGTCAGGTCGGAGTAGAAGTTGCCCTCGTTGTCTCCGCCTCCGAACACCAGCAGGGTTCTGCTGACGGAGCCGGCGTCCATATCCACGTCTTCATCCTCCCCTGAGAAACGTTGGTGGAGACTGGCTGTCTCCATGGTGATGATGGAGTGCCCTGCCCTGGGGATGGAGAGCTGAGGGAGCGTCACCTCTGTCCAGCTGTTGGTGTCTATACCAATGAAACAAAGACAAAAGGGATTATGGCCATATTCACTGTGTAATTTCTGTAAAATAGCACGTTCCTTTTGATAATAAGTGCTGAAACAATTAGCTGATCAACTGAATATGTATTTTAATGAACAGAAAAAATAGCAAACAACTGCTGCTTCCAGTTACAGTTACTCAAACGTAAGGATCTGCTGTTTTACCATTTTTCTCACTGCTGTTAATTAAAGTATTTTGGGGTTTTGAAGTGTTGCTCAGACAAAAAAGAAACCTGAAGACGTCACTTTAGACTCTGGGAAATGCGTTTTGTTGTCTCAGTACCTGTACTCTCAGGCAATGACGATAAAATCGAATCTAATCTGATATAATCTAAAATGTCTGTCACAGTTTCTCAATGTCATGATATTTCAAAGACTGCAGGATTAACTGAAAAATAATGGACAGATTAATGGATAATGAAACTTATCTGTCCCTATTACTTACAGAGCTCGCTGCGAGAAAACCTTTGATTCCACAGTTCAAAAGACAGGCGACTACTTGTACGTACTTTGATCTGTTAAAGGGGAACACCACCCAAATGAAGAATTCCATATATATTACTTCCAGTACCTTGTAAAGCTCAATCAGTATTTCAACTCTCTTCAAGCCAGAAACCAGAGAATTTAGTCTCAAACTTGTGATGTCATAGGTATAAAGTCTGGAGCTGCTCCATGGACAATGATTGGGAGACTGATTTTGTGGACACAAATGAGCTTTATTCTATTGCAGTGCTCTCAGTTGTGAGACAGACAATGTCCCCATGTACTCAGAACTTTCCCATGGGCACTCTCAAGGCCTGTTTATACCTGGTATTAACATGCATCTTGGGTGATCTGATCACAAGTGGACTAGTCTCGCTCACCAGACCTTTCTCAAGAAGAGAAAGGTCTGGCTGCACCGACTCTCACTTTAAGATTGGAGAAAAAAAAACGCCCCAGTTTTTTTTTTATTTCTTTCAACCAATCACAATCGTTCTTGGCGGTGCCACAGCAACGGTGCGCTTGAAAACGGCTACACAACTGGAGGTGGTAGGGCGGGACTTCAGCGTGTGGCTCGTTCCGCCCAATGAGAGGCTGATCTATGCAGCGAACTTCTGCCCACTCAGACTACAAGTGGACAGACAATAAAAACAACCATCGAGACGCACTGTGATCTGATCTCTCAAACTACTTGCTGAGGTTGGGGGGATGCATTTGACTACAAACTTTTGCAGTGTTAACACTAATGCGTCCTGATGCGTCTACATGCTGGACATTCTGGTTGTTTTGGTGACAAGATGCGATGACTATAACTTGCCCATTTTACGACAAGTTGGTCAAAGTGTTGCGTGACCGTCCATTGTTTTGTCTTACTGAAGGAGACATGTTGGATTCTGCTGACAGAGATATCTACAACTGCACTGACAAAACTGATAACATGAATAGCAAGTAGTCAGTTGGAGACACATGATAGACACAGGTGGGAACGGCCATGTGTCTCAGCTGTCCACTTGTGTTTGGATCACCAAAATACATGTTGATACCAGGTGTAAACAGGCTCTAAGGGTCATCTATAGCATTTTTTCCTGACACTTGTCGACAGAGCAGTTCCAGACTTTAAACTTGATGACGTCACAAACCCGAGTTTTAGCACTCTAGGTTTTGAATATTTGGACTGTCTTAGGCCAGAGGAATAACATGTATGAATTCTGAAAATGAGAAGAGTTCCACTTTAATGTTAACCAGTATTTCTCCTTTCCTTTTGGTTGTATTTTATGTATGTGTGTATGTGCATGTAATCATGAGCTGCCTCTCACCTATGTCAAAGATGAAGGTGTCACTGAGAGCATTGTTTCCGTTGTAACCTCCATGGATCAGGAACTTTGTGTCTGAGAGCACGGCACTGCCATGCCAGCTGGAACACACGCATCATATAAAAATTACATAATGAATCTGACCAGACATTCAACAGTTCTGTTTACTGACAGTTTTTAAATCAGCGCCTCTGATACATTTTGTTTGATACAGAGGTTCAATATCAACTTTTAGCTGGGAGCGTTTGTGTGTTTTGTTGAGTACCTTCGAGGAGAGGGCGCTTTCCCAGATGTTTTCACAGCAGAAAACTCCATCAGACCTAACAAAAACAAAAGCATTTTAATTTTAATATGCGTGCGGTTTATTTACAACTCTATCCAGATACATGTGCCTTGTGTGTATCCATAAAAGTTCCCATAAAAACCTGCTGATGCGTGGCTTACCGAGGTCCAACATGTACATGTCATTGTAGCAGACGGGAGTGTCCCATCCACCAAACACATAGATCTTCCTCTCCTGCATCACACACGCAGAGTGGCTGAAAGGGAAATGAAGAGGGAGGATGAGACATGGAGAAAATGTGTGTGTGAAAAAAAAAGGACTGCCAGCCAGACATGCTGAGATGACATTTGGATCAAACCATCTTACCCTGAGCGGGGGGAGGGCTTGTCACCAGTTACAATGGGCTGGTACCAGATGGAGAGGTGGGGATCGAAGATATACAGTGAGTCACTGCAGCCGTCGGGCTCCGGGTTTGGACAGGGAAACACTCCTCCCAGCACAAACAGCTCCCCCCGAAACATGCTGCAGCTGTGGTAGGCCAGAGGAGGAACCTTACCTTGTGCCTGGAGGAGACCAGAGAACAGGAGGAGGACATGAAGAAAACAACAAGCTGCAAAAAATTGTGGAGATAAAGCTGGTGTATGCAGTTTTCTGGAAAGAGGAGTAAAAAAATAAAACAACAGAAATACACCGTTCTCCTGCAGCTCTCCGTCTCTGTCCTAAGGCCCTACCAGACGACCACGGGCATATGCAGGCGCTTCAAATAGTCACCCAATGTTTAGTCTAGTCTAGTTTGCTCTCGGACCACAACATTATCCTATATTATGTTACTGCCTACCCAAGCTTTAAAACAAGCAAAACACACACACCTCCACCATGGTCCACTTCCAGCTCTGCGTGTCGAGGATGTGAACGTCGTTGAACCACTTTTTGTTCTTTGAGCCTCCAAACACAAAGATCCGCCTCGAGTCTGGGTCGTAGATGGCTGTGTGGCCGATCCTGGCCTCGGGTGTTGGACCCTCTGCCAGAGTCTCTGCTGCAACCCAGGACATGTCCTCTGTTGGACAGAGACAAAAACACTCACTCTGACATATACCAGGAACTGATTTACACACACTTCTCACTGAGGCCAGATTCTGAAATGTTTGTTGTTGACTGACGCACCTGTGCAGAGCTTCCACATGGGATCTTTGCAGAACTGCATCCTGGCTCCCTGTCCTCCAATCAGAATAGCTGTCTGAGCGTCGATGGGGCACACAGTCTGACCCCAGCGGCCTGACGGGCTGGCCAATGGGGCTGCAGGAAAACCAGAGATTTGTTATTTGGAGAGCCCCACGTTTAAGTATACAGGAAACAATATTTTATGAAGTCAGGTGGGCGAAGATGTGCAACAACGCACCAGCTATGGGACTGAAAGGTGAATAAACAGGACAAAAGGTAAAGATAAAAACGACTAAAATAGTATGTAATGTGTAGGCACACACTCACCAGTCTGTGTGGGAGTCTTGGCCTGCCTACTCTTCGTCCTGGCTGCACTCTGAGGAGGCGTTCTTCCCACAGTCCCCTGCGCCTCTCCTGCTCCCGTTGCTGCAGAGAGGAGAGAGTGAAGATGATTTCAAAGAGTACACAAAGAAATGCTCGACATCACGACATTATCATATTTTAATTGTCCTTACACAACATGCGGCCCCTCTCACCTGTTCCCTTCATCTTTGTTGCATCTGCTCCACTACTGAACAGCTTCTGCCCTGCTTTAGTTTGACCTCTGGCCTTTCGCACAGGCGTGGTCTTCTCCACGGTGCCATTTGGACACATGTTCTCTTCCTCCCCTCTCATCTTCATCTTATTCTCCTCAGTGTCTCCCTCTGACACTCGCTCTCTCTTCCTCTTGCCGTTGAGCTCCCGGGCTGCGAGGGGAGCCATGGTGTCCTGAAACAGTCAACAGTCAGCGTCAATTATCGTTAAGACAAGATTTATTTTTTGAAATATGATTCCAAGAGTTAATCGGGAGAGAAAGGTAAGCTGTCACAAAGCTTGACATGACTGACATTAGCCTCAACAGACCAGAATGCAATGCTGCGACACAACCATGTCGCCTAAAAAAACAAGTTATCGACCATTCTGGGTTGCTGAGAGGCATTGTGGGAAATGTAGGAAACTTAGAAAAGTAAATAATCATGAACAAAATTTACATTGAAGGGTGTTAAATATAAATATAGTACATTTTAAATATACTTCATGCAGATTTTGAAATAGGATTTTAATAACTAGATGGCTAATTTACAAAACAAGCATTAGCATATATAAAGTATATTATCACACAGATTACCTTTGGTGTGTATTCCTTCACAGACAGGAGCTCTGGCTCTGACCAATCTGCTTTTGCCTGAGGAAAAAGAATAACTAAAATGAATCCTTGCGTAGGGACTGACTTATAAATGTGATATTATTAAATATTTGTAATATATTACAAATGTGTCTACCATGTTAAGGCCTGGGCGATATGGAGAAAATCAAATATCACAAAATCAATCTTGTGACAAAGTTGAAAGTTTGACAACTGATACTCCCTCAAAGTATTTACAAAATTATATTTTTGATAAATAATCACTGGTACCGGGGATATAATGACTTAAGTGAGTAAAGGCAAATAATAGAACAGCCTGAACAGTCAGGTAAGTTCAGGAAATAGCATCACTTTACTGTAATACAACCTTTAAAACCAGGAAAACACAACACTTAACGTCACAATATTCAAAATCTAAGATGATATTTAGTCTCATATTACCATGTCGATATAATGTCCAACCCTAACCATGATACATAAGCTGATTTTACCCCCTGACTGTTTTAATTAAAAGGAATACAGTGTTATATTTCCACTCTTTTTGTGTCATGGCTTGGTTATTAACTGGAACAACACAACAACCACTTCTTAGCCATTTATGGTGCTAATCTCAGCATGCCATTTAGTCCAGAATCTTAGGGTTTGTTTTATATTTACCAGGTTTCCTCCCTCCAGAGTGACATTGAGTGTGACGCTGTTTGTCCAGGTCTCCTCTTCCCACTGCTCCCATGACAGGCACCTGCAGGACATAAGCATTCAGTGAAAGCTTCAGATGTGATGACAGCGGGAGACAGCAGATGCTCAATGCACCCAGACATAACACAACACAGTCAACTTTTACTATATGAGTAAGCAGTCAACGTGTGGTAATAGTGACATGGTCATAATCAGCTTACTTGTTATATGGAGTCAGTTTTCCGATAGTGATAGGGAACCGGTCAGCATCGTTGAGCTCCGCGTTGACGCAGATCCTCTCCCCCCACGGCCCACTGCTGAACAGCACCACCTGGCGGACACTCTGGGGAACTGCGACAGACACCCTGCACGAACCTTCAGCACTGGAAAAACAAATAAATAAAGGAATATTGGTCTCTGCTACAAGAAAAGACAAGTATACATATGGGAAAATCTTAAGTAGCATGCGTTTATCAATAACAGACAAGCTAACCGACGAACCCCCTCTACGGCTCATTTGAAGAGGAGGCGCCATTGAGGAGCAAGATTTATGACATGAGCTGGTGACAACTACGTAACGTTATTTAATAACCCTCGCGCTGCAGTTTAGATACATTAAAGCTCTCAGACAAAATGAAAATGTGTCAAGGTGAGCTAATAGCTCACCTTAACGTTACTGGTAAAAGCCTTCATAGTTTATCGTAACGTTACCTCAGCAGCCTTTGAGGCGGACCGTGCACTCCGAAAACCGCATATACTCCAAAGTCTTCCATCTTTGCGTCGTCGTCCAAACAAAGCCGTTTCTTGTTCAAACTCTTTCTGCTATTCTACTTTATTTTGACGCTATTTTAAATACCAAAAACCGATATTTCTATCCCCCACTGTTCAACATCTCCCGCCCTGTGTACAAGATCTAAACTCCGCGCGAGTTCTTGGTGAAAGATTGGGAGCGCGTGTTTTGGTGTTGAGAGTATCTGCGCGGGTGGAGTCTGCACGATTGAGAATACTGGAGCAGACCTGGAGCTCCGCCCCTGCAGTAGATGCTGATACAGAATCGAGCACACTTCAGGCTGCAAGTCACAAGCCGCAAGCCAATCAGGGGCCTGCATTCAGCAGCGCTGCGAGACGCCACAAGAGCTGCGTTCAAGAGCACTTGTCACCACTGGTATTAAATGTTTGAATAAATACGTTTGATTTAATGCTATATTTTGGTCAATATCCGATTGGAAATAACATGTTGTATACCGTACAGTGATTTCAACAATGTAGCACCGTGTTATCTAATGTTAAGAACAAAAAAGACCTTTTAGTTATTAAATGATTATAATATGATGAATATAACAAAACGTTCGCATGATAAAATGTTAATGCATTAATTTTTTAATAGTTTTTCATTATTTTTATTTTATTTTATTATTTTTTTTGTTGTTCGATATGTATCTGCACCTCTTTAAATGAATTTGAGCACAATAAGGAAAGTGAGAATATACATATTTCCACTTCTATGTGTAGGCTATTCTGCACTGTACTGTGTCTGCACTGCTATTTCTTTCTCCTTTATTATGTCTTATTCAATTTTAGCTAATTTTAACTATATTCTATTGTCTTAAAATTACATTTCTATGCGTAGACCCGTTGTCCTCGTTGATGGACACTTTTTTTATGCCATCTAATGGTAGCGAACTAATCCATGTAAAAACAAGATGGCAGCCATCTCTGCCAAGTCGATCCCACTACAAAAGTGGACAAGGTCCAAAGATCATATTTAATGGTTGAAAATTGTTTATTTATGATTGATTATGTTTGTAGTTTGATATGGCAACAAATTTGACCAATTTTAGCAACAGTTATAAGCTAAGACACTGTTAATCAGGAGACACTAGTTTGAGGACACTGGGACTTTATTATCGTCTCATTTGAGACACTGGGGCTTAATTATCGTTGACAGTGTTTAGTTTTTATATTTATCACGTCCTACTAGCTAGGAGAAATTAAAAATGCATACCAAACAAAAGTTCAGGTCTCAGGAGGAAATAATAGGCCACGCTGTAGGTGGTTTGTAGTCTGGTTCATGTCATTTTCATGCAAATCTACAGTGTTCATGAGGGCAGCAGCTTTTGTAAATGACCCCTCAACACTGAGCAAACAGTTGGAGCACACCCCGCCTTCAAAGCGCCACTCTCATGGAAAGGTTTGTTACACCTACTTTACAGTATGTTCATCATTTGTAGATAAATCACACTGTCATGCAAGAAAAACTTATGCAGGTTTGCTACTTTGCTGTACTTTGATGACAAGAATTAAAAGATCATGTTTTAAATATGCAGTTTAAAGGCTTAATGTTGACCATTTCCTTCTTCCTCTGCAGTATGAGCGGATCCTCTGTAAACTCTTCTTCCTCAGCCGCAGCATATTTCTGGTCTGAGTGTGATCCTTATGATGATGGCGCTGGCAAATTAGGAGGACCTTCAGCAGGCCTTCTCATCCTCTTAATCACCTTCTGCTTTGAATTCCTCATCGGTGTTCCGTCAAACATTTGGCTCATCTGTCACATCCTCAGAAAAAAGTAAATGTTTTCTTATGTTTTGGTGTAATGTTGTGACATAGCATGTGCAGCCATAATGCATCTTTAATCAAATGATCTAATTAAAGAAAAATAGGGGCCTAGACCTATTTTTAAGATTTTAATGTGGCATTGACTCTTTATTATTTGTATTTATTTACTAAATTTAAAGGTCAAAGGTTGCTGGCGTCCTTCCTGCAGACTTCTTCCCCCTCCACCTGGCCCTCACCCACCTGGCCTTCTATCTGATCTTGCCTACATTCTTTGCAAATCACTATCTGTGGCAGAGTAACGATGTGCTGGTCGTGGTGACTTTGCTGATTTCGTTGGTGTTGGTTATGAAGCCGCTGCTCCTCTGTCTGGTGTGTGTGGAGACGTACATGGCTGTGGTGCGACCCCTCCATTATCTACGGTAAAGCCACACACAAGATGGAACATAACACCTTTTCTTTTTTAATTTGATGTTGCTTTGGGGTTGAGAATGGTTGACAACATCAGTGTGTAATTATTTGTAAAACCTTGGTGTAATAACCATAAACACATGAAACTATATTAATGATGAATGGCAGTGTCTGTCTCGACTCTCTCCTCTCTATTTCCCTTCCTTCCAGGTTCAAGGTGCATAAGTACAAATGGGGATATTTGGCTGTCTCGTGGTGCATTCAAATCATCATGTCTTCAGCTTCCCTTGTTCAGCGCTCTGCTGTCACAGTGTGTGTGGTGTTCCTCCCTGTTCTGGCCATAGACACCTTCTGCAGCCTGTCTGTTCTCAAAACACTAAAAAAAAACTCCACCGGGGGACAGAATGGTGATGGAGAAGAAGAAGGAAGGGGGACAGAGACAGAAGAGGATGGAGGAAAAGGTGAAGGAAGCTGGGGGAAGCAAGGCGAAGGAAAAGGGAGAGATGAATTCCATGAAGAAGAAAGCCTTTATTGCCATTGTCGTCATCCAAGTTGTCCTCACGCTCAACTACCTCCCCGTCATCATCAGCTTGCCTATGGATGGACGAGTTCCAGCTCGGACCCTGAAGTGTCAGTATCTGGCCATGGGTTTAGCTGCTTCAGCCAGCTGTAGCTACCTGCAGCCTCTACTCTACCTGCACAGACTGGGCCAGCTGCCATGTATAACATCACAAAAGGCCTGGTTTAACTATCATTACAGGGTCAGGTATGTTTTGTAATTATTACTTCCCATTTTTGCTATATAGAGGGATACCAGCCATACACTTGTAAACTTTAAAAGCACATTTAAAGACAAAAACTTCTGATGTCATTGTTGAAATTTATTTGTTTGGTTATTGAAAGGATTTTTAAACTCTGAATAAATCGTATCTAGTTTCAACTTACTTTGACTGCAGTGTAATCTATATGGTATAAGGAAAAGGCAAAACACAAACACAGTGTTATACCTTTTTAACAGCTCAAGATATAGTGGGAATTTTTTTTAAAGGGACAGTTGACCCACAAATCAAAAATACATATTTTCCACCATTACCTGTAGTGCTATTTATCAATCCAGATTGTTTTAGTGTGAGTTATAAAGTGTTGCTGATATTGGCCGTAGAGATGTCTGCCTTCTCTCTAATATAGTGGAACTAGATGGCACTTGGCTTGTGGTGCTCAAAGTGCAAATAAATAAATAGATACATAAATAAACATTTGAAAAACTCAACAGCAATGTCTCTTTCCAGAAAAAAACAACATGGTCTCACATCCAACTTGTCAAATACCAACACAGCTCATTTGTCTTTGTCCCATTAAGCTGCAGATGGTTCTGCTCACACCATGTGACAAAGTCACCCACCACAGCTCTGTACTCAGCCTCATCACCATTACTGATACATCCAACCATCACAGAGTCATCAGATAACTTCTGCAGATGACAGGACTCTGTGCTGTAGATGAAGTCTGTGGTGTTGAGGGTGAACAGGGAAGGGAGAAAGGACTTGAATCAAAGTAACAATCTCAACTCCTACAAATGCTCAGTGCAGCTGGATCATTGTAATTGTATGAGATGCACATCTTCAGAGAGTACTGCTGTGTTCAGTATGCAAAGTCACAGACTGCACGCTCAATATGACACTAATGGATGGTGACAATATTGCATGAACTCTTTGCATCTCTGAGCGTGTTTGTGTGCTGATGACAACTTTCCATACAGCGATGTAGATGTTCTTTAGAGAGTTTGCCTAATATTATACAACCTGCTATGAACGAAAACACTGACCTGTGAGGAATTTGTTTAAGAAAAACAAACAAATACCTCAACATCATTATAGTGACCATACATCGGTTCATTTCCACAAGCTTTCTGAAGATATTTACATGTAGTAAAATTATGAGTAACATCGACTGAGGTGGATATGATGCAGGAGGATAAAAAAAAGACTTTACCCCATTACTATGAAAATAACAACACTGAAATAACATATTTCATGACAGTTAGCTGAGTTTGAATCATTTCTGACTTTGTGTCATGATATAGGCCTATTGGTTCTTCTATATTTTACACAATTTAGTATTTGTCTATTTCATAATGTTTATCTTTATGTATCAGATGTTTAACACGTTAGAGCGCCATTTTAGCGATTTAAATTAACAGCATTTACACAAAAGAAGCGTGTTTATCAACAAAGTTCACGTTTCAACTCAGAAAAGGTGTAAAAGAAAACATTCAAATCGTTGACAAAACGTTGCATCGTGTTCTTGAACGTACCCCAAGCGGCTCTTGATTTCGAAAAGCATTCTGGGAAGGGATGCCGGTGGAAAGCTTCTCGAAGGAACTGCAAAGATGATGGTGAGTGAGTTAGCATTTATTCCCAAACACAAATGTCTAATCCGTGTCCATCCTTCAGTTTATCGGCACACATTTGCATCTGAACTACTCTCAGTTTATATGACAGCCTTCTGACGTTGTGTGGAAGCAATTATTGTGTGAAAATAATTTAAAAAACGGGTTAATGTCAGCCAGACCGTTAGCCTCGTAGGATACTAAGTATCAATGGGCGTATGCGATGCTAACGGAGATGCTAGCTGACATGTTAGCGTTAGCTATCATTGATATAAGAGGAACTACGCTTCATTGGCGACAGTTTGAGCTTAAAATGTAGGGTTGTTTGATTCATGAATTCGTCTGTTGGTAGTTTTAATAGCGTGTGGTGTTGCAGCCATTTCAGTCAGGTTTTTATCTGGTTAGCTGCTGTATGTTTAGCCTCTTTGTATTAATGCAGAGGAAACATGTCTGACTTTACATTAAATGAGTTGCTTGCATTAATATATTCCTCGAGTCATGGGAGACATTGTGTTTGTGTTGAGATTTGGTTAGTGAGCTACGACTGATTGAAGCGGGCTGATGCAGAATAACAAAGACCAGACAAAGTCAATCACAATCATGTGCTAAATGTGCTAGCTAATGATGGGAAACCGGTTTATAAGGTATATGATGAACATAATAAGCTGTTGCTACATGTAACCTGCCATAATGAACAGCATTATGAGCAGACTATAAACAGACAGCCGGCTTTTGACAGTGTCACACAGCATGTGTGGAGTAACAAAAGCATCACACCCTACAGCTACAGTACCAGCCACAGCCTGTATGAGTCTGACCATATTAGCTTATAACCTTAAATGGTCAAATGATATAACCGTAACTTACAGACTGTGCTTGAACTAAAGCTGGGTGATATGGCTGAGTTCAATATTATAATATATAAGTATTTTCAGATGTTGTGGTATTACGATTTTATATATATTATCATACTGAAAGTTTAAGCAAAATTGCAGTGTTTATTACAGTTAAATATGCTCAAAGTTTTTATTTATTTTGATAGCTTTCAATTACAGTTTGCTTTGTGTGATACATTTGTACACCAGGATTTTGCAGGATGAAACATCATGCACATGACATTATGATCATGATTAGGGCTGCATGACATGCAAAAATGCAGTTGTTGTGATTGCAATGTAAGTTGTGATATTTTTTTTTGTGGGAATGGTCATTTCTGCATTTCATTGTCATTGAAAATGATGTATAAATGGTGATGGGATTTTTGTTGGGGTCTGTACCAATCAATCATTATCCTTTATGTCTGGAATATGCTTTGTAGGCTGGGCATCTCTGTTGCACCGTAATACTTTTTTTGTATTGATATGTTTTTGCACATTTTTCTTTATTAAAAAAAGCAGCTCCTATGATTTGGATGTATCACTTGGCCATATTGTGATTTTGATAATGTTTTGATTATTTGTGCAGTCATAATCATGATGATTTCACTGAAACATGATCTGTTGCTCAGCTATAGTTTTATGAAGGGAAGTCATGATATTAATAGCGGGTGTTTTTTTGCTGTTTGTACTGCTGCTGAACTTGGTCACAGCTTCTTATTGTTGCCACTGATATTCTGTGTTGTGTGATGTTGATGAAGAAGCAAACTGTGGCTGCATAACTGTGCAAGCCAGTTAATTAGATGACCAGGACACACTGTTTCAGTATGCCTGGCTTACGTTATTGATCGGTTTGGATTTAGCCGACTCGATATTCTCAAGCCCTTCTTCTTTTTTGTCTGTTTACCACCCACTTCATTCTTTGCCCTTTCTTTCTCCAGCCCACACCGGTTATCCTGCTGAAGGAGGGGACAGACACGTCTCAGGGCATTCCCCAGCTCGTCAGCAACATCAATGCCTGCCAGGTCAGAAAAACAGCTTTCTTCCTTCATGTGTGTTTACAAGTTATGCTTTAAATGCGTCTAGATATACATATTGGTTTGTCTTTTCCAGGTGATTGCAGAGGCTGTCAGGACCACCCTCGGGCCCAGGGGGATGGACAAACTGATGGTGGATAGCAGAGGTGAGGATAAAGTTGGATGAAGGTGAAAGGGATGGATTACAGGAAGAATTCACCCTCACGAAATATTTGTGATTGCTTGTGTTTTCCAGGTAAGGCCACAATCTCCAATGATGGAGCCACCATCCTGAAACTGCTGGATGTGGTTCACCCTGCTGCCAAGACCCTGGTAGACATCGCTCGCTCCCAGGATGCTGAGGTGAGAAGTGTGTGTTTTTAAGGTTTGAGGCCTATTGAAATGTCAACACAGAGAAAGATCTCCATTGTCAGAACATCATACATTAGGCTTTGATAATCTTACTCATTCCTTTGTGCCACCCTCAGGTCGGGGACGGCACCACCTCCGTCACTCTCCTGGCTGCTGAGTTCCTGAAGCAGCTGAAGCCATACGTGGAGGAGGGTCTCCACCCTCAGACCATCATCAGAGCGTTCCGCACTGCCACCAACCTCGCTGTCAGCAAGATCAAGGAGATTGCTGTCTCTGTGAAGAAAGACGACAGGCAGTAAGAGCTCACTTTAATTTTTTACATGGCAGCTACATAGCATTTGAGGTTTAATCACTGCTATGAGCAATATTATTATATTGAATCCTATTGAGCTTTTAAAAAAATGGATGTAAATTGTTGTACTTGTTCCCCCCTCTCTATCCTCTCAGAGAGCAGAGGCAGCTGCTGGAGAAGTGCGCAGCCACAGCCCTGAACTCCAAGCTAATCGCCGGTCAGAAAGATTTCTTCTCCAAAATGGTGGTGGATGCTGTCATGTCTCTGGATGAGCTGCTGTCTCTGAAGATGATTGGCATCAAGAAGGTCCAGGGAGGAGCCCTTGAGGTTTGTATCTTTGCTAAAATTGCCACTGAAATTGCTTAAAACAAGAAATGACAGCAACTGTATGAGGTTCTTTTAATTTTTAAAACTCCAAATCCGTCTGTGTCATACGTTCTGTATTTCATTTTTGCAGGATTCTCAGTTGATCTCTGGGGTTGCATTCAAGAAGACTTTCTCTTATGCTGGGTTTGAGATGCAGCCCAAACGCTATGAGAATCCAAAGATTGCTCTGCTTAATGTGGAGCTGGAGTTGAAGGCTGAGAAGGATAACGCTGAGGTCCGCGTGAAATCTGTGGAGGTATGGAGACCACAACACAGCATCAGGATGTGAAATAAGCGCCTGGAACTGTTGTTAAATTAGTCTCGCTTCTGGCTCCCTGTAATTTTTTTTAACTGTCTTTCCCCTTTTCTGCAGGACTACCAGGCCATTGTGGACGCAGAGTGGAACATCCTGTACGACAAACTGGAGAAGATCTATCAGTCAGGAGCCAAGGTGGTTCTGTCCAAGTTGCCCATTGGTGATGTGGCCACCCAGTACTTCGCTGACAGAGACCTGTTCTGTGCTGGCAGGGTGCAGGAGGAGGATCTGAAGAGGACCATGATGGTAGGACACATAGTTAATGATTACCCAACATCTTTAAACTATACATCTGTGTTCCTAAAGGATGACGTTTGATGACTAGAATCTTGCTTAAATTGGATTTTCAGTAAATCTAATTATCTATACAAGCATGTACAATTCAGTCGTTTTAAAAATGTCTTCATTGTTTGAATCCATGTGTGTGTTGCAAACCCATATTTTTAATGTTAAAATGAGCTTAAACAAGTCTAATTGTGTGTAATGTGACCTCCAGGCCTGCGGCGGCTCCATCCAGACCTCAGTAAGTGCCATGACAGACAGCGTCCTTGGACAGTGTGAACTCTTTGAGGAAGTCCAAGTTGGAGGAGACAGGTAGGTCGAACAAGTTAGTCTTTTGTCCATCCTCTTTAGAGAATTGACACCATGAGTCATAATTCTTTATGACAACTCACACCCATCCCATCTGTGTCTCTAGATATAACTTCTTCAAGGGCTGTCCGAAGGCAAAGACGTGCACCATCATCCTGAGGGGCGGAGCAGAACAGTTTACAGAGGAGACGGAGCGATCGCTGCACGATGCCATCATGATCGTACGCAGAGCCATCAAGGTCAGTTTATGCACGGAGTGTACACCGATCATCCAAAACATTAAAACCAGTGGTGGGTGAAGTCAATAACACTGATCATCTTGTTGCAATACAATCTTCTCCTGGGCAGCCTTGGGTCCTGGCAATTACGTGAATGCCACCTGACTAGCTCCTTCCATCCAAGCGCAGCTGTAGACCAAATACCCTCCCTTTACAATTTGGAAATTCTTCCTATTTGTCAGCCTATCTGTGCACACAATAAGCTGACTGTACTTAACACATTTCCAGAATGACTCAGTTGTAGCGGGTGGAGGAGCCATTGAGATGGAGCTGTCCAAGTACCTGCGGGATTACTCCAGGACCATCCCCGGAAAACAGCAGCTGCTGATTGGCGCATACGCCAAGGCCTTGGAGATCATCCCCAGACAGCTGTGTGACAACGCCGGCTTTGACGCAACCAACATCCTGAACAAACTGCGCGCCAAACATGCACAGGTAGGAAATGAAACACGCTTACCTAATCCTACACAAGGCTTTGAATAAAGTACAAGCATATGGGCGCTTTTATGGCCTTAAGTTCTAGAAGTTGAACAGGAAATAACTCTGTCTTTGTGTGCTTCATCTGCTTTCTCCCTGCAGGGCGGTATGTGGTATGGTGTAGATATCAACAACGAGGACATTGCAGACAACTTCAACGCCTGCGTCTGGGAACCATCCATTGTGAGGATCAACGCTCTGACGGCAGCGTCAGAGGCAGCCTGCCTCATCCTGTCAGTGGATGAGACGATCAAGAACCCACGCAGCAGTATGGACGGACCTCCTGGCGCTGGCAGGGGCAGAGGCCGCGGGAGGCCCCACGCTCACTAAGAGAAGCGAGAACAAAACCTCATTTTAAACTGGCATTGAAATCCAAATGACTGTGTCTTAAGTACTGGTTAGGTTACATTTCCAGCTATATGCAGAGATGCAAAGATGATGTTGAATGTAGCTTGGCATGTTTGAGCTGCATTTGGATTTGAATTCTAGATAAAAATTAGGTGTTGCCGCGTCAGTCATAGACACACTGCAAATGGCGGGTGTAGTGAAACAAATAAAAGGGGGAAGGCTATTTCAATACAGTATCTTTCGACTTTGATAAAGATGGCTGGCATTTCTTGTGTTTTCTTTGTCACCTGTAGTTTTTTTTCTTACTGAGGTTTAGTCTGTTTAACATTTCAAGCACTGCATCTTTCCATGTGTGGCCATTTTACTAAGAAATTATGTTGCAATAGCCCCCTCTTTGTTTTGAATCAGACGCACACCTGTCCCCTCTAGTTCACTCTTCCTCCCTCTGACCTGAAGCAGCTGTTCCATCATTTCTAATCTGGTTTTGTGTTCTGTGACAAACTGATGTGTAACATGGGAAGTAAAGCACTGATAGGATGTTGAGCAGTTCTGAACCATGCATTGGTTAGGCTGTGTGAAACTATTTATTGGACCATTCTTATCAATAAATTCACAGCTCAAATCGTACTGTTTATGATTCATATGTGTGTTACTTTAAGTGGTTTCCTGGTGGTGTTCAAGTTGCAGTTGTACTGTATTTAAGTAGTGTTTTTTTTAAATGAGAAAAGAGCATGACTTTGCTGTAGGAACAATGATATAATAGTTTTTATTTTAATGTAAAATGTAAGGCCATGGATCATAAAATTAGGATAATGTAAGGATGATGCTTTGTAGCATTTTGCAGCTTGCACAGTAAGAAAGTAAGGTTGGGTTAAAGTGTTGTACATGGTACAGTGGTTGTTAGACATAGACATGAATACAGTTTATTACAGCATACAAAATATAAAAAGGTTGGCCGTAATGTAACACAGTATGTTAAGGTGGCAAAGTTAAAACCCCAGCAGGAGCTCATTCACTTATCAAATTACCAGACAGACAGACAAAATATAGCTTTTATAGCTTTTAACTGCAACTAGCGTGTCTCCCTCAGGTGATGGAGATAACTCAGTTGCCATGGTGATAGCTCAGATGTATGGACCTGTTGTAACGTCTAGTGAAGACTGCAGTGTTGTCATGATAAAGGAATTTCTTAGTGATACAATACCTAAAAAAAATACCGATATTTGATACCATCTTCTTTTCCCACATTTAACCTGTGGGAAAAATTGTCCTGAGGTGTTAAACACCACACATACCAAACACTACACCTGAATGAGAGTGGTGACGTACTTCATGAGAAACATGCAAACTCTGCAATGATGTCACAGTCTTTCCTAGTGAAGGATCTTCAGGTGTGTTTGATGCATCCATGATTTTCTGCTTGTAGTTCTGCCCTTTGACCACTAGGTCACGCACAATCACAGTCATTAGAGAAACATAGCCGCAGTCCAGGTAGTTCTATCAATATCTCATAAATGGAGAGTGAGATAGGATTTAAATGAGGCATCGGACCAGAACTTGTGAGATATCTTTGTGTAATTCATCATATGAGGGAACAGAATTCATATTGAGCAATTTAGATGAATAATAACTAGGTAGTATGATGCAAAAGTTGAAACCTTGGACAGGTTGCATTAATAGAAGGTGTCTGTTGCAGCAGGGATCTGTACCCAGCTTGCATTAGCTTGTAAAGAGTCCATACAGTTTTCCACTGAACATGTTCTGGGAAGGAAATGCCTGTGAGAGCATTACATGGTGTAACATGACATATGCCACTCAATCTAGAGGCCGGACCTTTTTCTTTTTTTGTCCAAAGAGGGCGCCCTACCCTTCAGTTGAGGAAACACTTTTTTGATGGGGTATGTACTCCACAAGGCTGGAGAAAAATGTTCCTCTTGTGATCTTTTTCTACTCTAATGAATAATGTAGAGCCCAAATGTCTGAATGACAGGATGTGAGTTTCTTCTTAGAATGCAAAGTCTAAAAAAAAAAAGAAAAAAAAAAAAGTGGCCCACTCCCAAAGTACCGCTTTCTCTACATCTATCATCCCTAGAATCAGTTTTTTTGTGTGATTTCCGATCCTCATCCCCACTTCCTGCTCCTCCTCAGTTAGACAGGAAGTCTATGGAAGCCCGGACAGAGCGGTTAGACATGACGTCAACGGCTGTGACTTTGATCTCTGTGTCCCCAAACTGCATGGTCGTTCTGATCTCTCTTCGCTCTGGGACTACTCCTCCCACTGCCCCTCCCACTGCTCCTGGAACTGGTAACGGTTCTGGTAGGTCCAAAGTTATCGTCCCACACTTCCTGACTCCAGGGTCGGAGATGTATGTGACATCGTCCGTCGCGCTGCAGTAGATGTTGATGATGATCTTCCGCTGGCCCAGACGAGCAGGTGTGTAGCTCCGCCTTACTACCTCACCCAGAGCCACTGACTGGTCCACGCAGACGAAGCGGTCGAGGATGTCGGTGCACCACTCGCGACCATCCTTGATGAGGAGTTTGTCACGAGGGTGGCGTCCTTCCACAAACCGGTTCAAGACGCCAACACCATAGATCAGGGGGCATCGACGCACTCTGACCTGTGAGAAAGAGGTTGTTAGAATGTTTCAAAGAGCTGCTCCAGTACGGAACGGATGTTCCTAAGCACTCACCACAGTGGGATCCAGCCCGAAGAGCACGGCACCTTTCAGTATGGTCAGTCCGACATCATGGGGGATGATGATGCGACACGTCCGCCCGAGTGCTCTCTGGACTGCTTTCTGCAGCATGGGCGACTCTGCAAAGCCACCAACCAGGAAGAGGAAACGCACCCCGCTGACCTCTGGCTTTGCCATCAGCTCCTCTGTCAGCGAAGAAAAAGAGGCATGATCGGATAGTTTTATCTCATGGAGTGTATAAGCAAAGTATGTTTGTCTGTGTGCTACTGCTGGATGTTTCATACATCCACCCTCTGTCTTTTGGTTATCCAACAAATGCCAGCTAAGCCAGACTCTACAAAACCAGTCCCCACTGGCATGTGGCTGATTAAAAACAGACACTCTCCACATTTCTGCTTTAGTGTGGTCTTAACAAGGCTTAAAAAACAAACAGTGAGGTCACCATCACCTAGAAAAAAGTTACAGTTTGTTTTGCTTGGTATGAGCTATACTTGAAAAGCACCAAGTTGTATTTTTTTGCCCTTTTGTACCATTTAGATTCACACCACCCATAAGTAGCTCTCTTAATGGAAAGTTTTGGCATCATGCTGTGAGGTCAGAGGTTTGGGCAATGTGAGAGAGTCAAAACCATAGACTATAAAAATAATGGATGTAGCCAACGTGATGTCACCCATTGGTTTGTGGAGTCCCAATTTGAAGCCTCGAGGTTGGCATTTTGGCCGTTGCCATTTTGGAAGTTTGAAACCAGAAGTGACCTGAGTTGACTGTGGATCTGACTGAGAGCCTGAGGTAACGCCTTGCAGACAGCCTGTCACTTAAAGCGGCCACGCCTGTAATGATACGTAACGTTAAGCCTCAATAAAAATCTTAACGGATGAGTTAAGAGATAGAGATAGAGATAAGATGGGCATTTTATGGTGTGTTCCTTTTGTACTGGGAAGTTTCTGACTTCCCATTCGATGTTTAAGCTGGATCGCCCCCTGATGTCAGATTTCCAACTCAGAAAGTTGGAGGAACCTCACCAACCCTGAACTCACTAGAACTGCTAATGCTAACAACGTCTTGGTTTTTACACCTTGTTGTATTGGAATATGGTCAAATCGGAAGTGACCTCATTCCAAGCTCTTGGTTGCCTTTTGGAGCCAGCCTCAAAGCGGCTGTTTGAGGCATTGGAGTTTTTGGCACTTGCGCTTCATTTTTCAGCCCCAGAGGTTGCTGTTCAGTCAATGAAAATCCATTCTCTGCTCCACTAATCTGTACACATGTCTTTGTATGTTTCTCACCAATGTGTTTGACAATATTGCTGATGGTGGGCTGGAAGAGCTCGTTCATGGCTTCCTGTGTCAGCCGCAGCATCCCCTGGGACGACCACTTCACTATGTTCATACTGGCACACACACAAACACAGAGGAGAGTTTTCATCTTTAATGTTACAGATAAATCAATACATTGTTTAATTGAACGGCTCACACACTCATACAGTATACACACACACCTCTCCCAGCAAACACTCACTTGCTCCTCCTCAGGGCGGCCTCCACACTCTGCCCCCTGTGTCTCTTATAGTAGTCGATGAAAGAGAAGGGCAGGGAGATGTTGAGGGCGTTGGCCCTGCCCGGCGCCGCCGTCCGCTTCCTTGCCTCAAATGCAATGGTGAGGTCCACCCAGGCCGCCGGCCGCTTGGCTTTGAAGCTCTGGATGAAGTCCTCACCGAAGATCTGGCACAGCATGGCTTCGAAAGCCAGGTCTACTCCGACCGCACCATACGGACCACCTGGAAGAAAAACTACAGCTTTGGAAACTGTAGGATTTTTTGTGTGTGTGTGTGTTTCAGCAGATTGAGAAAGTTTGTACCTGAAGCTTTGTAGAGCTCTTTAAGTGTTCCCTGTGGCTGCTCAATCTGATGGACAGTCAGGTCAACTGTTCCGCCTCCGCAGTCTGCAACAATGTACCTGTCACCTACACAAAGAGCGCACACAGTTTTAATTCCTGCAGTGTTCTGGGAATGTTAAGCATTTTCATAAAATCTGTTATTTTTGAAGACTTACTTATCAGTTTGATTTAAGAGCCAGGAAATATTTCACATGGCACTTTAAGAACATGATGTTTCTCATAAATTTGTAGGAGGAAATTGCAGATGATAATGTGTCTTCATTTGTGTGGAATGTCTAAATGTCATGTTTCTAATGTGTGTGTGTGTGTGTGTGTGTGTGTGTGTGTGTGTGTGTGTGTGTGTTTCCCCTGAAAGTCTTCAACCAGCGGACTCTCAAACATAAACAACCCTCAGGCATCTGGGATTGCTGCGCTCCCACTGCGAGCGTGTGTGTTTATGATACATCCAGCGATAAGAGCTGGTTTCGGCTTCGTTACCCCGAGTTTAGCAGACCACACCCTGAACACGAATTAGTGAGTGAGAGAGAGAAAAAGTGCGAGCAACAAAAATCAACAAGAAATGAAGAATGTGAAGGAAGGATGAGAGAAGAAAATGCAAGAGGAGGAGGACAAATCAGAGTTTCTACTCCTCTGGTTTATTTACAGTGCAGATGCACAGAGTCCCATGGGCTGGGTCCTTCCTGTGTGTGAGTGTGTGTGTGGACAGGAAAGGGAGCAGAAGGGGTCAGCAGGGGCACGTGGCTCTTCAGATTGTTGTCATGGCTCAACAGAGAGAAAAGGCTGTGTGTAAAAGCCACAGAACTGGGTGAGTTTAACTCTCCAGGCACAGGATTTTATTATCTTAGGCAAAACTGGACACTGTGAGTTATACACTCAGGGGCTGTCAGTACAGCTGTGTTTGGTAGTTTAAAGTAAAGTTTGGTAGTGACAGACCAGTTGTTTCTTGGCACTTTATAGAAAGTATTAGGATTTCGTTTTTATAATATTAAACACTTTTTGCAAAATTATCACATTCTTAAATTCTGACTTTGTTCTTAAAATATTTAGACTTTTTTTCTCAAAATACTAGGACTTAATTTTCAAATTCTCAGTCCCCAAACAGTGCAGATATAGTAGGTAAAATGTGAAAGCTTTTATCGCGCTGAAATTGAAAAGAACACAGTGAATGCAGTACTGAAAACTGAGGGTTAGTAGAAATGAGAAGGTATGTGTGCTTCTTTTTGTGAGCCAACTGGGGTTAAAAGTCAATATCATCAATATCTCTGACATTTCTCTCTTGCACACACACACACACACACAAACATGAACACAGAGTCTCACCAGTCTGCAGCTCTGACCACAGCTCTCCAGTTCCACTCTCTACCAGGAAGGTCCTGCTGTGTCTGGATCGCCTCAGCTGCTCCCTCGCTGCAACAAACATAAAACATAATTCAGTTTTTATACCTTCGATATTTGGATTTCATCTCAGTTGCACACGCACTTGAATGAAAGTATTCATGTCATAGAATAAGTTCAAAAAGTCACAGTGAAGCAAAAAATAATGGTTAAACACTGTAAAAAAGCAAAAAAAGCAAAGTTCTCCTGTTTAGGGGCACAGCAAGGACCTCTACGTCCCAGGGGCACAAGTAGGAGCTGTAGTCCCCCTGAAATATTGCTCTGGGCCCCCCTTTTCAAAATGCAACAATTGGACAAGAATTTTTATGGACTCTCTCCAGCTGTGAGCCCAGAGAGTCATCACCCCCTTTGACCACAGTACACTGCTTTTCCAGCATGTGCACATTTTTTAGTATGTCTGTATAAACGTGCTGCAGGGTCAGACACTTTAGCTTGTGTTTAACTAATGCTCACTGCAAAAACCTGATGAGGATGAATGTTAACTTAGCTTTAATTTAGTTTAGAAGTTTTGTTACCCTGGAGGTCATGACATTTATTCATTGAATAGTTAAAAGTCTTTCTATTGAAGGAAAAAAAAGAAAAACACACCAAAATGAGAGTCATAGTGTTTTTGCATGACAGAAATAATTTGTTGGAAACACTCTCAGATTTCAGCTTTCCTCTTCACTCTCAACATGCAAACTGCTTGACTGACAGGTTAAAAGTATGGATGGAGGCCAAAAAAAACAGAACACACTCAAACACAGCTGACAGAAATACAAAACACCTGTCATCCCGTTTGACAGAGCAGATACACTCGTACTCCCCCATAAATGCAAGTGAACCCATAAAGTGAAACATAATGACTTTAAGATGAGAAATAACTGCAGATCAAAGAAGCGAAAGGAGGATGGTGGAGGTAAAAAAATTTTGTCTCTCGTGTTTAAAAACCCAAACTCTTTGAAAGGGTTGTGGTCTTGATGTGTAAGTGTATGAGTGTGTTGTAACAGGTTTGACAGCCTGGAGTGAAGTGTTCATATAATTTAGGTAAAAGTGGTTTTTACTAGGTTCCCTCAAACCCCATGAGTACTACACACCACGATAATTAGAATAAGAGCAAGGTAAAGGAGATTTGTGGCAGGATAAGTAAAGAAAGAAAGAAAGAAAGGAAGAAAGAAAGAAAGAAAGAAAGAAGGCAAGAAAAACAATGACTACATTGTCTTTGAGGCAAATACTCTTACAGTTGTTTTAAGACTGGATGACGCAGGAGGTAATGTATGTGCGTCTGTGTGTGTGTGTGTGTGTGTGTGTGTGTGTGTGTCTTTGTATGGGGGTGATGGATGAAATGCAAGTCTGGAAACCATTTACATGAAACAGCAGAAAAGAAAATGTATGTGTGTATTTGTGTGTATTTGTGTGTGTGTGTGTGTGTGTGTGTGTGTGTGTGTGTGTGTGTGTGTGTGTGTGCGCGTGCACTAATGACTCCCCTGTGCTATCTTTGGAGACGAAATGAGGTGGAATAAAAGCTAAAGATAGTAAAAACCATGACCGTGATGTGTGCGTGTGTGTTTGTGTGTGTGGAAATACTGTTATGTCTGTTTATGCAGCTTTCTGTGTGTCTGCAGAGTCCTTACAGAGTGTACAACCTGGCAAAAGAAAGTTAGACGGGGAGGAAATGCTAGAACGACAGAGGGAAAAGAAAGAAAAATGAATGTGAGCGAAGGAGAGGGAGAATGACAGGCCGGGAGGGGGTGAGATCATAGTCTCGCTGCACCTTGTTCCAATTACAATATCCTGTGTTTAGTGTGTGTCGTTGTGCGTGTGAACGTTCTTTGTGTGCATGTGTGTGTCACTGACTGCATATGTATAAGTGGGCCTGTGCAGGGGATTTTGGACGGCATGTTCGTTCCCTGAATTATACATCAATCTCCTTTTTCCCCGGCCTGAAATCGCTCTTTGTTCCTTTGCTGTGTTTTAGTAGTATTTTCCTGTAGCTGTTGCAAACACAAATGTTTTCAATGCAGCTTTAATGTAGAGTTGTGACAATATGACAGCCATGTTTTTGCACAGTCAACAACTACACTTTCTTTTAAAAGTAGTCACCTTTGTCCTTGTATTTTGATTGGGATGATATAGAGTTGCAAAGTGAAAAGAGTTGATTGTTGTGGAAGAATTTCTCCTCACTGTAAATTTGGATTTGTAAAGTTTTCTTTTAAAGCTGCACTATTCAATACATTTATATCAACAGTGGGTCAAATGACTATGTGTAATGTAAAACTCCTCTCCAGGCATTTGAATAAATTCATCTCTGTTCATCAAAACTACATATTTACATATTTATATCCCTAAATGCTTTAAAATGGCTAAGATGCAACTCTTCACTTTGGCCTCATTTTGTACGCGCACATTGCACAGATCTATGAATATGCATATTAGCTTCATCCTCACACACTTCCCTGCAGCTTTAGTGAACTTGCTTTGGCTAACTAATAACTAATACTAACTAATTGGCAAACCTCTGCTTGTTAACAGCAGATAAAGTTCTTAAACTTGACTATGTTATCAAACAGCTAATAATATGTTGCTAATGTTAGATAAACCTTGTTCCCAATCGTGAGCTTTGATAAGTTTAGGAGAAAGAGAAATGTAACTTGCAAAATACCAGTACAGAGCTATACCTACTTCTCCTCTGATAGCCCTTGTTTTGCTGTAGCGTTATGCTAATGATATGGAAAGCCTAACTGTACTAGTTCAGAGGACCGGTTCCTTTGGTTTGTGATGTAACAAGCCCTGGAAGTCAGAATCCATGTTTTTGAGGCATTGGTACACTGTCGTTCTGAGGTGGAAATGCTCAGCCATGGCATTGACTGCTTATTTTGCTCATGATATGTTTTGTAGAATATAAAATGGACATGTTAACAAGGTTAAAAACTTGATTTTCCACTAGAGGAGGTCTTTAAAAAACTCTCTTGACACCCAAACCCACAGAGAATTATCACCCAGCTCTGCAGCTCTATGGAGAGTTTTAGCATCTTTCATTATTGTTTTGGTGTCTGGCCTGGAACCTAACTGTTTCGGTTCACTCTCACTGTTCTCATCAGCGTAAATTTCATGCTCAATAGGCTACTATTTTCTGCAGGCAAATAAGCTCTGACAACCTGCCTAGCACCAAATGACAGACAGGTAACATACAGATTAGAGCAGAGCCAGACATTTCCCTTAAGAGTGAGGTCGAAAACAGAGCTAAAAAGTGAGTGAATATTAAAATTACACTATTTGGATGGCCAGAGACTCAACCTCAAATGAATGGCATCTTCTGAATATGCAAAAGGGGAACTGTCTGCTTACAAGTTTGCCAAATCAACTTCAACCAAATCAACAAAACCAGTCAGATGCTCAAATCAAGGCATCAGCAAATAAGTAAAATGAGTCTCACCTTAAGTTGCACATGCAACAAACTTTCAAGCCCATTTCACTGTAGGAGTCATAGTTTTGTTCTAACGTTTTATGTACAAAGGTTTGTACCTTTGACTTTTCTGGTGAAAGAACCAGATTTTGGAACACAGCTTCCCCTCTGCTGACTGATTGATTCAACCAGTAAAGTTACATGCCCAAACTATGCTCCCTCTGCCAGCCACCTATTATTGTTTTTGCAGAAAATAAACCCCGGATGCCCGAAATAACTTCTCCCACTTCGCAATAGTGAACTGAAAAGCCAGATTTACAAAAACATAAAAGATACAGAAAACGTCACCATCTAGAAAAATGTTTTCATATCAAAAGTAGTTTGTCCACTCTACATGACACATATGGCGTCTCCAGTGTCATTTGTAAGTGTGCCCCCCCCATCCACAAACACACAGACACACATAAACAACTGCAAAGTCATCTGAGGGAAAACCGCAAGTAGTATCTGAAGTCAGATCTCTTTCTCTCACACACACAAACCCACTCTGTCCTTTGCATAGACCACAATCCCTGAGTGAAACCCAACAACAACATTTCCAGGAACACAGTGTGGTTTCATGCTTATGCTAATGACAAAGTCTACAAGAAAACACACACACACACACACACACACACACACATAGACCCACACTCTCTCTTCACTACCTTGTCTGAAGCTTGAGTCGAAGGGCCGCGACCCCTCCGGATCAAAGCCATTTGTGATTGGTTGCAAGCTCAGGTCAAGCACCTGGTGGAGGCGGAGCTTACGGCAGTAAATTGACGCTGCTTCAGGTTCAAGAGCGATGAGGAGCTGCTCAGGACAGTCTGGAGATACCAGACCAGCCTGGAGGAGAAAAGACCGACAGAGAGGGAGAGAAAAATTTACGAGCAGAATTTTATTATCCCGCAAAGCTCTTGATTGTATTGAGATATCTGGGGGCTGAGCAAGAGAAAGAAAAAAGAGAGACATACTTGTACTGAAAAAAGCAGTTTTCAAAAATCCACCATGCTTTTAGACATGCATATAGACACTGCTTTGGTCTGTTTATACATACGCTGAGTGCCATTAGGAGCAGAGAGCTGGTATATAAGCATTAGCCTTGATGTATTGGGTGTAAAGTTGAGTGGTTGGAATGATGTGTGTGTGTGCAGGGCGGGGGTCTGGATACCACTTCCTGTGTTTGTACGCCGGTCTCCCTCATTGTTCACTTGTGATGACATCATCACCAGCAGGAAGCACACACACCCCGACGGCCTCAAGCCGGGAGCCAGCGCAGGGTGTATGTGCATATATGTCAGTGTTGCATTTGAAAGTGTGTATGCATTAGGCTATTTATTTATGTACCGTGGTGAGTGAAGGGCAGATGAGAGATACTGGTGAACAAATTTACGTGTGTGTGTGTAAAAATGAGAACATTGAAAAGAGAGAGAACAGGAATCAGGAAAGTGTTGACATTCAAGTAAAAGGTTGACACAGTTTTTCCCATGGACCACTGCATATGTACTGCCCAAGCACACACATGTGTGAGTCCACTCTCAGTGATGTGTATTGTGATAGGAACCCCTGCATTCCTGTCCATGTACGCACACTTCCTACAAGTCATTGTGACACGTATGGTGTGTGTGTATTGGTGGGAAGACACACAGGGAGGATAGAGGCAAAAGTGCAGCGTGATGATCTCTATGTGTGTGTGTATGTGTGTGTGTGTGGATCTTCCATGGGAACATTAATTGGGCAGGCTTTATCTCATGCTTCATACACTGCCTTTCTTTCCATCTCCCTGTTGTTCTTCCTCTTTCTCTGTCACTCACACACACACACACACACACACACACACACACACACACACACACACACACACACAGTCTACCATCATTCCCGACGTGTGTGTGCACATGTGTATGTATCTAGAAGACTTGAGTTGTATACATAATGTAAGTGGATGTGTGAATGTATTGATGTATTAAACATGTATTAAACATAAACCCTCCCAGACTTAGGTAATGTCTTCTTTTAATTGCAGAATAGTTTGTGTTCCTACCAGGTATGCAGCCTCTCTCATAAACTGTTTGGCAGGTTGTCTCCACACAGCAGGGACAGTGATTACCCATCTGATGTCCTCTCCCTCCAGCACTGATGATGACTGATCCTTCACCTCCTAAAACAGAATCAGAGAAACACTTTCTTTGGTAAAACACTCAAAATCATACTCACTTTATGAACTACAGTGCAGCAACTTTGGTTTGCAAAGTGAAGGTTTATACATATAAACCATATTAATAAAAATCACACACGTATATGTGAACACTGTATAGAGATGTCCACCAAGAGGCACTATACTGCAATCATAAACTGTGGCTTTAAAGTGCACCTTTAGAGCATGTTCCCTGAAGAAATGCAGAGCGTGAGCAAACACCTCAATGGCCCTGACCCTCAGACCGTTGACCGCCTCCAGCTCCGTCTCCATGGTGAGGTCCTGTAGCAAACACAGCTTTAACAGCTGAAACACTAAGGCAAAAGCAAGTTGTCTTGCTGATGCTTAAAGCCTTAAAGGGGATACTTCATTTTACACTGTACTTTCTTAAAGTTGGGAGACTTGTGAGAGAGTTTCTAAAGACAATGGTCAAAATGGAAGCAGCACAAGCCAAGATATCCTGATTTTTGATCCTTTGTATTGTTCTAGTTCCAAAAACACTGGATCCTACACTACCCACAATGCAACCTGATCCAGATGTATAAAACTGACCCTTTAAGTTTGTATGTATTATGTAAAATTGCCTTTTTGTCCCCACTTCCTGTCTACTCCACCTTTCCCATCCTGATCCCTCTTACACTTGTGCTGTGGATCTTCATCTTGAACTTATCAAAGTAGAGCCAGTGCCGGGCCTCCTCTGGGTCCAGGTCGTGGTAGAAGTCCCGGGCTGCAAACCCAAAACTGTGGAACCGCAAATCAGGAGTCAGCAGCAGACACGTCGGGCTCTTCTGATTGGCCACCCCTGGATCCCCACCCTCCCAGCGTCTTCATAGATTGGAGGAAAAAGGTAGAGTCAGGTCAAGGATAGAAAATAATAGAATAGAACTGAAGACAATAGTTGCAGACTCTTACTTCATCATGTGTATGGCTTCAGAGTCCTGTGTGAAGCTGAACGCGTAGCCACTCGAGGTTGTCCCAAAGTCTATTGCCACGACAACTGAGAACGGACAGGACATCCTGGGTCTGACCTCCACCCTCTGAGAGAGAGGAAGATTAGTGTGAGTTGTAGCTGATACTGATGGGAGAACGACTCCCCATAATCACTCCTATTGGATAGATTGTCATGAAAATTGGTGCAGAAACTCATGTCTCCCTCAGTCTGAATTGTAGCCCACAAATAGTGGTGATGATTGATTATTTTTAACCTGTTTTCATGCACTGTACAAAGCAATACACCAGACTTCACGTGTAACCCACATAATCAAGAAGGCTCCAATCATGCGGCATATGTGCTGAATGGAATACAAAGGGGAATAGTATTAAAAGTGAAATTTCGCAGAGGTAGGTTGGGGTCGTGGTTGTGTCAAACAAAGGACTTCCCCCCAGGAGACTAGTGTTCATGTCCCGTGTGAAACCAAGTGAACTTTGAGTCATTTTAAGGTAGGTCGTCACCATGTTTCTTTTCCTAAACCTACACTCCGTAACTTTACTTGCCTAAACCTAACCTATCTAATTTTATGTTAAGTATGTAGTGTGACAACGCCTAAACCTAACCTACATATCTTTACGTTAAGTACATAACTTTACCGTAAGTACAAAACGTGACGACTCCCAAACATGTTTCTTTTCCTTTTTTTTTTTTTTAGATTATTTTTGTGGGCTTTTTTTTTGCCTTTAATGACAGGGCAGAGAGTGAAATGGGGAGACAGAGAGAGAGTGGCAGCAACACCTCCGCACTTGGGGCACCGGTACCACCCACCATGCCACCGACACCGCAATTCTTTTCCTTAACCTAACCTACACAAATGAACTTTCCTAAACTTGACCCAAGTACCTTTACTTGACTAACTTACCTGTGTAACTTCACATAAGTACGTAATGTGACGCCATAATAGGTGAGGTGCTTATTTGTTAGATAGCATAGGAACCATTGTGCATTTTCACAAGATATCATATTTATCATACCATTGTATGAGGTATGTTGAACTTCTAGCACTGTCATCAGGTCAAAAATTTAATTTGTCCTACAGTATATTCTGCTTTATGACTGATATTCCCTTTACCCTCAGCTGTTTATTGCTGAATAGACAATATAAGCATGTTAACTTGCTGAACTAAGAACATGAAAAGCATACCTGCTAAACATCAGCATGTCACTTTAAGCATGCTAACTTTTAGCACAAATCACCGCCGTGCTTAAGTATAGCCTCACAGAGCTGCAAACATGGCTCTGACTCTCAGGGGAAGCATGGGTGGGACTTAAAATAAGTGATTCTTACATTTCAGTGATAACTACCTTCTATGAGTGGAAACAGCGTAGAATTAGCAGGCTTGGAAATCTTCTTTCCTCTACTCCTTTAGTGCCGAAGTGTGGATATTTCTTCAACACAGATTGTAGTCTTCACTGCGTACTTGCTTTAAGTCTACACTTCACTTTAATCTCAGAGTTAAGTGTTATTATAAACCACTAATAACAGTGAGAAGTGGATGTGGGTTTACAGGTCGTGTTTAGCAGCTTTATATAAAGAAAATAAGTAAGTGGAAAGGGTGTGTAGGAGTGTTTGTGGTGAATGTGTGTGTGTGTGTGTGTGTGTGTGTGTGTGTGTGTGCATAGTTACCGGGGAGGGGGAGGGAGTGAGGGGTGTGATGCTGCAGTCATTCCTAGCTGTGGCAGGCGATGAAGGGGCTGATAAATTATCACCTGGGAATTAGTGGAGAAGAAGGGAAAGAGAAATGTAACTACACGCAGTGGTAGCTACCTATTAAAATCTCATTATAGACAAGTTTCAACATTGGAAAAGCGCCACACGTACTCCACCGGAAAATGGACAGACAAGCCAAAAAGATCTGTGTTTGAAGTGATATGCAGCCATGTGAAAACTCTCTTATCACAAGGAAAGAGACATTACTGGACTGTCATCAACTGCTGATGCCAGCATACATGCACATATGCAGACAACACCTTATTTTTCATGCACTTGACCTGAAGCTCTCTGGATGTGAGAGTGGACATTTCTAATGAACTGGAATGAGTGGAATGTCACTGGAATGTGATGTGAGTAATATTCCCGAGTGGGAGAGGGACATGGAAAGGTCAGCATGTTCGCGCTCCAGAAGATAAAGAGGGAGAGAGAAGTGAGTCATTTTGACCAGGTTGCCATGGTAATGAAGCCTGTGTATAAACTGTACAGTACTGTATGTGCATCTCACCGGGTATCTGCAAGCTGTCGGGGTCTGGCTGCACCACGTCAGCCATCTTTACAGGAGCCAGGGCCTATGGAGAAACACAAAAACATAATGCATATAAATTTATTCATGAGGAACTTTCTGCTTTATGGCTTCCAGATACAATAATGTAAAAATAAATACAGTGCACTTGCTAGTGAACTGGGAGAAATTTTGGACACGCTAAAGATATTTTTCAACCAAGGAGGAAGTGAAGAAGACACACCCCAACTATTGCAGCACACTTGAACTTCTAGCTCCCAGCTGCTACTGTAACTGCCTATAATATATACTATATACTATATACCATAACCTCTAGGAGGCTTTCAGGTGTACATTTATGAATCAGAATGTCTGCCAATTAAAAACCAAATATATGTAAATGCTATATGACCATGATGTGAGAATGGACAAGTAAGAGAATCTGTTTTAATTAAGTTGATGAGTGTTGTGCACAAGAAAAGTAGATGTGACAAAAAAATCTATTATGGAGGACGAGAGAATAGCAAAATGTATTTGCCTGAAACATGAGAGAAAGACATGGCATGTATCTACTGTTTCAACTATATATATGAGTGTGTGTATGCAGTATTGTGCAGTTGTGTGTGTGTGTGTGTGTGTGTGTGTGTGTGTGTGTGTGTGTGTGTGTGTGTTGTATTGCAACGCTGCTGGGAATCATTGGATCAGTCTGTGATCTGAGCCAAGAGCAAACTAAACAGATGAGCGCAATCAAACAAAGCTGTGTTTGTTTAAATCTCTTTCTGTGAGCGTGTGTGTGTTTGTGATTGAGAAAGTGAGAGAAAGAAAGAGAACGTAAGTTAGTTTGACATCCCTTCTTTGCGTACATGCATGCAACATCTGTGTGCATTTATTCAAGCATGTGCCTGAAACATTTGAACGTGCATGTGTGCATCACTGGCCAGCGTCTGTCCTTGCTATTTGATGATAAAAACAGAGAGACAATGAAACTCATCTCTAATGCACATACTTTTTTTCTTCTTCTTCCTTTTTCCTCTTTCATCCCATCATCTCTTTGTAATCAATGTGCAGTGGACGATTTAAACTACCCGTGCCCCACAAGTCTTTTCTTCTCTCTCTGTTTCTCAGGCGCATGACCTAGTCTAGCAGGGGATAAGCAGAACAAGCAACTCTGACTCCCTTGAGACGTTACATTACGGACGGATTGTGCAACACACTTCACTTTAATGCACCATTACCAATAGAGCTCTCTCACTTTGTAGTATGGCAGATATACCAGCAAGACAGGCTTTATTAGTGCTCATTATCATCTTTGTCTTTGACAGTTTGTAACAGAACTATCAATGCAATTGCAAGTTTATAGTTTAGAAACTAAGAGACAACTTAAAAGTCTGCAGACAATACAACTTTTGATGGATGCTTTTGTCTAGAACTGCTCATAAAAATGCATTTGAACTCCACAGGAACAAGAGCTACACGCCATAAACAATTATTACGTGCAATTTTTTTCCCTGAGTGTTAACTCACCTCTTTGTATGCTGCTGCAACACTATGCCCTTGTCCTTTTTTGCCTCTCCAAAAATATTCCCAAACTCTGCAATCCAAAGTTTGGAGCCCGTCTCCTGGGAGGAAGATGTAGAGAAGAACAGGAGGAAACTGTGACTGGATACAGGAGGATGCTCTCTAGAAATCCCTTGTTCAAAATGTAAGACTTCCCAGCTGACTCGCAGGCAGGTTTCCCAAAATTGGAATCACAATGATTTTTCTTCTTTTCTTCTCAAAGAAAATCCACACCTCTCCTAATGAAATTCTGAGTTGGATTTGTAGTTCTGTCTCTCTGCAGCCGAACTTGCCGCCTCTCTGCTCTGCGCAGGAATGTCAGAGAAAAGTAGTGACACACACACACTCACACACAAACATACACACACGAGTTGCAGGAGTGGGAGGGCTGTGACAGCACATATGGGGGGAATGCTGGGGGATTTACCTCACTGGGAAAATGTAGTATGTGTGTGTTGGAGAGTGAGGGTGGAGTATTCCTGAGCAAGCAGTGAATCCCAGTTAAGTCATCTTGCCCTCTCTGTCCCCTCCCACTCCTCCATATCTGTCCTTCCTCTGTTTAATTATCGCTTCCTGTCTTCCTCGTTGCTCCTCTTTTCATCTCCTCCCCTATTAAATTCTCTTCACATGCCTTTGCTTTGTTTGAATTGTTTTTCTTTCTTTGTCTCCCTCCACGTCTTTGTCTTTATCCCTTTACTTTCCATGTTACTATAGCTGCTCCCTTAACCTTTTCATAACCTTTATGCACACTTTCTAACTTTGCAGACAAAAGCAGGAAGCAGCCAGGTGTATTCAGTCAACCTAACACAAATGATGAACTTTATTCCACTGCTCTATTTTTTTAAAATGCAAATTCTTTGCTTTTTTTGCAAAGATTTCAGTTTAATAGTTAAACTGTAGATAAATGCATTTGCTGCACTCTTACCCAAAATGTATTTTCTTTTGCTGTATGTGTGTGTGTGTGTGTGTGTGTGTGTGTGTGTGTCATTTTGTATGTGTGGATCTTGAGGTCCACATCGATGCTGCAGGGATCTGATTTCTCCCCACTAGAGCCGTGATTGAAAGCATACATTAACCCCCAGTGCCTTCAAACACACACACACTGAGACTAGCTGGCCCCACTCCCAATGGGCAGAGGAAGTCAGACCTCTTGAGTGAGTCGAAAGAAAAGGCCTCTGGTATATACACACACACACACACACATCTCCATACACTCAGTCTCCTTGTTCTGTCAGATTTCCAAATCGAATTAGGGTGTGTATGTGTGTGTGTGTGTGTGTGTGTGTGTGTGTGTGTGTGTGTGTGTGTGTGTCTGGAAGCCATTACCTGGCATGTCTCCCCTTGCTGCCCAAAAACCAAGAGGCCCCATATGGATCCTGCCATCACCTCTCTCTTTCTCCGTCTTTCGTTCACTTTACTGCCTCTCTTATTGTTCTACATCTGTCCCTTCTCTGCTTTATGGGCCATTCTCCTGTCTTTTCTCTTGCATCTTTCTTTGTTTAATCCATTTTATTTGAACCCTTGCCTCCATTAATTTGCTCTAGTTAATTTTCTAATGACTAAAATCAGCAGTCAGGTGGAAGAATATCAACAGCTTTGTTACCAGATGTGGGCTTTTCATAATGTTAGGCATTTGTTTTGACATTATCTGCATTCGGCCTGCTTAACCCAGCGGGGGGCACAGTCAAGCTCCTCCATCACCCAGGAGACCCCAAGTTCTGAAACAGACCCTGAGTCGTGGTCCTGCCCTTCTCCTTAGAGGTCCAGACGCAGGAAGCCAAACACAGGAAGTGATGGAGTCAGGTGACAGGAAGGAAGCCCTGTGCGGCATTCCTCCCATGAATTCCACATTATCTCTGGGACCCTGAAAGGCCTAGAGCGACGGAAACACACCCATAACATACACATGCAAGCGTGCACGCAAACACAGACACACACTGTAAGATAATGTTCTTCCTCCATCTCCTCTAAATAGAGCCCAATCTTAGTCCCAGCCCGAATGAGAACCTGTTACTTCCTCTCCAGATAGTCTTCATGCAAAAGAGTCAAAACAATTTTGGGAATTCTTTTTTGAAAAGGCAGTTAAGTTGATTATATCCTGTTGATGAAACATATTACATTTATGTAAGTATGTGCTAAAGCAATAGTATAACATTTTGGTAAATATTTGCCTTTTTGCTGAGAGTTAGATGCTAACATTGGTATCACTAGCTACAGGCTACAGCCAGCGGCTAGCTTACTTAGGTTAACACAAAGAGTTGAACTAATGTGAAATAGCTAGCCTGGCTTTGTTTTGAGTCCTAAAGAAGTCACAATGTGCTCTTAAATACATGTAATGCCAATACTGTATTTACAAAAATCATGAATGCTTTTTAAAATCTGCATTTATTTGATAAAAAGTTACTTAGCTGTTAAGCTAACGTTAGTAAGCATTAGCTCGCTAACTTTGTTAATAGCCATTCACTGTGCTAACGCTACTTAAAATGTTGAGCACAGTTGAAAGTTTTTGCGTCTTGGTCTTTAACTCACACATTATACATACTACAATTTAGTCTTTGTTAACCACCACATATTTTTTGTATGAGAAAAGAAATATCTTTGGTATCATTTTCCCAACTGGCACTCAGTAACGTTAACATGTTTGTTCTTCATGGTTGTCTCCCATAACTTCACTGGACGCTATCAGATTGGTTCAAACTAAGTGGATTTGGCTTATGTCCACTTGCTGGGAATGAACAGTATTAACATTAGCAAAGTCAAATAAAGGGAAATTAATTGATTTGTGGCAAACTTTTAAATAAAATGCTTGGTCAACTTTGGGCTTGGTGGAAGGTAAGAATTTTCAAGTCCGAATGGTTAAGTCCAAGTGAAGTCACAAGGCACTGGCCTTAAAGTATGAGTCAGGTTGCAAGTCTTTTTCTTTTTTAAAGATTATTTTTTATGGCTTTTGCCTTTATTGGACAGGACAAACTGAGCTAAAGTCATCAAATTTGTGACTCAAGTCCACACTACCACATTTAAATTTTTGTGCTAACCACCTGTTGGCAGTACCCTCATATTTAGTCTGAGTGGGCAGAAGTTTGCTGCATAGATCAGCCTCTCACTGGGCGGAACGAGCCACCCGCTGAAGTCCCGCCTTACCACCGCCGGTTGTGTTTTCAATATGTCCTTTACTAACTTTTGCGGTGTTTGATCTTGCGGGGATGTAGCCATTTTTCTGCCATAGTTCGTGTCCTGTAGGTGATATTTTTGTGGGCGTGTTACACCAAAACCTGTTTCCCCCCGGCAATATTTTTGCAAGCACACGATTGCTGTGGCACCGCCCAGAACGACTGTGATTGGTTGAAAGAAATACAAGCAGCCTGAGCGTTTTTTTTCTCCAATTTTAAAGTGAGAGTTGACCCAGCCAGACCTTTCTTTTCTTGAGAAAGGTCAGGTGAGCGAGACTACCTCATATTTAACCTCAGACACGATAGGAAAATCAGTCTTCTCATCTAACTCTTGGCATAAAATCAAATAAATATATTCCCAAAATGCTGAACTATTTCTTTAACATAAAATTATGATGGATATGTTGAGCTTTTACTTCAGCTTTTCAGATTAGATATAATGCATTATTACTGAGCTTTTGGGGTGCTGGTATGATCATCTTTTTAAATCCAGGGTAGCTTTTTTCCACATTTTCCAGTTTAAGGTAAGTTAACTGGCTCTACCTTTATATCTATTGTGAAGACAGAGTACTATCAATATTCTCAAATAACTACCCGTAAGATTTTCCGAAGGTCAAGAATGAACTGTCAAGCTAAAGTTTTGAGAGAAATGAGAAATGTTCACAATTACCTGCAATTAGGACAAATGTTATTCTGCCCTTTTCTTCCACTTAAGTGCCTGATGGTCAGAATTTGCAGATCCACTCACCCTGCGCCAGTATTGTGAATTATAAAGTAGTAATAATTATGCAACCTCTCATAAAACAAATCGTCTTGCACAAGAGCTGCATGACTTTTTGCTCCATTTTTTCAAAGCAAACATGTTAAGCACACGAGGGGCCCCGAGTCTGAACATGCGAGTGTAAAACTCACAGGGGAACCATTAGAGGGGGAGTAGAAATATCTGCATGTACTTTGTGACTCCTTGTTTTCTTTAAGCTTTCTGGAACAAATGTGTAGCAGGAATATATTTTCACGTTCACCTTATTAAATTCGAACATACCGTCGGCCTGTTACTTATTGGAATGTTAACAGCACCTCTGTGGTGAGTGTTAACAGGACCTCAGACTATAAGTGCTTGAACGTGCAGGAATATTGAGTTTGTGCAGCAAATAATAAAGGCAATATTGTATCTTGGAGTGCGTGCTAACGTGCAACTTCCTGCTTGTGTGCACGCGAGGGTGTGTCGTATGTTCCAGTGTGTGTATGTGTGCATGTGTCCGTGTAAGTGGCATTGGATAAACTCACCGGTGAAGCCTGGGGTGGGGACACAGGAAAGGCTGGGATAGGAGATACACACACATATTACACACACACACACACACATTAAACATGACTGGCCTCTGACATCAAGTCTGGGCTATTGTGTAATAAAAAGAGAGGGGGAGCAATGGGGAGAGAGGAAGGTACAGGAAGGGAATTTATGATTTATGATTCAATAGCAAATAGAGAGGGTGAAATTTATAGCAGAGGAGAGAGGGAAAAGGGAGGGGGCGTCATGTAACACCAGTGGAGAGAAGGAAGGAGGGGGAAAAGAATGGAGTAACTCCTTTTCTCTGTAACTAAATAGTGAGTGTGAGAACAGTTGGTATGAGTGCATGCATGTTATTACTGTGTCCTCCCATGACAATATATGTGGGTGTGTGCACTGTATTAAATTTGCAATATGAGGCATCTCACATCAAGCTATTTTTCACCCAAAGACTCTCTAACTGCCTTTGTCATGTGTGATCAGAAACCACAGTAAAGAGACATATTTGACTAGTTTCGGCCTCCATTTGGATACAGCTTGTACATGCGGGTGTGTGTGCTGTGTGTATTCACAAGGACACAACCCATTCCTGACCGCAGCCCTTTATAAGTTTTCTGAGAGGTATCACATGTCATTGTGGATATATCAGCACACAGACACACACACAGGTTTGAACTGACACTCTGAGAAACATCTGGTGCTCCTCATTTAAAGTCCTCAACGCCTTCTCAGCACATATGTACAACCATGCATCTTGCATGCAGCTGAGACAACGCAGAAACAACAGAGCAAGCTGGACATCTGTTAGAGTGCTGATTTAGGATGACGTGGAGCTAATCTAAATGTTAACTAGATAAATGTCAAGCAGTGGCGTTATGCAAAGTGTCTCAAATAATGCAGTATAGTCACTTGTTTTCAATTAGTATAGAGAACCTAACTCTTAGGATGTGGTATTTACCTGCCCTGTCATTAATAGAAAAAATGTGCATAAAGTAGATTCTATTCTGTGATCTCTGTAAGCTAAGGGCTAATAGCTGTGTAACTACAGGAAAACAGTTTCAGACATGGAACTGTAGGCACTTTAATGTTTTATGGCAAAACATTATATCTCTTATTTAATTAGTCTCTACTTCAATAGGCAGTAGCAGCTACAGTTGTGGGAATTGGATCAGGGTGCAGTATTTATGTCCAAGGTTTTTGCTGCACAACTTCGATCTACATTGACAGCACAATAATGATCTTTCTTCCAGGGGACACATCATACTGCCCAATAACCACACTGTGTGTTACAGTCGCCCTCCTCTGTGATTTTAGGGTAATGCACTCTCTAATTTACTGCTGACCTGGAACATCTCCTCTCTTTTAGCTTTTGAGAGGACAGCTGGGTTGAAACAGGTGAAAGTTGTAGTCATGGGTTGATAATTGCGCAAATGAGCCCTGGACTCTTTAAATAGGTATGGCTGTTCAACCTTATTAGAAAAAGTAGTGTTTAAGTGCCAGGAAGCTAATGAGGAACATGGCCTCAGTTATCTATGTGTGCTACCAATAGGTTAATGACCATTTTAAGAACAAATGTACAATTTACTACTATTTTCTATCTAACTATCATTGTCAGCATGGGCTTCAAATCTGCATTTTGAATGCACTATTATGTTAGATAGAGTCTGAAACAGTATACATCTCTCTGCATACACCAACATACATGTCACTGTCATCATGTTATTTATGCCAAACAGTGTTTCTGATTCAGAACAGCATTTCCATTATTAAAAACATTGTCAGCTCTTTAACACTGTCAACACACAGAAAAAAATTCTGCCAGTTTAGCTGTTATCGGGCCAGGGAATGGCCATAATCAGTGGTGATAAGTGTCTTAGATTTGGGTTAGTGAAACTTTCTGATAGAAAGGGCTTTCATGGGACTTTCCTCCATGTCCTAGGAAGTCCACATGTAGGGAGGGGTGGTGGATGGGTCAAATGCAGGATTTTCACTTAGGACACTGCAGTTTGAGCCCCACGTGAAACTAATATTTACAACCAACCATGATCTTTCTCTAAACCTAACCACATTATTTTGGTGCCTAAACATAAGTAAAGTAAAAGTGAAGCCTAATAATGGCCATTGAATGTGCTGATGACTGCCTACTGAACCTACCAGTAGGTGTAGCAGGCCCTTACTGACCCATATCTATGAGGCTCATATCTATGAACTACAGGTAATAGCCATTTAATTGGCAGATAACATCCTAAAAATGTCTATAATCATGTTGTTGAGCTTTCTGTGGCTTGTCTTTATCTTTAGATTAAAGTTGTATCCAATGGGAGGGCACATTTTTAAAAGATTTTTAGAAATGATTACACCCAAATTCTTCAGATTTACACAGTGTTAACATTAAGGCTTTGCTGTATCATCAGAGGGATATTAAACCTTTAAAAAAATATAATCTAAGTGGTAAATTTGGACTGTTTTCTGCACAAAATCTAATAACATAACCTTTCTTTTTTTTGGGCATGTTTTGCCTTTAATCAACAGGACAGTGAAGCGTGAAGGGGGGAGAGAGAGGGAGAGACATGCAGCAAAGGGCTGCAGGCTGGACTTGAATCTGGGCCGCTGCGGCAACAGCCTTGTACATGGGGCACCTGCTCTACCACTAAGCCACTGACACTCCTAATAACATAACCTTTCTTAATAAGGAGTCAGGGAGCACACCTAACCCTCACAGCATCACTGCAAAACATCATATTCAGGTGCTGTTTTTTAATCTCACCTTAACCTTTGATCATCCTTCTCATGTATTGTGAATACATTTGCGTCACAGAGCTGAACTTGTATTTTTCCAAAAAAATATAAATATCCAGTGATGAGAAAGGTTGTTTAATAACACTTACTGCATTTCTAGAGGCATTTCTATAACCCTCAAGGACTCTTCAGCCTTGATAGAAAACAGCACAATGACAATTCCCTCCAAAGATGGGTCCTACAAATTGACAATGCCATTGCTCAATTTGTGTGGCAACTGTAATAGTTAGTTGTCTATACTGATCTTGCTTTCC